>NW_027590166.1:0-335780 GCF_964213995.1 Mustelus asterias
GCGTTCGGAACCAAGGTCCGGGGTGGCGGTCGGAACCAATTTCCGTGGTGGCGGTCGGAACCAATGTCCGGGGTGGTGGTCGGAACCAAGGTCCGGGGTGGCGGTCGGAAACAAGGTCCGGGGTGACGATCGGAACCAAGGTCCGGGGTGGCGGTCGGAACCAAGGTCCGGCGTGGCGGTCGGAACCAAGGTCCGGGGTGGCGGTCGGAAGGAAGGTCCGGGGTGGCGGTTGAAACCAAGGACCGGGGTGGCGGTCGGAACCACGTTCCGGGGTGGCGGTCGGAACCAAGGTCCGGTGGGGCGGACGGAACCAAGGTCCGGGGTGGCGTTCTGAACCAAGGTCCGGGGTGGCGGTTGGAACCAAGGACCGGGGTGGCGGTCGGAACCACGTTCCGGGGTGGGGGTCGGAACCTAGGTCCGGGATGGCGGTTGGAACCAAGGACCGGGGTGGCGGTCGGAACCACGTTCCGGGGTGGTGGTCGGAACTATGGTGCGGGTTGGCGGTCGAAACAAAGGTCCGGGGACGTGGGCGGAACCATGGTCCGGGGTGGCGGTCGGAACCAAGGTCCGAGGTGGCGGTCGGAACCAAGGTCCGGGGTGGCGGTCGGAACCAAGGTCCGGTGTGGCGGTCGGTACCACGTTCCGGGGTGGTGGTCGGAACCTAGGTCCGGGGTGGCGGTCGGAACCAAGGTCCGGGGGGGCGGACGGAACCAAGGTCCGGGGTGGTGTTCTGAACCAAGGTCCGGTTTGGCGGTCCGAACCAAGGTCCGGGGTGGCGGCCGGAACCAAGGTCCGAGGTGGCGGTCGGAACCAATGTCCGGGGTGGCGGTCGGAACCAATGTCCGAGGTGCCGGTCGGAACCAAGGTCCGGGGTGGCGGTCGGAACCAAGGTCCGGGGTGGCGGTCGGAACCAAGGTCCGGGGTGGCGGTCGGAACCAAGGTCCGTGGTGGTGGTCGGAACCAAGGTCCGGGGTGGCGGTCGGAACCAAGGTCCGGGGTGGCGGTCGGAACCAAAGTCCGGTGTGGCGGTCGGAACGAGGTTCCGTGTTGGCGGTCGGAACCAAAATCCGGGGTGGCGGTCGGAACCACGGTCCGGGGTGGCGGTCGGAACCACGGTCCGGGGTGTCGGTCGGACCAACGTCCGGGGTGGCGGTCGCAACCAAGGTCCGGGGTGGCGGTCGGAACCAAGTTCCGTGGCGGCGGTCGGAACCAATGTCCAGGGTGGCGGTCGGAACCAAGGTCCGGGGTGGCGGTCGGAACCAAGGTCCGGGGTGGCGGTCGGAACCAAGGTCCAGGGTGGCGGTCGGAACCAAGGTCCGGGGTGGCGGTCGGAACCAAGGTCCGGCGTGGCGGTCGGAACCAAGGTCCGGGGTGGCGGTCGGAACCAAGGTCCGGGGTGGCGGTTGGAACCAAGGACCGGGGTTGCGATCGGAACCATGTTCCGGGTGGGGGTCGGATCAATGTCCAGGGTGGCGGTCAGAACCAACGTCCGGGGTGGCGGTTGGAACCAAGGTCCGGGGTGGCGGTCGGAACCAAGGTCCGAGGTGGCGGTCGGAACCACGTTCCGGGGTGGCGGTCGGAACCAAGGTCCGGGGTGGCGGTCGGAATGAAGGTCCGGGGTCGCGGTCGGAAGCAAGGTCCGGGGTGGCGGTCGGAACCAAGGTCCGGGGTGGCGGTCGGAACCAAGGTCCGGGGTGGCGGTCGGATCCAAGGTCCGGGGTGGCGGTCGGAACCAAGGTCCAGCGTGGCGGTCGGAACCAAGGTCCGGGGTGGCGGTCGGAAGGAAGGTCCGGGGTGGCGGTTGAAACCAAGGACCGGGGTGGCGGTCAGTACCACGTTCCGGGGTGGCGGTCGGAACCACGTTCCGGGGTGGGTGTCGGAACCTAGGTCCGGGGTGGCGGTTGGAACCAAGGACCGGGGTGGCGGTCGGAACCACGTTCCGGTGTGGTGGTCGGAACTGTGGTGCGGGTTGGCGGTCGAAACAAAGGTCCGGGGTCGTGGGCGGAACCATGGTCCGGGGTGGCGCTCGGAACCAAGGTCCGAGGTGGCGGTCGGAAACAAGTTCCGGGGTGGCGGTCGGAACCATGGTCCGGTGTGCCGGTCGGAACCAAGGTCCGGGGTGGCGGACGGAACCAAGGTCCGGGGTGGGGGTTGGAACCAAGGACCGGGGTGGCGGTCGGAACCACGTTCCGGGGTGGGGGTCGGAACCTAGGTCCAGGGTGGCGGTCGGAACCAAGGTCCGGGGGGCGGACGGAACCAAGCTCCGGGGTGGTGTTCTGAACCAAGGTCCGGGGTGGCGGTCCGAACCAAGGTCCGGGGTGGCGGTCGGAACCAAGGTCCGGGGTGGCGGTCGGAACCAATGTCCGGGGTGGCGGTCGGAACCAATGACCGAGGTGGAGGTCGGGACCAAGGTCCGGGGTGGCGGTCGGAACCAAGGTCCGGGGTGGCGGTCGGAACCAAGGTCCGAGATGGCGTTCGGAACCAAAGTCCGGTGTGGCGGTCGGAACCAGGTTCCGTGTTGGCGGTCGGAACCAAAGTCCGGGGTGGCGGTCGGAACCACGGTCCGGGGTGGCGGTCGGAACCAAGGTCCAGGGTGGCGGTCGGAACCCAGGTCCGGGGTGGCGGTCGGAACCAAGGTCCAGGGTGGCGGTTGGAACCAAGGACCGGGGTTGCGGTCGGAACCACGTTCCGGGTGGCGGTCGGATCAATGTCCAGGGTGGCGGTCAGAACCAACGTCCGGGGTGGCGGTTGGAACCAAGGTCCGGAGTGGCGGTCGGAACCAAGGTCCGAGGTGGCGGTCGGAACCACGTTCCGGGGTGGCGGTCGGAACCAATGTCCGGGGTGGCGGTCGGAACCAGTGTCCGAGGTGCCGGTCGGAACCAAGGTCCAGGGTGGCGGTCGGAACCAAGGTCCGGGGTGGCGGTCGGAACCAAGGTCCGGGGTGGCGGTCGGAACCATGGTCCGGTGTGGCGGTCGGAATGAAGGTCCGGTGTGGCGGTCGGAACCAAGGTCCGGGGTGGCGGTTGGAACCAAGGACCGGGGTGGCGGTCGGTACCACGTTCCGGGGTGGGGGTCGGAACCTAGATCCGGGGTGGCGGTCGGAACCAAGGTCCGGGGGGGCGGACGGAACCAAGGTCCGGGGTGGTGTTCTGAACCAAGGTCCGGGGTGGCGGTCCGAACCAAGGTCCGGGGTGGCGGCCGGAACCAAGGTCCGGGGTGGCCGTCGGAACCAATGTCCGGGGTGGCGGTCGGAACCAGTGTCCGAGGTGCCGGTCGGAACCAAGGTCCGGGGTGGCGGTCGGAACCAAGGTCCGGGGTGGCGGTCGGAACCAAGGTCCGGGGTGGCGGTCGGAACCAAGGTCCGGGGTGGCGGTCGGAACCAAGGTCCAGGGTGGCGGTCGGAACCAAGGTCCGGGGTGGCGGTCGGAACCAAAGTCCGGTGTGGCGGTCGGAACCAGGTTCCGTGTTGGCGGTCGGAACCAAAGTCCGGGGTGGCGGTCGGAACCACGGACCGGGTTGGCGGTCGGAACCACGGTCTGGGGTGTCGGTCGGACCAAGGTCAGGGGTGGCGGTCGCAACCAAGGTCCGGGGTGGCGGTCGGAACCAAGTTCCGTGGCGGCGGTCGGAACCAATGTCCGGGTTGGCGGTCGGAACCAAGGACCGGGGTGGCGGTCGGATCCACGTTCCGGGGTGGTGGTCGGAACTACGGTGCGGGTTGGCGGTCGAAACAAACTTCCGGGGACGTGGGCGGAACCATGGTCCGGGGTGGCGGTCGGAACCAAGGTCCGCGGTGGCGGTCGGAACCAAGGTCCGGGGTGGCGGTCGGAACCAAGGTCCGGTGTGGCGGTCGGAACCAAGGTCCGGGGTGGCGGTCGGAACCAAGGTCCGGGGTGGCGGTTGGAACCAAGGACCGGGGTGGCGGTCGGTACCACGTTCCGGGGTGGGGGTCGGAACCTAGGTCCGGGGTGGCGGTCGGAACCAATGTCCGGGGTGGCGGTCGGAACCAGTGTCCGAGGTGCCGGTCGGAACCAAGGTCCAGGGTGGCGGTCGGAACCAAGGTCCGGGTTGGCGGTCGGAACCAAGGTCCGGGGTGGCGGTCGGAACCAAGGTCCGGTGTGGCGGTCGGAATGAAGGTCCGGGGTCGCGGTCGGAACCAAGGTCCGCGGTGGCGTTCGGAACCAAGGTCCGGGGTGGCGGTCGGAACCAATTTCCGTGGTGGCGGTCGGAACCAATGTCCGGGGTGGTGGTCGGAAGCAAGGTCCGGGGTGGCGGTCGGAAACAAGGTCCGGGGTGACGATCGGAACCAAGGTCCGGGGTGGCGGTCGGAACCAAGGTCCGGCGTGGCGGTCGGAACCAAGGTCCGGGGTGGCGGTCGGAAGGAAGGTCCGGGGTGGCGGTTGAAACCAAGGACCGGGGTGGCGGTCGGAACCACGTTCCGGGGTGGCGGTCGGAACCAAGGTCCGGTGGGGCGGACGGAACCAAGGTCCGGGGTGGCGTTCTGAACCAAGGTCCGGGGTGGCGGTTGGAACCAAGGACCGGGGTGGCGGTCGGAACCACGTTCCGGGGTGGGGGTCGGAACCCAGGTCCGGGATGGCGGTTGGAACCAAGGACCGGGGTGGCGGTCGGAACCACGTTCCGGGGTGGTGGTCGGAACTATGGTGCGGGTTGGCGGTCGAAACAAAGGTCCGGGGACGTGGGCGGAACCATGGTCCGGGGTGGCGGTCGGAACCAAGGTCCGAGGTGGCGGTCGGAACCAAGGTCCGGGGTGGCGGTCGGAACCAAGGTCCGGTGTGGCGGTCGGTACCACGTTCCGGGGTGGGGGTCGGAACCTAGGTCCGGGGTGGCGGTCGGAACCAAGGTCCGGGGGGGCGGACGGAACCAAGGTCCGGGGTGGTGTTCTGAACCAAGGTCCGGTTTGGCGGTCCGAACCAAGGTCCGGGGTGGCGGCCGGAACCAAGGTCCGAGGTGGCGGTCGGAACCAATGTCCGGGGTGGCGGTCGGAACCAATGTCCGAGGTGCCGGTCGGAACCAAGGTCAGGGGTGGCGGTCGGAACCAAGGTCCGGGGTGGCGGTCGGAACCAAGGTCCGGGGTGGCGGTCGGAACCAAGGTCCGTGGTGGTGGTCGGAACCAAGGTCCGGGGTGGCGGTCGGAACCAAGGTCCGGGGTGGCGGTCGGAACCAAAGTCCGGTGTGGCGGTCGGAACGAGGTTCCGTGTTGGCGGTCGGAACCAAAATCCGGGGTGGCGGTCGGAACCACGGTCCGGGGTGGCGGTCGGAACCACGGTCCGGGGTGTCGGTCGGACCAACGTCCGGGGTGGCGGTCGCAACCAAGGTCCGGGGTGGCGGTCGGAACCAAGTTCCGTGGCGGCGGTCGGAACCAATGTCCAGGGTGGCGGTCGGAACCAAGGTCCGGGGTGGCGGTCGGAACCAAGGTCCGGGGTGGCGGTCGGAACCAAGGTCCGGGGTGGCGGTCGGAACCAAGGTCCGGGGTGGCGGTCGGAACCAAGGTCCGGCGTGGCGGTCGGAACCAAGGTCCGGGGTGGCGGTCGGAACCAAGGTCCGGGGTAGCGGTTGGAACCAAGGACCGGGGTTGCGATCGGAACCATGTTCCGGGTGGGGGTCGGATCAATGTCCAGGGTGGCGGTCAGAACCAACGTCCGGGGTGGCGGTTGGAACCAAGGTCCGGGGTGGCGGTCGGAACCAAGGTCCGAGGTGGCGGTCGGAACCACGTTCCGGGGTGGCGGTCGGAACCAAGGTCCGGGGTGGCGGTCGGAATGAAGGTCCGGGGTCGCGGTCGGAAGCAAGGTCCGGGGTGGCGGTCGGAACCAAGGTCCGGGGTGGCGGTCGGAACCAAGGTCCGGGGTGGCGGTCGGATCCAAGGTCCGGGGTGGCGGTCGGAACCAAGGTCCAGCGTGGCGGTCGGAACCAAGGTCCGGGGTGGCGGTCGGAAGGAAGGTCCGGGGTGGCGGTTGAAACCAAGGACCGGGGTGGCGGTCAGTACCACGTTCCGGGGTGGCGGTCGGAACCACGTTCCGGGGTGGGTGTCGGAACCTAGGTCCGGGGTGGCGGTTGGAACCAAGGACCGGGGTGGCGGTCGGAACCACGTTCCGGTGTGGTGGTCGGAACTGTGGTGCGGGTTGGCGGTCGAAACAAAGGTCCGGGGTCGTGGGCGGAACCATGGTCCGGGGTGGCGCTCGGAACCAAGGTCCGAGGTGGCGGTCGGAAACAAGTTCCGGGGTGGCGGTCGGAACCATGGTCCGGTGTGCCGGTCGGAACCAAGGTCCGGGGTGGCGGACGGAACCAAGGTCCGGGGTGGGGGTTGGAACCAAGGACCGGGGTGGCGGTCGGAACCACGTTCCGGGGTGGGGGTCGGAACCTAGGTCCAGGGTGGCGGTCGGAACCAAGGTCCGGGGGGGCGGACGGAACCAAGCTCCGGGGTGGTGTTCTGAACCAAGGTCCGGGGTGGCGGTCCGAACCAAGGTCCGGGGTGGCGGTCGGAACCAAGGTCCGGGGTGGCGGTCGGAACCAATGTCCGGGGTGGCGGTCGGAACCAATGTCCGAGGTGGAGGTCGGGACCAAGGTCCGGGGTGGCGGTCGGAACCAAGGTCCGGGGTGGCGGTCGGAACCAAGGTCCGAGATGGCGTTCGGAACCAAAGTCCGGTGTGGCGGTCGGAACCAGGTTCCGTGTTGGCGGTCGGAACCAAAGTCCGGGGTGGCGGTCGGAACCACGGTCCGGGGTGGCGGTCGGAACCAAGGTCCAGGGTGGCGGTCGGAACCCAGGTCCGGGGTGGCGGTCGGAACCAAGGTCCAGGGTGGCGGTTGGAACCAAGGACCGGGGTTGCGGTCGGAACCACGTTCCGGGTGGCGGTCGGATCAATGTCCAGGGTGGCGGTCAGAACCAACGTCCGGGGTGGCGGTTGGAACCAAGGTCCGGAGTGGCGGTCGGAACCAAGGTCCGAGGTGGCGGTCGGAACCACGTTCCGGGGTGGCGGTCGGAACCAATGTCCGGGGTGGCGGTCGGAACCAGTGTCCGAGGTGCCGGTCGGAACCAAGATCCAGGGTGGCGGTCGGAACCAAGGTCCGGGGTGGCGGTCGGAACCAAGGTCCGGGGTGGCGGTCGGAACCATGGTCCGGTGTGGCGGTCGGAACGAAGGTCCGGTGTGGCGGTCGGAACCAAGGTCCGGGGTGGCGGTTGGAACCAAGGACCGGGGTGGCGGTCGGTACCACGTTCCGGGGTGGGGGTCGGAACCTAGATCCGGGGTGGCGGTCGGAACCAAGGTCCGGGGGGGCGGACGGAACCAAGGTCCGGGGTGGTGTTCTGAACCAAGGTCCGGGGTGGCGGTCCGAACCAAGGTCCGGGGTGGCGGCCGGAACCAAGGTCCGGGGTGGCCGTCGGAACCAATGTCCGGGGTGGCGGTCGGAACCAGTGTCCGAGGTGCCGGTCGGAACCAAGGTCCGGGGTGGCGGTCGGAACCAAGGTCCGGGGTGGCGGTCGGAACCAAGGTCCGGGGTGGCGGTCGGAACCAAGGTCCGGGGTGGCGGTCGGAACCAAGGTCCAGGGTGGCGGTCGGAACCAAGGTCCGGGGTGGCGGTCGGAACCAAAGTCCGGTTTGGCGGTCGGAACCAGGTTCCGTGTTGGCGGTCGGAACCAAAGTCTGGGGTGGCGGTCGGAACCACGGACCGGGTTGGCGGTCGGAACCACGGTCTGGGGTGTCGGTCGGACCAAGGTCAGGGGTGGCGGTCGCAACCAAGGTCCGGGGTGGCGGTCGGAACCAAGTTCCGTGGCGGCGGTCGGAACCAATGTCCGGGTTGGCGGTCGGAACCAAGGACCGGGGTGGCGGTCGGAACCACGTTCCGGGGTGGGGGTCGGAACCTTGGACTTGGATGGCGGTTGGAACCAAGGACCGGGGTGGCGGTCGGATCCACGTTCCGGGGTGGTGGTCGGAACTACGGTGCGGGTTGGCGGTCGAAACAAACTTCCGGGGACGTGGGCGGAACCATGGTCCGGGGTGGCGGTCGGAACCAAGGTCCGCGGTGGCGGTCGGAACCAAGGTCCGGGGTGGCGGTCGGAACCAAGGTCCGGTGTGGCGGTCGGAACCAAGGTCCGGGGTGGCGGTCGGAACCAAGGTCCGGGGTGGCGGTTGGAACCAAGGACCGGGGTGGCGGTCGGTACCACGTTCCGGGGTGGGGGTCGGAACCTAGATCCGGGGTGGCGGTCGGAACCAAGGTCCGGGGGGGCGGACGGAACCAAGGTCCGGGGTGGTGTTCTGAACCAAGGTCCGGGGTGGCGGTCCGAACCAAGGTCCGGGGTGGCGGCCGGAACCAAGGTCCGGGGTGGCGGTCGGAACCAATGTCCGGGGTGGCGGTCGGAACCAGTGTCCGAGGTGCCGGTCGGAACCAAGGTCCGTGGTGGCGGTCGGAACCAAGGTCCGGGGTGGCGGTTGGAACCAAGGTCCGGGGTGGCGGTCGGAACCAAGGTCCGGGGTGGCGGTCGGAACCAAGGTCCAGGGTGGCGGTCGGAACCAAGGTCCGGGGTGGCGGTCGGAACCAAAGTCCGGTGTGGCGGTCGGAACCAGGTTCCGTGTTGGCGGTCGGAACCAAAGTCCGGGGTGGCGGTCGGAACCACGGTCCGGGTTGGCGGTCGGAACCACGGTCCGGGGTTTCGGTCGGACCAAGGTCCGGGGTGGCGGTCGCAACCAAGGTCCGGGGTGGCGGTCGGAACCAAGTTCCGTGGCGGCGGTCGGAACCAATGTCCGGGGTGGCGGTCGGAACCAAGGTCCGGGGTGGCGGTCGGAACCAAGGTCCGGGGTGGCGGTCGGAACCAAGGTCCGGGGTGGCGGTCGGAACCAAGGTCCGATGTGGCGGTCAGAACCAAGGTCTGGGGTGGCGGTCGGAACCAAGGTCCGGCGTGGCGGTCGGAACCAAGGTCTGGGGTGGCGGTCGGAACCAAGGTCCGGCGTGGCGGTCGGAACCAAGGTCCGGGGTGGCGGTCGGAACCAAGGTCCGGGGTGGCGGTCGGAAGTCAGGTCCGGGGTGGCGGTCGTAACCAAGGTCCAGGGTGGTGGTCGGAACCAAGGTCCGAGGTTGCGGTCAGAACCAAGGTCCGGGGTGGCGGTCGGAACCAAGGTCCGGCGTAGCGGTCGGAACCAAGGTCCGGGGTGGCGGTCGGAAGCGAGGTCCGGGGTGGCGGTCGGAAGCAAGGTCCGGGGTGGCGGTTGGAACCAAGGACCGGGGTGGCGGTCGGAACCACATTCCGGGGTGGCGGTCGGAAGCAGGGTCCGGGGTGGCGGTCGGAACCAAGGTCCTGGGTGGCAGTCGGAACCAAGGTCCGGGGTGGCGGTCGGAACCAATGTCCGGGATGGCGGTCGGAACCAATGTCCGAGGTGGCGGTCGGAACCAAGGTCCGGGTTGGCGGTCGGAACCAAGGTGCGCGGTGGCAGTCGGAACCAAGGTCCGGTGTGGTGGTCGGAACCAAGGTCCGGGGTGTCGGTCGGAAACAAAATCCGGGTTGGGGGTCGGAACCAAGTTCCGTGGTGGCAGTCGGAACCAATGTCCGGGGTGGCGGTCGGAACCAAGGTCCGGTGTGGCGGTCGGAATGAAGGTCCGGGGTCGCGGTCGGAACCAAGGTCCGGGGTGGCGTTCGGAACCAAGGTCCGGGCTGGCGGTCGGAACCAATTTCCGTGGTGGCGGTCGGAACCAATGTCCGGGGTGGTGGTCGGAACCAAGGTCCGGGGTGGCGGTCGGAACCAAGGTCCGGGGTGGCGGTCGGAACCAAGGTCCGGGGTGGCGGTCGGAACCAAGGTCCGGCGTGGCGGTCGGAACCAAGGTCCGGGGTGGCGGTCGGAAGGAAGGTCCGGGGTGGCGGTTGAAACCAAGGACCGGGGTGGCGGTCGGAACCACGTTCCGGGGTGGCGGTCGGAAGCAAGTTCCGGGGTGGCGGTCGGAACCAAGGTCCGGTGGGGCGGACGGAACCAAGGTCCGGGGTGGCGTTCTGAACCAAGGTCCGGGGTGGCGGTTGGAACCAAGGACCGGGGTGGCGGTCGGAATCACGTTCCGGGTTGGGGGTCGGAACCTAGGTCCGGGATGGCGGTTGGAACCAAGGACCGGGGTGGCGGTCGGAACCACGTTCCGGGGTGGTGGTCGGAACTATGGTGCGGGTTGGCGGTCGAAACAAAGGTCCGGGGACGTGGGCGGAACCATGGTCCGGGGTCGCGGTCGGAACCAAGGTCCGAGGTGGCGGTCGGAACCAAGGTCCGGGGTGGCGGTCGGAACCAAGGTCCGGTGTGGCGGTCGGAACCAAGGTCCGGGGTGGCGGTCGGAACCAAGGTCCGGGGTGGCGGTTGGAACCAAGGACCGGGGTGGCGGTCGGTACCACGTTCCGGGGTGGGGGTCGGAACCTAGGTCCGGGGTGGCGGTCGGAACCAAGGTCCGGGGGGGCGGACGGAACCAAGGTCCGGGGTGGTGTTCTGAACCAAGGTCCGGTTTGGCGGTCCGAACCAAGGTCCGGGGTGGCGGCCGGAACCAAGGTCCGAGGTGGCGGTCGGAACCAATGTCCGGGGTGGCGGTCGGAACCAATGTCCGAGGTGCCGGTCGGAACCAAGGTCCGGGGTGGCGGTCGGAACCAAGGTCCGGGGTGGCGGTCGGAACCAAGGTCCGGGGTGGCGGTCGGAACCAAGGTCCGATGTGGCGGTCAGAACCAAGGTCTGGGGTGGCGGTCGGAACCAAGGTCCGGCGTGGCGGTCGGAACCAAGGTCTGGGGTGGCGGTCGGAACCAAGGTCCGGCGTGGCGGTCGGAACCAAGGTCCGGGGTGGCGGTCGGAACCAAGGTCCGGGGTGGCGGTCGGACGTCAGGTCCGGGGTGGCGGTCGTAACCAAGGTCCAGGGTGGGGGTCGGAACCAAGGTCCGAGGTTGCGGTCAGAACCAAGGTCCGGGGTGGCGGTCGGAACCAAGGTCCGGCGTAGCGGTCGGAACCAAGGTCCGGGGTGGCGGTCGGAAGCGAGGTCCGGGGTGGCTGTCGGAAGCAAGGTCCGGGGTGGCGGTTGGAACCAAGGACCGGGGTGGCGGTCGGAACCACGTTCCGGGGTGGCGGTCGGAAGCAGGGTCCGGGGTGGCGGTCGGAACCAAGGTCCTGGGTGGCAGTCGGAACCAAGGTCCGGGGTGGCGGTCGGAACCAATGTCCGGGATGGCGGTCGGAACCAATGTCCGAGGTGGCGGTCGGAACCAAGGTCCGGGTTGGCGTTCGGAACCAAGGTGCGGGGTGGCAGTCGGAACCAAGGTCCGGTGTGGTGGTCGGAACCAAGGTCCGGGGTGTCGGTCGGAAACAAAATCCGGGTTGGCGGTCGGAACCAAGTTCCGTGGTGGCAGTCGGAACCAATGTCCGGGGTGGCAGTCGGAACCAATGTCCGGGGTGGCGTTCGGAACCAAGGTCCGGGCTGGCGGTCGGAACCAATTTCCGTGGTGGCGGTCGGAACCAATGTCCGGGGTGGTGGTCGGAACCAAGGTCCGGGGTGGCGGTCGGAACCAAGGTCCGGGGTGGCGGTCGGAACCAAGGTCCGGGGTGGCGGTCGGAACCAAGGTCCGGCGTGGCGGTCGGAACCAAGGTCCGGGGTGGCGGTCGGAAGGAAGGTCCGGGGTGGCGGTTGAAACCAAGGACCGGGGTGGCGGTCGGAACCACGTTCCGGGGTGGCGGTCGGAAGCAAGTTCCGGGGTGGCGGTCGGAACCAAGGTCCGGTGGGGCGGACGGAACCAAGGTCCGGGGTGGCGTTCTGAACCAAGGTCCGGGGTGGCGGTTGGAACCAAGGACCGGGGTGGCGGTCGGAACCACGTTCCGGGGTGGGGGTCGGAACCTAGGTCCGGGATGGCGGTTGGAACCAAGGACCGGGGTGGCGGTCGGAACCACGTTCCGGGGTGGTGGTCGGAACTATGGTGCGGGTTGGCGGTCGAAACAAAGGTCCGGGGACGTGGGCGGAACCATGGTCCGGGGTGGCGGTCGGAACCAAGGTCCGAGGTGGCGGTCGGAACCAAGGTCCGGGGTGGCGGTCGGAACCAAGGTCCGGTGTGGCGGTCGGAACCAAGGTCCGGGGTGGCGGTCGGAACCAAGGTCCGGGGTGGCGGTTGGAACCAAGGACCGGGGTGGCGGTCGGTACCACGTTCCGGGGTGGGGGTCGGAACCTAGGTCCGGGGTGGCGGTCGGAACCAAGGTCCGGGGGGGCGGACGGAACCAAGGTCCGGGGTGGTGTTCTGAACCAAGGTCCGGTTTGGCGGTCCGAACCAAGGTCCGGGGTGGCGGCCGGAACCAAGGTCCGAGGTGGCGGTCGGAACCAATGTCCGGGGTGGCGGTCGGAACCAATGTCCGAGGTGCCGGTCGGAACCAAGGTCCGGGGTGGCGGTCGGAACCAAGGTCCGGGGTGGCGGTCGGAACCAAGGTCCGGGGTGGCGGTCGGAACCAAGGTCCGTGGTGGTGGTCGGAACCAAGGTCCGGGGTGGCGGTCGGAACCAAGGTCCGGGGTGGCGGTCGGAACCAAAGTCCGGTGTGGCGGTCGGAACCAGGTTCCGTGTTGGCGGTCGGAACCAAAGTCCGGGGTGGCGGTCGGAACCACGGTCCGGGGTGGCGGTCGGAACCACGGTCCGGGGTGTCGGTCGGACCAACGTCCGGTGTGGCGGTCGCAACCAAGGTCCGGGGTGGCGGTCGGAACCAAGTTCCGTGGCGGCGGTCGGAACCAATGTCCGGGGTGGCGGTCGGAACCAAGGTCCGGGGTGGTGTTCTGAACCAAGGTCCGGTTTGGCGGTCCGAACCAAGGTCCGGGGTGGCGGCCGGAACCAAGGTCCGAGGTGGCGGTCGGAACCAATGTCCGGGGTGGCGGTCGGAACCAATGTCCGAGGTGCCGGTCGGAACCAAGGTCCGGGGTGGCGGTCGGAACCAAGGTCCGGGGTGGCGGTCGGAACCAAGGTCCGGGGTGGCGGTCGGAACCAAGGTCCGATGTGGCGGTCAGAACCAAGGTCTGGGGTGGCGGTCGGAACCAAGGTCCGGCGTGGCGGTCGGAACCAAGGTCTGGGGTGGCGGTCGGAACCAAGGTCCGGCGTGGCGGTCGGAACCAAGGTCCGGGGTGGCGGTCGGAACCAAGGTCCGGGGTGGCGGTCGGACGTCAGGTCCGGGGTGGCGGTCGTAACCAAGGTCCAGGGTGGGGGTCGGAACCAAGGTCCGAGGTTGCGGTCAGAACCAAGGTCCGGGGTGGCGGTCGGAACCAAGGTCCGGCGTAGCGGTCGGAACCAAGGTCCGGGGTGGCGGTCGGAAGCGAGGTCCGGGGTGGCGGTCGGAAGCAAGGTCCGGGGTGGCGGTTGGAACCAAGGACCGGGGTGGCGGTCGGAACCACGTTCCGGGGTGGCGGTCGGAAGCAGGGTCCGGGGTGGCGGTCGGAACCAAGGTCCTGGGTGGCAGTCGGAACCAAGGTCCGGGGTGGCGGTCGGAACCAATGTCCGGGATGGCGGTCGGAACCAATGTCCGAGGTGGCGGTCGGAACCAAGGTCCGGGTTGGCGGTCGGAACCAAGGTGCGGGGTGGCAGTCGGAACCAAGGTCCGGTGTGGTGGTCGGAACCAAGGTCCGGGGTGTCGGTCGGAAACAAAATCCGGGTTGGCGGTCGGAACCAAGTTCCGTGGTGGCAGTCGGAACCAATGTCCGGGGTGGCAGTCGGAACCAATGTCCGGGGTGGCGTTCGGAACCAAGGTCCGGGCTGGCGGTCGGAACCAATTTCCGTGGTGGCGGTCGGAACCAATGTCCGGGGTGGTGGTCGGAACCAAGGTCCGGGGTGGCGGTCGGAACCAAGGTCCGGGGTGGCGGTCGGAACCAAGGTCCGGGGTGGCGGTCGGAACCAAGGTCCGGCGTGGCGGTCGGAACCAAGGTCCGGGGTGGCGGTCGGAAGGAAGGTCCGGGGTGGCGGTTGAAACCAAGGACCGGGGTGGCGGTCGGAACCACGTTCCGGGGTGGCGGTCGGAAGCAAGTTCCGGGGTGGCGGTCGGAACCAAGGTCCGGTGGGGCGGACGGAACCAAGGTCCGGGGTGGCGTTCTGAACCAAGGTCCGGGGTGGCGGTTGGAACCAAGGACCGGGGTGGCGGTCGGAACCACGTTCCGGGGTGGGGGTCGGAACCTAGGTCCGGGATGGCGGTTGGAACCAAGGACCGGGGTGGCGGTCGGAACCACGTTCCGGGGTGGTGGTCGGAACTATGGTGCGGGTTGGCGGTCGAAACAAAGGTACGGGGACGTGGGCGGAACCATGGTCCGGGGTGGCGGTCGGAACCAAGGTCCGAGGTGGCGGTCGGAACCAAGGTCCGGGGTGGCGGTCGGAACCAAGGTCCGGTGTGGCGGTCGGAACCAAGGTCCGGGGTGGCGGTCGGAACCAAGGTCCGGGGTGGCGGTTGGAACCAAGGACCGGGGTGGCGGTGGGTACCACGTTCCGGGGTGGGGGTCGGAACCTAGGTCCGGGGTGGCGGTCGGAACCAAGGTCCGGGGGGGCGGACGGAACCAAGGTCCGGGGTGGTGTTCTGAACCAAGGTCCGGTTTGGCGGTCCGAACCAAGGTCCGGGGTGGCGGCCGGAACCAAGGTCCGAGGTGGCGGTCGGAACCAATGTCCGGGGTGGCGGTCGGAACCAATGTCCGAGGTGCCGGTCGGAACCAAGGTCCGGGGTGGCGGTCGGAACCAAGGTCCGGGGTGGCGGTCGGAACCAAGGTCCGGGGTGGCGGTCGGAACCAAGGTCCGTGGTGGTGGTCGGAACCAAGGTCCGGGGTGGCGGTCGGAACCAAGGTCCGGGGTGGCGGTCGGAACCAAAGTCCGGTGTGGCGGTCGGAACCAGGTTCCGTGTTAGCGGTCGGAACCAAAGTCCGGGGTGGCGGTCGGAACCACGGTCCGGGGTGGCGGTCAGAACCACGGTCCGGGGTGTCGGTCGGACCAACGTCCGGTGTGGCGGTCGCAACCAAGGTCCGGGGTGGCGGTCGGAACCAAGTTCCGTGGCGGCGGTCGGAACCAATGTCCAGGGTGGCGGTCGGAACCAAGGTCCGGGGTGGCGGTCGGAACCAAGGTCCGGGGTGGCGGTCGGAACCAAGGTCCAGGGTGGCGGTCGGAACCAAGGTCCGGGGTGGCGGTCGGAACCAAGGTCCGGCGTGGCGGTCGGAACCAAGGTCCGGGGTGGCGGTCGGAAACAAGGACCGGGGTTGCGGTCGGAACCATGTTCCGGGTGGCGGTCGGATCAATGTCCAGGGTGGCGGTCAGAACCAACGTCCGGGGTGGCGGTTGGAACCAAGGTCCGGGGTGGCGGTCGGAACCAAGGTCCGAGGTGGCGGTCGGAACCACGTTCCGGGGTGGCGGTCGGAACCAAGGTCCGGGGTGGCGGTCGGAATGAAGGTCCGGGGTCGCGGTCGGGTGCAAGGTCCGGGGTGGCGGTCGGAACCAAGGTCCGGGGTGGCGGTCGGAACCAAGGTCCGGGGTGGCGGTCGGATCCAAGGTCCGGGGTGGCGGTCGGAACCAAGGTCCAGCGTGGCGGTCGGAACCAAGGTCCGGGGTGGCGTTCGGAAGGAAGGTCCGGGGTGGCGGTTGAAACCAAGGACCGGGGTGGCGGTCAGTACCACGTTCCGGGGTGGCGGTCGGAACCACGTTCCGGGGTGGGGGTCGGAACCTAGGTCCGGGGTGGCGGTTGGAACCAAGGACCGGGGTGGCGGTCGGAACCACGTTCCGGGGTGGTGGTCGGAACTGTGGTGCGGGTTGGCGGTCGAAACAAAGGTCCGGGGTCGTGGGCGGAACCATGGTCCGGGGTGGCGCTCGGAACCAAGGTCCGAGGTGGCGGTCGGAAACAAGGTCCGGGGTGGCGGTCGGAACCAAGGTCCGGTGTGCCGGTCGGAACCAAGGTCCGGGGTCGTGGGCGGAACCATGGTCCGGGGTGGCGCTCGGAACCAAGGTCCGAGGTGGCGGTCGGAAACAAGGTCCGGGGTGACGGTCGGAACCAAGGTCCGGGGTGGCGGTCGGAACCACGGTCCGGGGTGGCGGTCGGAACCACGGTCCGGGGTGTCGGTCGGACCAACGTCCGGGGTGGCGGTCGCAACCAAGGTCCGGGGTGGCGGTCGGAACCAAGTTCCGTGGCGGCGGTCGGAACCAATGTCCGGGGTGGCGGTCGGAACCAAGGTCCGGGGTGGCGGTCGGAACCAAGGTCCGGGGTGGCGGTCGGAACCAAGGTCCAGGGTGGCGGTCGGAACCAAGGTCCGGGGTGGCGGTCGGAACAAAGGTCCGGCGTGGCGGTCGGAACCAAGGTCCGGGGTGGCGTTCTGAACCAAGGTCCGGGGTGGCGGTTGGAACCAAGGACCGGGGTGGCGGTCGGAACCACGTTCCGGGGTGGGGGTCGGAACCTAGGTCCGGGATGGCGGTTGGAACCAAGGACCGGGGTGGCGGTCGGAACCACGTTCCGGGGTGGTGGTCGGAACTATGGTGCGGGTTGGCGGTCGAAACAAAGGTACGGGGACGTGGGCGGAACCATGGTCCGGGGTGGCGGTCGGAACCAAGGTCCGAGGTGGCGGTCGGAACCAAGGTCCGGGGTGGCGGTCGGAACCAAGGTCCGGTGTGGCGGTCGGAACCAAGGTCCGGGGTGGCGGTCGGAACCAAGGTCCGGGGTGGCGGTTGGAACCAAGGACCGGGGTGGCGGTCGGTACCACGTTCCGGGGTGGGGGTCGGAACCTAGGTCCGGGGTGGCG
This sequence comes from Mustelus asterias, assembly GCF_964213995.1. Taxonomy (NCBI): domain Eukaryota; kingdom Metazoa; phylum Chordata; class Chondrichthyes; order Carcharhiniformes; family Triakidae; genus Mustelus; species Mustelus asterias. The sequence goes on from NW_027590166.1 coordinate 16,735, forward strand.
GTCGGAACCAAGGTCCGGGGGGGCGGACGGAACCAAGGTCCGGGGTGGTGTTCTGAACCAAGGTCCGGTTTGGCGGTCCGAACCAAGGTCCGGGGTGGCGGCCGGAACCAAGGTCCGAGGTGGCGGTCGGAACCAATGTCCGGGGTGGCGGTCGGAACCAATGTCCGAGGTGCCGGTCGGAACCAAGGTCCGGGGTGGCGGTCGGAACCAAGGTCCGGGGTGGCGGTCGGAACCAAGGTCCGGGGTGGCGGTCGGAACCAAGGTCCGTGGTGGTGGTCGGAACCAAGGTCCGGGGTGGCGGTCGGAACCAAGGTCCGGGGTGGCGGTCGGAACCAAAGTCCGGTGTGGCGGTCGGAACCAGGTTCCGTGTTAGCGGTCGGAACCAAAGTCCGGGGTGGCGGTCGGAACCACGGTCCGGGGTGGCGGTCGGAACCACGGTCCGGGGTGTCGGTCGGACCAACGTCCGGTGTGGCGGTCGCAACCAAGGTCCGGGGTGGCGGTCGGAACCAAGTTCCGTGGCGGCGGTCGGAACCAATGTCCGGGGTGGCGGTCGGAACCAAGGTCCGGGGTGGCGGTCGGAACCAAGGTCCGGGGTGGCGGTCGGAACCAAGGTCCAGGGTGGCGGTCGGAACCAAGGTCCGGGGTGGCGGTCGGAACCAAGGTCCGGCGTGGCGGTCGGAACCAAGGTCCGGGGTGGCGGTCGGAAACAAGGACCGGGGTTGCGGTCGGAACCATGTTCCGGGTGGCGGTCGGATCAATGTCCAGGGTGGCGGTCAGAACCAACGTCCGGGGTGGCGGTTGGAACCAAGGTCCGGGGTGGCGGTCGGAACCAAGGTCCGAGGTGGCGGTCGGAACCACGTTCCGGGGTGGCGGTCGGAACCAAGGTCCGGGGTGGCGGTCGGAATGAAGGTCCGGGGTCGCGGTCGGGTGCAAGGTCCGGGGTGGCGGTCGGAACCAAGGTCCGGGGTGGCGGTCGGAACCAAGGTCCGGGGTGGCGGTCGGATCCAAGGTCCGGGGTGGCGGTCGGAACCAAGGTCCAGCGTGGCGGTCGGAACCAAGGTCCGGGGTGGCGTTCGGAAGGAAGGTCCGGGGTGGCGGTTGAAACCAAGGACCGGGGTGGCGGTCAGTACCACGTTCCGGGGTGGCGGTCGGAACCACGTTCCGGGGTGGGGGTCGGAACCTAGGTCCGGGGTGGCGGTTGGAACCAAGGACCGGGGTGGCGGTCGGAACCACGTTCCGGGGTGGTGGTCGGAACTGTGGTGCGGGTTGGCGGTCGAAACAAAGGTCCGGGGTCGTGGGCGGAACCATGGTCCGGGGTGGCGCTCGGAACCAAGGTCCGAGGTGGCGGTCGGAAACAAGGTCCGGGGTGGCGGTCGGAACCAAGGTCCGGTGTGCCGGTCGGAACCAAGGTCCGGGGTCGTGGGCGGAACCATGGTCCGGGGTGGCGCTCGGAACCAAGGTCCGAGGTGGCGGTCGGAAACAAGGTCCGGGGTGACGGTCGGAACCAAGGTCCGGGGTGGCGGTCGGAACCACGGTCCGGGGTGGCGGTCGGAACCACGGTCCGGGGTGTCGGTCGGACCAACGTCCGGGGTGGCGGTCGCAACCAAGGTCCGGGGTGGCGGTCGGAACCAAGTTCCGTGGCGGCGGTCGGAACCAATGTCCGGGGTGGCGGTCGGAACCAAGGTCCGGGGTGGCGGTCGGAACCAAGGTCCGGGGTGGCGGTCGGAACCAAGGTCCAGGGTGGCGGTCGGAACCAAGGTCCGGGGTGGCGGTCGGAACAAAGGTCCGGCGTGGCGGTCGGAACCAAGGTCCGGGGTGGCGGTCGGAACCAAGGTCCGGGGTGGCGGTTGGAACCAAGGACCGGGGTTGCGCTCGGAACCATGTTCCGGGTGGCGGTCGGATCAATGTCCAGGGAGGCGGTCAGAACCAACGTCCGGGGTGGCGGTTGGAACCAAGGTCCGGGGTGGCGGTCGGAACCAAGGTCCGAGGTGGCGGTCGGAACCACGTTGCGGGGTGGCGGTCGGAACCAAGGTCCGGAGTGGCGGTCAGAATGAAGGTCCGGGGTCGCGGTCGGAAGCAAGGTCCGGGGTGGCGGTCGGAACCAAGGTCCGGGGTGGCGGTCGGAACCATGGTCCGGGGTGGCGGTCGGATCCAAGGTCCGGGGTGGCGGTCGGAACCAAGGTCCAGCGTGGCGGTCGGAACCAAGGTCCGGGGTGGCGGTCGGAAGGAAGGTCCGGGGTGGCGGTTGAAACCAAGGACCGGGGTGGCGGTCAGTACCACGTTCCGGGGTGGCGGTCGGAACCACGTTCCGGGGTGGGGGTCGGAACCTAGGTCCGGGGTGGCGGTTGGAACCAAGGACGGGGGTGGCGGTCGGAACCACTTTCCGGGGTGGTGGTCGGAACTGTGGTGCGGGTTGGCGGTCGAAACAAAGGTCCGGGGTCGTGGGCGGAACCATGGTCCGGGGTGGCGCTCGGAACCAAGGTCCGAGGTGGCGGTCGGAAACAAGGTCCGGGGTGGTGTTCTGAACCAAGGTCCGGGGTGGCGGTCCGAACCAAGGTCCGAGGTGGCGGCCGGAACCAAGGTCCGGGGTGGCCGTCGGAACCAATGTCCGGGGTGGCGGTCGGAACCAGTGTCCGAGGTGCTGGTCGCAACCAAGGTCCGGGGTGACGGTCGGAACCAAGGTCCGGGGTGGCGGTCGGAACCAAGGTCCGGGGTGGCAGTCGGAACCAAGGTCCGGGGTGGCGGTCGGAACCAAGGTCCAGGGTGTCGGTCGGAACCAAGGTCCGGGGTGGCGGTCGGAACCAAAGTCCGGTGTGGCGTTCGGAACCAGGTTCCGTGTTGGCGGTCGGAACCAAAGTCCGGGGTGGCGGTCGGAACCACGGACCGGGTTGGCGGTCGGAACCACGGTCTGGGGTGTCGGTCGGACCAAGGTCAGAGGTGGCGGTCGCAACCAAGGTCCGGGGTGGCGGTCGGAACCAAGTTCCGTGGCGGCGGTCGGAACCAATGTCCGGGTTGGCGGTCGGAACCAAGGACCGGGGTGGCGGTCGGAACCAAGGTCCGGGGTGGCGGTCGGAACCAAGGTCCGTGGTGGTGGTCGGAACCAAGGTCCGGGGTGGCGGTCGGAACCAAGGTCCGGGGTGGCGGTCGGAACCAAAGTCCGGTGTGGCGGTCGGAACCAGGTTCCGTGTTAGCGGTCGGAACCAAAGTCCGGGGTGGCGGTCGGAACCACGGTCCGGGGTGGCGGTCGGAACCACGGTCCGGGGTGTCGGTCGGACCAACGTCCGGTGTGGCGGTCGCAACCAAGGTCCGGGGTGGCGGTCGGAACCAAGTTCCGTGGCGGCGGTCGGAACCAATGTCCGGGGTGGCGGTCGGAACCAAGGTCCGGGGTGGCGGTCGGAACCAAGGTCCGGGGTGGCGGTCGGAACCAAGGTCCAGGGTGGCGGTCGGAACCAAGGTCCGGGGTGGCGGTCGGAACCAAGGTCCGGCGTGGCGGTCGGAACCAAGGTCCGGGGTGGCGGTCGGAAACAAGGACCGGGGTTGCGGTCGGAACCATGTTCCGGGTGGCGGTCGGATCAATGTCCAGGGTGGCGGTCAGAACCAACGTCCGGGGTGGCGGTTGGAACCAAGGTCCGGGGTGGCGGTCGGAACCAAGGTCCGAGGTGGCGGTCGGAACCACGTTCCGGGGTGGCGGTCGGAACCAAGGTCCGGGGTGGCGGTCGGAATGAAGGTCCGGGGTCGCGGTCGGGTGCAAGGTCCGGGGTGGCGGTCGGAACCAAGGTCCGGGGTGGCGGTCGGAACCAAGGTCCGGGGTGGCGGTCGGATCCAAGGTCCGGGGTGGCGGTCGGAACCAAGGTCCAGCGTGGCGGTCGGAACCAAGGTCCGGGGTGGCGTTCGGAAGGAAGGTCCGGGGTGGCGGTTGAAACCAAGGACCGGGGTGGCGGTCAGTACCACGTTCCGGGGTGGCGGTCGGAACCACGTTCCGGGGTGGGGGTCGGAACCTAGGTCCGGGGTGGCGGTTGGAACCAAGGACCGGGGTGGCGGTCGGAACCACGTTCCGGGGTGGTGGTCGGAACTGTGGTGCGGGTTGGCGGTCGAAACAAAGGTCCGGGGTCGTGGGCGGAACCATGGTCCGGGGTGGCGCTCGGAACCAAGGTCCGAGGTGGCGGTCGGAAACAAGGTCCGGGGTGGCGGTCGGAACCAAGGTCCGGTGTGCCGGTCGGAACCAAGGTCCGGGGTCGTGGGCGGAACCATGGTCCGGGGTGGCGCTCGGAACCAAGGTCCGAGGTGGCGGTCGGAAACAAGGTCCGGGGTGACGGTCGGAACCAAGGTCCGGGGTGGCGGTCGGAACCACGGTCCGGGGTGGCGGTCGGAACCACGGTCCGGGGTGTCGGTCGGACCAACGTCCGGGGTGGCGGTCGCAACCAAGGTCCGGGGTGGCGGTCGGAACCAAGTTCCGTGGCGGCGGTCGGAACCAATGTCCGGGGTGGCGGTCGGAACCAAGGTCCGGGGTGGCGGTCGGAACCAAGGTCCGGGGTGGCGGTCGGAACCAAGGTCCAGGGTGGCGGTCGGAACCAAGGTCCGGGGTGGCGGTCGGAACAAAGGTCCGGCGTGGCGGTCGGAACCAAGGTCCGGGGTGGCGGTCGGAACCAAGGTCCGGGGTGGCGGTTGGAACCAAGGACCGGGGTTGCGCTCGGAACCATGTTCCGGGTGGCGGTCGGATCAATGTCCAGGGAGGCGGTCAGAACCAACGTCCGGGGTGGCGGTTGGAACCAAGGTCCGGGGTGGCGGTCGGAACCAAGGTCCGAGGTGGCGGTCGGAACCACGTTGCGGGGTGGCGGTCGGAACCAAGGTCCGGAGTGGCGGTCAGAATGAAGGTCCGGGGTCGCGGTCGGAAGCAAGGTCCGGGGTGGCGGTCGGAACCAAGGTCCGGGGTGGCGGTCGGAACCATGGTCCGGGGTGGCGGTCGGATCCAAGGTCCGGGGTGGCGGTCGGAACCAAGGTCCAGCGTGGCGGTCGGAACCAAGGTCCGGGGTGGCGGTCGGAAGGAAGGTCCGGGGTGGCGGTTGAAACCAAGGACCGGGGTGGCGGTCAGTACCACGTTCCGGGGTGGCGGTCGGAACCACGTTCCGGGGTGGGGGTCGGAACCTAGGTCCGGGGTGGCGGTTGGAACCAAGGACGGGGGTGGCGGTCGGAACCACTTTCCGGGGTGGTGGTCGGAACTGTGGTGCGGGTTGGCGGTCGAAACAAAGGTCCGGGGTCGTGGGCGGAACCATGGTCCGGGGTGGCGCTCGGAACCAAGGTCCGAGGTGGCGGTCGGAAACAAGGTCCGGGGTGGTGTTCTGAACCAAGGTCCGGGGTGGCGGTCCGAACCAAGGTCCGAGGTGGCGGCCGGAACCAAGGTCCGGGGTGGCCGTCGGAACCAATGTCCGGGGTGGCGGTCGGAACCAGTGTCCGAGGTGCTGGTCGCAACCAAGGTCCGGGGTGACGGTCGGAACCAAGGTCCGGGGTGGCGGTCGGAACCAAGGTCCGGGGTGGCAGTCGGAACCAAGGTCCGGGGTGGCGGTCGGAACCAAGGTCCAGGGTGTCGGTCGGAACCAAGGTCCGGGGTGGCGGTCGGAACCAAAGTCCGGTGTGGCGTTCGGAACCAGGTTCCGTGTTGGCGGTCGGAACCAAAGTCCGGGGTGGCGGTCGGAACCACGGACCGGGTTGGCGGTCGGAACCACGGTCTGGGGTGTCGGTCGGACCAAGGTCAGGGGTGGCGGTCGCAACCAAGGTCCGGGGTGGCGGTCGGAACCAAGTTCCGTGGCGGCGGTCGGAACCAATGTCCGGGTTGGCGGTCGGAACCAAGGACCGGGGTGGCGGTCGGAACCACGTTCCGGGCTGGGGGTCGGAACCTAGGTCTTGGATGGCGGTTGGAACCAAGGACCGGGGTGGCGGTCGGATCCACGTTCCGGGGTGGTGGTCGGAACTATGGTGCGGGTTGGCGGTCGAAACAAAGGTCCGGGGACGTGGGCGGAACCATGGTCCGGGGTGGCGGTCGGAACCAAGGTCCGCGGTGGCGGTCGGAACCAAGGTCCGGGGTGGCGGTCGGAACCAAGGTCCGGTGTGGCGGTCGGAACCAAGGTCCGGGGTGGCGGTCGGAACCAAGGTCCAGGGTGGCGGTTGGAACCAAGGACCGGGGTGGCGGTCGGTACCACGTTCCGGGGTGGGGGTCGGAACCTAGGTCCGGGCTGGCGGTCGGAACCAAGGTCCGGGGGGGCGGACGGAAGCAAGGTCCGGGGTGGTGTTCTGAACCAAGGTCCGGGGTGGCGGTCCGAACCAAGGTCCGGGGTGGCGGCCGGAACCAAGGTCCGGGGTGGCGGTCGGAACCAATGTCCGGGGTGGCGGTCGGAACCAGTGTCCGAGGTGCCGGTCGGAAAAAAGGTCCGTGGTGGCGGTCGGAACCAAGGTGCGGGGTGGCGGTTGGAACCAAGGTCCGGGGTGGCGGTTGGAACCAAGGTCCGGGGTGGCGGTCGGAACCAAGGTCCAGGGTGGCGGTCGGAACCAAGGTCCGGGGTGGCGGTCGGAACCAAAGTCCGGTGTGGCGGTCGGAACCAGGTTCCGTGTTGGCGGTCGGAACCAAAGTCCGGGGTGGCGGTCGGAACCACGGTCCGGGTTGGCGGTCGGAACCACGGTCCGGGGTTTCGGTCGGACCAAGGTCCGGGGTGGCGGTCGCAACCAAGGTCCGGGGTGGCGGTCGGAACCAAGGTCCGGGGTGGCGGTCGGAACCAAGGTCCGGGGTGGCGGTCGGATCCAAGGTCCGGGGTGGCGGTCGGAACCAAGGTCCAGCGTGGCGGTCGGAACCAAGGTCCGGGGTGGCGGTCGGAAGGAAGGTCCGGGGTGGCGGTTGAAACCAAGGACCGGGGTGGCGGTCAGTACCACGTTCCGGGGTGGCGGTCGGAACCACGTTCCGGGTTGGGGGTCGGAACCTAGGTCCGGGGTGGCGGTTGGAACCAAGGACCGGGGTGGCGGTCGGAACCACGTTCCGGGGTGGTGGTCGGAACTGTGGTGCGGGTTGGCGGTCGAAACAAAGGTCCGGGGTCGTGGGCGGAACCATGGTCCGGGGTGGCGGTCGGAACAAAGGTCCGGCGTGGCGGTCGGAACCAAGGTCCGGTGTGCCGGTCGGAACCAAGGTCCGGGGTCGTGGGCGGAACCATGGTCCGGGGTGGCGCTCGGAACCAAGGTCCGAGGTGGCGGTCGGAAACAAGGTCCGGGGTGCCGGTCGGAACCAAGGTCCGGGGTGGCGGTCGGAACCACGGTCCGGGGTGGCGGTCGGAACCACGGTCCGGGGTGTCGGTCGGACCAACGTCCGGGGTGGCGGTCGCAACCAAGGTCCGGGGTGGCGGTCGGAACCAAGTTCCGTGGCGGCGGTCGGAACCAATGTCCAGGGTGGCGGTCGGAACCAAGGTCCGGGGTGGCGGTCGGAACCAAGGTCCGGGGTGGCGGTCGGAACCAAGGTCCAGGGTGGCGGTCGGAACCAAGGTCCGGGGTGGCGGTTGGAACAAAGGTCCGGCGTGGCGGTCGGAACCAAGGTCCGGGGTGGCGGTCGGAACCAAGGTCCGGGGTGGCGGTTGGAACCAAGGACCGGGGTTGCGGTCGGAACCATGTTCCGGGTGGCGGTCGGATCAATGTCCAGGGAGGCGGTCAGAACCAACGTCCGGGGTGGCGGTTGGAACCAAGGTCCGGGGTGGCGGTCGGAACCAAGGTCCGAGGTGGCGGTCGGAACCACGTTGCGGGGTGGCGGTCGGAACCAAGGTCCGGGGTGGCGGTCAGAATGAAGGTCCGGGGTCGCGGTCGGAAGCAAGGTCCGGGGTGGCGGTCGGAACCAAGGTCCGGGGTGGCGGTCGGAACCATGGTCCGGGGTGGCGGTCGGATCCAAGGTCCGGGGTGGCGGTCGGAACCAAGGTCCAGCGTGGCGGTCGGAACCAAGGTCCGGGGTGGCGGTCGGAAGGAAGGTCCGGGGTGGCGGTTGAAACCAAGGACCGGGGTGGCGGTCAGTACCACGTTCCGGGGTGGCGGTCGGAACCACGTTCCGGGGTGGGGGTCGGAACCTAGGTCCGGGGTGGCGGTTGGAACCAAGGACCGGGGAGGCGGTCGGAACCACGTTCCGGGGTGGTGGTCGGAACTGTGGTGCGGGTTGGCGGTCGAAACAAAGGTCCGGGGTCGTGGGCGGAACCATGGTCCGGGGTGGCGCTCGGAACCAAGGTCCGAGGTGGCGGTCGGAAACAAGGTCCGGGGTGGTGTTCTGAACCAAGGTCCGGGGTGGCGGTCCGAACCAAGGTCCGGGGTGGCGGCCGGAACCAAGGTCCGGGGTGGCGGTCGGAACCAAGGTCCAGGGTGGCGGTCGGAACCAAGGTCCGGGGTGGCGGTCGGAACAAAGGTCCGGCGTGGCGGTCGGAACCAAGGTCCGGGGTGGCGGTCGGAACCAAGGTCCGGGGTGGCGGTTGGAACCAAGGACCGGGGTTGCGGTCGGAATCTTGTTCCGGGTGGCGGTCGGATCAATGTCCAGGGAGGCGGTCAGAACCAACGTCCGGGGTGGCGGTTGGAACCAAGGTCCGGGGTGGCGGTCGGAACCAAGGTCCGAGGTGGCGGTCGGAACCACGTTGCGGGGTGGCGGTCGGAACCAAGGTCCGGGGTGGCGGTCAGAATGAAGGTCCGGGGTCGCGGTCGGAAGCAAGGTCCGGGGTGGCGGTCGGAACCAAGGTCCGGGGTGGCGGTCGGAACCATGTTCCGGGGTGGCGGTCGGATCCAAGGTCCGGGGTGGCGGTCGGAACCAAGGTCCAGCGTGGCGGTCGGAACCAAGGTCCGGGGTGGCGGTCGGAAGGAAGGTCCGGGGTGGCGGTTGAAACCAAGGACCGGGGTGGCGGTCAGTACCACGTTCCGGGGTGGCGGTCGGAACCACGTTCCGGGGTGGGGGTCGGAACCTAGGTCCGGGGTGGCGGTTGGAACCAAGGACCGGGGTGGCGGTCGGAACCACGTTCCGGGGTGGTGGTCGGAACTGTGGTGCGGGTTGGCGGTCGAAACAAAGGTCCGGGGTCGTGGGCGGAACCATGGTCCGGGGTGGCGCTCGGAACCAAGGTCCGAGGTGGCGGTCGGAAACAAGGTCCGGGGTGGTGTTCTGAACCAAGGTCCGGGGTGGCGGTCCGAACCAAGGTCCGGGGTGGCGGCCGGAACCAAGGTCCGGGGTGGCCGTCGGAACCAATGTCCGGGGTGGCGGTCGGAACCAGTGTCCGAGGTGCTGGTCGCAACCAAGGTCCGGGGTGACGGTCGGAACCAAGGTCCGGGGTGGCGGTCGGAACCAAGGTCCGGGGTGGCAGTCGGAACCAAGGTCCGGGGTGGCGGTCGGAACCAAGGTCCAGGGTGGCGGTCGGAACCAAGGTCCGGGGTGGCGGTCGGAACCAAAGTCCGGTGTGGCGGTCGGAACCAGGTTCCGTGTTGGCGGTCAGAACCAAAGTCCGGGGTGACGGTCGGAACCACGGACCGGGTTGGCGGTCGGAACCACGGTCTGGGGTGTCGGTCGGACCAAGGTCAGGGGTGGCGGTCGCAACCATGGTCCGGGGTGGCGGTCGGAACCAAGTTCCGTGGCGGCGGTCGGAACCAATGTCCGGGTTGGCGGTCGGAACCAAGGACCGGGGTGGCGGTCGGAACCACGTTCCGGGCTGGGGGTCGGAACCTAGGTCTTGGATGGCGGTTGGAACCAAGGACCGGGGTGGCGGTCGGATCCACGTTCCGGGGTGGTGGTCGGAACTATGGTGCGGGTTGGCGGTCGAAACAAAGGTCCGGGGACGTGGGCGGAACCATGGTCCGGGGTGGCGGTCGGAACCAAGGTCCGCGGTGGCGGTCGGAACCAAGGTCCGGGGTGGCGGTCGGAACCAAGGTCCGGTGTGGCGGTCGGAACCAAGGTCCGGGGTGGCGGTCGGAACCAAGGTCCGGGGTGGCGGTTGGAACCAAGGACCGGGGTGGCGGTCGGTACCACGTTCCGGGGTGGGGGTCGGAACCTAGGTCCGGGCTGGCGGTCGGAACCAAGGTCCGGGGGGGCGGACGGAAGCAAGGTCCGGGGTGGTGTTCTGAACCAAGGTCCGGGGTGGCGGTCCGAACCAAGGTCCGGGGTGACGGCCGGAACCAAGGTCCGGGTTGGCGGTCGGAACCAATGTCCGGGGTGGCGGTCGGAACCAGTGTCCGAGGTGCCGGTCGGAACCAAGGTCCGGGGTGGCGGTTGGAACCAAGGACCGGGGTTGCGGTCGGAACCATGTTCCGGGTGGCGGTCGGATCAATGTCCAGGGAGGCGGTCAGAACCAACGTCCGGGGTGGCGGTTGGAACCAAGGTCCGGGGTGGCGGTCGGAACCAAGGTCCGAGGTGGCGGTCGGAACCACGTTGCGGGGTGGCGGTCGGAACCAAGGTCCGGGGTGGCGGTCAGAATGAAGGTCCGGGGTCGCGGTCGGAAGCAAGGTCCGGGGTGGCGGTCGGAACCAAGGTCCGGGGTGGCGGTCGGAACCATGGTCCGGGGTGGCGGTCGGATCCAAGGTCCGGGGTGGCGGTCGGAACCAAGGTCCAGCGTGGCGGTCGGAACCAAGGTCCGGGGTGGCGGTCGGAAGGAAGGTCCGGGGTGGCGGTTGAAACCAAGGACCGGGGTGGCGGTCAGTACCACGTTCCGGGGTGGCGGTCGGAACCACGTTCCGGGGTGGGGGTCGGAACCTAGGTCCGGTGTGGCGGTTGGAACCAAGGACCGGGGAGGCGGTCGGAACCACATTCCGGGGTGGTGGTCGGAACTGTGGTGCGGGTTGGCGGTCGAAACAAAGGTCCGGGGTCGTGGGCGGAACCATGGTCCGGGGTGGCGCTCGGAACCAAGGTCCGAGGTGGCGGTCGGAAACAAGGTCCGGGGTGGTGTTCTGAACCAAGGTCCGGGGTGGCGGTCCGAACCAAGGTCCGGGGTGGCGGCCGGAACCAAGGTCCGGGGTGGCGGTCGGAACCAAGGTCCAGGGTGGCGGTCGGAACCAAGGTCCGGGGTGGCGGTCGGAACAAAGGTCCGGCGTGGCGGTCGGAACCAAGGTCCGGGGTGGCGGTCGGAACCAAGGTCCGGGGTGGCGGTTGGAACCAAGGACCGGGGTTGCGGTCGGAACCATGTTCCGGGTGGCGGTCGGATCAATGTCCAGGGAGGCGGTCAGAACCAACGTCCGGGGTGGCGGTTGGAACCAAGGTCCGGGGTGGCGGTCGGAACCAAGGTCCGAGGTGGCGGTCGGAACCACGTTGCGGGGTGGCGGTCGGAACCAAGGTCCGGGGTGGCGGTCAGAATGAAGGTCCGGGGTCGCGGTCGGAAGCAAGGTCCGGGGTGGCGGTCGGAACCAAGGTCCGGGGTGGCGGTCGGAACCATGGTCCGGGGTGGCGGTCGGATCCAAGGTCCGGGGTGGCGGTCGGAACCAAGGTCCAGCGTGGCGGTCGGAACCAAGGTCCGGGGTGGCGGTCGGAAGGAAGGTCCGGGGTGGCGGTTGAAACCAAGGACCGGGGTGGCGGTCAGTACCACGTTCCGGGGTGGCGGTCGGAACCACGTTCCGGGGTGGGGGTCGGAACCTAGGTCCGGGGTGGCGGTTGGAACCAAGGACCGGGGTGGCGGTCGGAACCACGTTCCGGGGTGGTGGTCGGAACTGTGGTGCGGGTTGGCGGTCGAAACAAAGGTCCGGGGTCGTGGGCGGAACCATGGTCCGGGGTGGCGCTCGGAACCAAGGTCCGAGGTGGCGGTCGGAAACAAGGTCCGGGGTGGTGTTCTGAACCAAGGTCCGGGGTGGCGGTCCGAACCAAGGTCCGGGGTGGCGGCCGGAACCAAGGTCCGGGGTGGCCGTCGGAACCAATGTCCGGGGTGGCGGTCGGAACCAGTGTCCGAGGTGCTGGTCGCAACCAAGGTCCGGGGTGACGGTCGGAACCAAGGTCCGGGGTGGCGGTCGGAACCAAGGTCCGGGGTGGCAGTCGGAACCAAGGTCCGGGGTGGCGGTCGGAACCAAGGTCCAGGGTGGCGGTCGGAACCAAGGTCCGGGGTGGCGGTCGGAACCAAAGTCCGGTGTGGCGGTCGGAACCAGGTTCCGTGTTGGCGGTCGGAACCAAAGTCCGGGGTGGCGGTCGGAACCACGGACCGGGTTGGCGGTCGGAACCACGGTCTGGGGTGTCGGTCGGACCAAGGTCAGGGGTGGCGGTCGCAACCATGGTCCGGGGTGGCGGTCGGAACCAAGTTCCGTGGCGGCGGTCGGAACCAATGTCCGGGTTGGCGGTCGGAACCAAGGACCGGGGTGGCGGTCGGAACCACGTTCCGGGCTGGGGGTCGGAACCTAGGTCTTGGATGGCGGTTGGAACCAAGGACCGGGGTGGCGGTCGGATCGACGTTCCGGGGTGGTGGTCGGAACTATGGTGCGGGTTGGCGGTCGAAACAAAGGTCCGGGGACGTGGGCGGAACCATGGTCCGGGGTGGCGGTCGGAACCAAGGTCCGCGGTGGCGGTCGGAACCAAGGTCCGGGGTGGCGGTCGGAACCAAGGTCCGGTGTGGCGGTCGGAACCAAGGTCCGGGGTGGCGGTCGGAACCAAGGTCCGGGGTGGCGGTTGGAACCAAGGACCGGGGTGGCGGTCGGTACCACGTTCCGGGGTGGGGGTCGGAACCTAGGTCCGGGCTGGCGGTCGGAACCAAGGTCCGGGGGGGCGGACGGAAGCAAGGTCCGGGGTGGTGTTCTGAACCAAGGTCCGGGGTGGCGGTCCGAACCAAGGTCCGGGGTGACGGCCGGAACCAAGGTCCGGGTTGGCGGTCGGAACCAATGTCCGGGGTGGCGGTCGGAACCAGTGTCCGAGGTGCCGGTCGGAACCAAGGTCCGTGGTGGCGGTCGGAACCAAGGTCCGGGGTGGCGGTTGGAACCAAGGTCCGGGGTGGCGGTCGGAACCAAGGTCCGGGGTGGCGGTCGGAACCAAGGTCCAGGGTGGCGGTCGGAACCAAGGTCCGGGGTGGCGGTCGGAACCAAAGTCCGGTGTGGCGGTCGGAACCAGGTTCCGTGTTGGCGGTCGGAACCAAAGTCCGGGGTGGCGGTCGGAACCACGGTCCGGGTTGGCGGTCGGAACCACGGTCCGGGGTTTCGGTCGGACCAAGGTCCGGGGTGGCGGTCGCAACCAAGGTCCGGGGTGGCGGTCGGAACCAAGTTCCGTGGCGGCGGTCGGAACCAATGTCCGGGGTGGCGGTCGGAACCAAGGTCCGGGGTGGCGGTCGGAACCAAGGTCCGGGGTGGCGGTCGGAACCAAGGTCCGGGGTGGCGGTCGGAACCAAGGTCCGAAGTGGCGGTCAGAACCAAGGTCTGGGGTGGCGGTCGGAACCAAGGTCCGGCGTGGCGGTCGGAACCAAGGTCTGGGGTGGCGGTCGGAACCAAGGTCCGGCGTGGCGGTCGGAACCAAGGTCCGGGGTGGCGGTCGGAACCAAGGTCCGGGGTGGCGGTCGGAAGTCAGGTCCGGGGTGGCGGTCGTAACCAAGGTCCAGGGTGGTGGTCGGAACCAAGGTCCGAGGTTGCGGTCAGAACCAAGGTCCGGGGTGGCGGTCGGAACCAAGGTCCGGCGTAGCGGTCGGAACCAAGGTCCGGGGTGGCGGTCGGAAGCAAGGTCCAGGGTGGCGGTCGGAAGCAAGGTCCGGGGTGGCGGTTGGAACCAAGGACCGGGGTGGCGGTCGGAACCACGTTCCGGGGTGGCGGTCGGAAGCAGGGTCCGGGGTGGCGGTCGGAACCAAGGTCCTGGGTGGCAGTCGGAACCAAGGTCCGGGGTGGCGGTCGGAACCAATGTCCGGGATGGCGGTCGGAACCAATGTCCGAGGTGGCGGTCGGAACCAAGGTCCGGGTTGGCGGTCGGAACCAAGGTCCGGGGTGGCAGTCGGAACCAAGGTCCGGTGTGGTGGTCGGAACAAAGGTCCGGGGTGGCGGTCGGAAACAAAATCCGGGTTGGCGGTCGGAACCAAGTTCCGTGGTGGCAGTCGGAACCAATGTCCGGGGTGGCGGTCGGAACCAAGGTCCGGTGTGGCGGTCGGAATGAAGGTCCGGGGTCGCGGTCGGAACCAAGGTCCGGGGTGGCGTTCGGAACCAAGGTCCGGGGTGGCGGTCGGAACCAATTTCCGTGGTGGCGGTTGGAACCAAGGTCCGGGGTGGCGGTCGGAACCAAGGTCCGAGGTGGCGGTCGGAACCACGTTGCGGGGTGGCGGTCGGAACCAAGGTCCGGGGTGGCGGTCAGAATGAAGGTCCGGGGTCGCGGTCGGAAGCAAGGTCCGGGGTGGCGGTCGGAACCAAGGTCCGGGGTGGCGGTCGGAACCATGGTCCGGGGTGGCGGTCGGATCCAAGGTCCGGGGTGGCGGTCGGAACCAAGGTCCAGCGTGGCGGTCGGAACCAAGGTCCGTGGTGGCGGTCGGAAGGAAGGTCCGGGGTGGCGGTTGAAACCAAGGACCGGGGTGGCGGTCAGTACCACGTTCCGGGGTGGCGGTCGGAACCACGTTCCGGGGTGGGGGTCGGAACCTAGGTCCGGGGTGGCGGTTGGAACCAAGGACCGGGGAGGCGGTCGGAACCACGTTCCGGGGTGGTGGTCGGAACTGTGGTGCGGGTTGGCGGTCGAAACAAAGGTCCGGGGTCGTGGGCGGAACCATGGTCCGGGGTGGCGCTCGGAACCAAGGTCCGAGGTGGCGGTCGGAAACAAGGTCCGGGGTGGTGTTCTGAACCAAGGTCCGGGGTGGCGGTCCGAACCAAGGTCCGGGGTGGCGGCCGGAACCAAGGTCCGGGGTGGCGGTCGGAACCAAGGTCCAGGGTGGCGGTCGGAACCAAGGTCCGGGGTGGCGGTCGGAACAAAGGTCCGGCGTGGCGGTCGGAACCAAGGTCCGGGGTGGCGGTCGGAACCAAGGTCCGGGGTGGCGGTTGGAACCAAGGACCGGGGTTGCGGTCGGAACCATGTTCCGGGTGGCGGTCGGATCAATGTCCAGGGAGGCGGTCAGAACCAACGTCCGGGGTGGCGGTTGGAACCAAGGTCCGGGGTGGCGGTCGGAACCAAGGTCCGAGGTGGCGGTCGGAACCACGTTGCGGGGTGGCGGTCGGAACCAAGGTCCGGGGTGGCGGTCAGAATGAAGGTCCGGGGTCGCGGTCGGAAGCAAGGTCCGGGGTGGCGGTCGTAACCAAGGTCCAGGGTGGTGGTCGGAACCAAGGTCCGAGCTTGCGGTCAGAACCAAGGTCCGGGGTGGCGGTCGGAACCAAGGTCCGGCGTAGCGGTCGGAACCAAGGTCCGGGGTGGCGGTCGGAAGCAAGGTCCAGGGTGGCGGTCGGAAGCAAGGTCCGGGGTGGCGGTTGGAACCAAGGACCGGGGTGGCGGTCGGAACCACGTTCCGGGGTGGCGGTCGGAAGCAGGGTCCGGGGTGGCGGTCGGAACCAATGTCCGGGATGGCGGTCGGAACCAATGTCCGAGGTGGCGGTCGGAACCAAGGTCCGGGTTGGCGGTCGGAACCAAGGTCCGGGGTGGCAGTCGGAACCAAGGTCCGGTGTGGTGGTCGGAACAAAGGTCCGGGGTGGCGGTCGGAAACAAAATCCGGGTTGGCGGTCGGAACCAAGTTCCGTGGTGGCAGTCGGAACCAATGTCCGGGGTGGCGGTCGGAACCAAGGTCCGGTGTGGCGGTCGGAATGAAGGTCCGGGGTCGCGGTCGGAACCAAGGTCCGGGGTGGCGTTCGGAACCAAGGTCCGGGGTGGCGGTCGGAACCAATTTCCGTGGTGGCGGTCGGAACCAATGTCCGGGGTGGTGGTCGGAACCAAGGTCCGGGGTGGCGGTCGGAACCAAGGTCCGGGGTGGCGGTCGGAACCAAGGTCCGGGGTGGCGGTCGGAACCAAGGTCCGGCGTGGCGGTCGGAACCAAGGTCCGGGGTGGCGGTCGGAAGGAAGGTCCGGGGTGGCGGTTGAAACCAAGGACCGGGGTGGCGGTCGGAACCACGTTCCGGGGTGGCGGTCGGAAGCAAGTTCCGGGGTGGCGGTCGGAACCAACGTCCGGTGGGGCGGACGGAACCAAGGTCCGGGGTGGCGTTCTGAACCAAGGTCCGGGGTGGCGGTTGGAACCAAGGACCGGGGTGGCGGTCGGAACCACGTTCCGGGGTGGGGGTCGGAACCTAGGTCCGGGATGGCGGTTGGAACCAAGGACCGGGGTGGCGGTCGGAACCACGTTCCGGGGTGGTGGTCGGAACTATGGTGCGGGTTGGCGGTCGAAACAAAGGTCCGGG
Source organism: Mustelus asterias (assembly GCF_964213995.1). Classification (NCBI taxonomy): domain Eukaryota; kingdom Metazoa; phylum Chordata; class Chondrichthyes; order Carcharhiniformes; family Triakidae; genus Mustelus; species Mustelus asterias. Next base: position 33,025 of record NW_027590166.1, read on the forward strand.
GACGTGGGCGGAACCATGGTCCGGGGTGGCGGTCGGAACCAAGGTCCGAGGTGGCGGTCGGAACCAAGGTCCGGGGTGGCGGTCGGAACCAAGGTCCGGTGTGGCGGTCGGAACCAAGGTCCGGGGTGGCGGTCGGAACCAAGGTCCGGGGTGGCGGTTGGAACCAAGGACCGGGGTGGCGGTCGGTACCACGTTCCGGGGTGGGGGTCGGAACCTAGGTCCGGGGTGGCGGTCGGAACCAAGGTCCGGGGGGGCGGACGGAACCAAGGTCCGGGGTGGTGTTCTGAACCAAGGTCCGGTTTGGCGGTCCGAACCAAGGTCCGGGGTGGCGGCCGGAACCAAGGTCCGAGGTGGCGGTCGGAACCAATGTCTGGGGTGGCGTTCGGAACCAATGTCCGAGGTGCCGGTCGGAACCAAGGTCCGGGGTGGCGGTCGGAACCAAGGTCCGGGGTGGCGGTCGGAACCAAGGTCCGGGGTGGCGGTCGGAACCAAGGTCCGTGGTGGTGGTCGGAACCAAGGTCCGGGGTGGCGGTCGGAACCAAGGTCCGGGGTGGCGGTCGGAACCAAAGTCCGGTGTGGCGGTCGGAACCAGGTTCCGTGTTGGCGGTCGGAACCAAAGTCCGGGGTGGCGGTCGGAACCACGGTCCGGGGTGGCGGTCGGAACCACGGTCCGGGGTGTCGGTCGGACCAACGTCCGGGGTGGCGGTCGCAACCAAGGTCCGGGGTGGCGGTCGGAACCAAAGTCCGGTGTGGCGGTCGGAACCAGGTTCCGTGTTGGCGGTCGGAACCAAAGTCCGGGGTGGCGGTCGGAACCACGGACCGGGTTGGCGGTCGGAACCACGGTCTGGGGTGTCGGTCGGACCAAGGTCAGGGGTGGCGGTCGCAACCAAGGTCCGGGGTGGCGGTCGGAACCAAGTTCCGTGGCGGCGGTCGGAACCAATGTCCGGGTTGGCGGTCGGAACCAAGGACCGGGGTGGCGGTCGGAACCACGTTCCGGGCTGGGGGTCGGAACCGAGGTCTTGGATGGCGGTTGGAACCAAGGACCGGGGTGGCGGTCGGATCCACGTACCGGGGTGGTGGTCGGAACTATGGTGCGGGTTGGCGGTCGAAACAAAGGTCCGGGGATGTGGGCGGAACCATTGTCCGGGGTGGCGGTCGGAACCAAGGTCCGCGGTGGCGGTCGGAACCAAGGTCCAGGGTGGCGGTCGGAACCAAGGTCCGGTGTGGCGGTCGGAACCAAGGTCCGGGGTGGCGGTCGGAACCAAGGTCCGGGGTGGCGGTTGGAACCAAGGACCGGGGTGGCGGTCGGTACCACGTTCCGGGGTGGGGGTCGGAACCTAGGTCCGGGCTGGCGGTCGGAACCAAGGTCCGGGGGGGCGGACGGAAGCAAGGTCCGGGGTGGTGTTCTGAACCAAGGTCCGGGGTGGCGGTCCGAACCAAGGTCCGGGGTGGCGGCCGGAACCAAGGTCCGGGGTGGCGGTCGGAACCAATGTCCGGGGTGGCGGTCGGAACCAGTGTCCGAGGTGCCGGTCGGAACCAAGGTCCGTGGTGGCGATCGGAACCAAGGTCCGGGGTGGCGGTTGGAACCAAGGTCCGGGGTGGCGGTCGGAACCAAGGTCCGGGGTGGCGGTCGTAACCAAGGTCCAGGGTGGCGGTCGGAACCAAGGTCCGGGGTGGCGGTCGGAACCAAAGTCCGGTGTGGCGGTCGGAACCAGGTTCCGTGTTGGCGGTCGGAACCAAAGTCCGGGGTGGCGGTCGGAACCACGGTCCGGGTTGGCGGTCGGAACCACGGTCCGGGGTTTCGGTCGGACCAAGGTCCGGGGTGGCGGTCGCAACCAAGGTCCGGGGTGGCGGTCGGAACCAAGTTCCGTGGCGGCGGTCGGAACCAATGTCCGGGGTGGCGGTCGGAACCAAGGTCCGGGGTGGCGGTCGGAACCAAGGTCCGGGGTGGCGGTCGGAACCAAGGTCCGGGGTGGCGGTCGGAACCAAGGTCCGAAGTGGCGGTCAGAACCAAGGTCTGGGGTGGCGGTCGGAACCAAGGTCCAGCGTGGCGGTCGGAACCAAGGTCTGGGGTGGCGGTCGGATCCAAGGTCCGGCGTTGCGGTCGGAACCAAGGTCCGGGGTGGCGGTCGGAACCAAGGTCCGGGGTGGCGGTCGGAAGTCAGGTCCGGGGTGGCGGTCGTAACCAAGGTCCAGGGTGGTGGTCGGAACCAAGGTCCGAGGTTGCGGTCAGAACCAAGGTCCGGGGTGGCGGTCGGAACCAAGGTCCGGCGTAGCGGTCGGAACCAAGGTCCGGGGTGGCGGTCGGAAGCAAGGTCCGGGGTGGCGGTCGGAAGCAAGGTCCGGGGTGGCGGTTGGAACCAAGGACCGGGGTGGCGGTCGGAACCACGTTCCGGGGTGGCGGTCAGAAGCAGGGTCCGGGGTGGCGGTCGGAACCAAGGTCCGGGGGGGCGGACGGAACCAAGGTCCGGGGTGGCGTTCTGAACCAAGGTCCGGGGTGGCGGTCCGAAACAAGGTCCGGGGTGGTGATCGGAACCAAGGTCCGGAGTGGCGGTCGTAACCAATGTCCGGTGTGGCGGTCGGAACCAATGTCCGAGGTGGCGGTCGGAACCAAGGTCCGGGGTGGCGGTCGGAACCAAGGTCCGGGGTGGTGATCGGAACCAAGGTCCGGGGTGGCGGTCGGAACCAATGTCCGGTGTGGTGGTCGGAACCAATGTCCGAGGTGGCGGTCGGAACCAAGGTCCGGGGTGGCGATCGGAACCAAGGTCCGGTGTGGCGGTCGGAATGAAGGTCCGGGGTCGCGGTCGCAACCACGGTCCGGGGTGGCGGTCGGAACCGAGGTCCGGGGTGGCGGTTGGAACCAATTTCCGTGGTGGCGGTCGGAACCAATGTCCGGGGTGGTGGTCGGAACCAAGGTCCGGGGTGGCGGTCGGAACCAAGGTCCGGGGTGGTGGTCGGATCCAAGGTCCGGGGTGGCGGTCGGAACCAAGGTCCGGCGTGGCGGTCGGAACCAAGGTCCGGGGTGGCGGTCGGAAGGAAGGTCCGGGGTGGCGGTTGAAACCAAGGACCGGGGTGGCGGTCGGAACCACGTTCCGGGGTGGCGGTCGGAAGCAAGGTCCGGGGTGGCGGTCGGAACCAAGGTCCGGTGGGGCGGACGGAACCAAGGTCCGGGGTGGCGTTCTGAACCAAGGTCCGGGGTGGCGGTTGGAACCAAGGACCGGGGTGGCGGTCGGAACCACATTCCGGGGTGGGGGTCGGAACCTTAGTCCGGGGTGGCGGTTGGAACCAAGGACCGGGGTGGCGGTCGGAACCACGTTCCGGGGTGGTGGTCAGAACTATGGTGCGGGTTGGCGGTCGAAACAAAGGTCCGGGGTCGTGGGCGGAACCATGGTCCGGGGTGGCGGCCGGAACCAAGGTCCGGGGCGGCGGTCGGAACCAATGTCTGGGGTGGCGGTCGGTACCAATGTCCGAGGTGCCGGTCGGAACCAAGGTCCGGGGTGGCGGTCGGAAACAAGGTCCGGGGTGGCGGTCGGAACCAATGTCCGGGGTGGCGGTCGGAACCAAGGTCCGGGGTGGCGGTCGGAACCAAGGTCCGGGGTGGCGGTCGGATCCAAGGTCCGGGGTGGCGGTCGGAACCAAAGTCCGGTGTGGCGGTCGGAACCAGGTTCCGTGTTGGCGGTCGGAACCAAAGTCCGGGGTGGCGATCGGAACCACGGTCCGGGGTGGCGGTCGGAACCACGGACCGTGGTGTCGGTCGGACCAAGGTCCGGGGTGGCGGTCGAAACCAAGGTCCGGGGTTGGCGGTCGGAACCAAGTTCCGTGGTGGCGGTCGGAACCAATGTCCGGGGTGGCGGTCGGAACCAAGGTCCGGGGTGGCGGTCGGAACCAAGGTCTGGGGTGGCGGTCGGAACCAAGGTCCAGGGTGGCGGTCGGAACCAAGGTCCGGGGTGGCGGTCGGAACCAAGGTCCGGCGTGGCGGTCGGAACCAAGGTCCGGGGTGGCGGTCGGAACCAAGGTCCGGGGTGGCGGTTGGAACCAAGGACCGGGGTTGCGGTCGGAACCACGTTCCGTGTGGCGGTCGGATCAATGTCCAGGGTGGCGGTCAGAACCAACGTCCGGGGTGGCGGTTGGAACCAAGGACCGGGGTGGCGGTCGGAACCAAGGTCCGAGGTGGCGGTCGGAACCACGTTCCGGGGTGGCGGTCGGAACCAAGGTCCGGGGTGGAGGTCGGAATTAAAGTCCGGGGTCGCGGTCGGAACCAAGGTCCGGGGTGGCGGTCGGAACCAAGGTCCGGGGTGCCGGTCGGAACCAATTTCCATGGTGGCGGTCGGAACCAATGTCCGGGGTGGTGGTCGGAACCAAGGTCCGGGGTGGCGGTCGGAACCAAGGTCCGGGGTAGCGGTCGGATCCAAGGTCCGGGGTGGCGGTCGGAACCAAGGTCCGGCGTGGCGGTCGGAACCATGGTCCAGGGTGGCGGTCGGAAGGAAGGTCCGGGGTGGCGGTTGAAACCAAGGACCGTGGTGGCGGTCAGTACCAAGTTCCGTGGTGGCGGTCGGAACCAATGTCCGGGGTGGCGGTCGGAACCAAGGTCCGGGGTGGCGGTCGGAACCAAGGTCTGGGGTGGCGGTCGGAACCAAGGTCCAGGGTGGCGGTCGGAACCAAGGTCCGGGGTGGCGGTCGGAACCAAGGTCCGGCGTGGCGGTCGGAACCAAGGTCCGGGGTGGCGGTCGGAACCAAGGTCCGGGGTGGCGGTTGGAACCAAGGACCGGGGTTGCGGTCGGAACCACGTTCCATGTGGCAGTCGGATCAATGTCCAGGGTGGCGGTCAGAACCAACGTCCGGGGTGGCGGTTGGAACCAAGGACCGGGGTGGCGGTCGGAACCAAGGTCCGAGGTGGCGGTCGGAACCACGTTCCGGGGTGGCGGTCGGAACCAAGGTCCGGGGTGGAGGTCGGAATTAAAGTCCGGGGTCGCGGTCGGAACCAAGGTCCGGGGTGGCGGTCGGAACCAAGGTCCGGGGTGCCGGTCGGAACCAATTTCCATGGTGGCGGTCGGAACCAATGTCCGGGGTGGTGGTCGGAACCAAGGTCCGGGGTGGCGGTCGGAACCAAGGTCCGGGGTAGCGGTCGGATCCAAGGTCCGGGGTGGCGGTCGGAACCAAGGTCCGGCGTGGCGGTCGGAACCATGGTCCAGGGTGGCGGTCGGAAGGAAGGTCCGGGGTGGCGGTTGAAACCAAGGACCGTGGTGGCGGTCAGTACCACGTTCCGGGGTGGCGGTCGGAAGCAAGGTCCGGGGTGGCGGTCGCAACCAAGGTCCGGTGGGGCGGACGGAAACAAGGTCCGGGGTGGCGTTCTGAACTAAGGTCCAGGGTGGCGGTTGGAACCAAGGACCGGGGGGGCGGTCAGAACCACGTTCCGGGGTGGGGGTCGGAACCTAGGTCCGGGGTGGCGGTTGGAACCAAGGACCGGGGTGGCGGTCGGAACCATGTTCCGGGGTGGTGGTCGGAACTATGGTGCGGATTGGCGGTCGAAACAAAGGTCCGGGGTCGTGGGCGGAACCATGGTCCGTGGTGGCGATCGGAACGAAGGTCCGAGGTTGCGGTCGGAACCAAGGTCCGGGGTGGCGGTCGGAACCAAGGTCCGGTGTGGCGGTCGGAACCAAGGTCCGGGGTGGCGGTCGGAACCACGTTCCGGGGTGGGGGTCGGAACCTAGGTCCAGGGTGGCGGTCGGAACCAAGGTCCGGGGGGGGGAACGGAACCAAGGTCCGGGGTGGTGTTCTAAACCAAGGTCCAGGGTGGCGGTCCGAACCAAGGTCCGGGGTGGCGGTCGGAACCAAGGTCTGGGGTGGCGGTCGGAACCAATGTCCGGGGTGGCGGTCGGAACTAAGGTCCGGTGTGGCGGTCGGAACCAAGGTCCGGGGTGGCGGTCGGAACCAAGGTCCGGGGTGGCGGTCGGAACCAAGGTCCGGGGTGGCGGTCGGAACCAAGGTCCGGGGTGGCGGTCGGAACCAAAGTCCGGTGTGGCGGTCGGAACCAGGTTCCGTGTTGGCGGTCGGAACCAAAGTCCGGGGTGGCGGTCGGAACCACGGTTCGGGGTGGCGGTCGGAACCAAGGTCCAGGGTGGCGGTCGGAACCAAGGTCCGGGTTGGCGGTCGGAACCAAGGTCCGGGGTGGCGGTCGGAACGAAGGTCCGGCGTGGCGGTCGGAACCATGGTCCAGGGTGGCGGTCGGAAGGAAGGTCCGGGGTGGCGGTTGAAACCACGGACCGTGGTGGCGGTCAGTACCACGTTCCGGGGTGGCGGTCGGAAGCAAGGTCCGGGGTGGCGGTCGGAACCAAGGTCCGGTGGGGCGGACGGAAACAAGGTCCGGGGTGGCGTTCTGAACCAAGGTCCGGGGTGGCGGTTGGAACCACCGTCCGGGGTGTCGGTCGGACCAAGGTCCGGGGTGGCGTTCGCAACCAAGGTCCGGGGTGGCGGTCGGAACCAAGTTCCGTGGTGGCGGTCGGAACCAATGTCCGGGGTGGCGGTCGGAAGCAAGGTCCGGGGTGGCGGTCGGAACCAAGGTCTGGGGTGGCGGTCGGAACCAAGGTCCAGGGTGGCGGTCGGAACCAAGGTCCGGGGTGGCGGTCGGAACCAAGGTCCGGGGTGCCGGTTGGAACCAAGGTCCGGGGTGGCGGTTGGAACCAAGGACCGGGGTTGCGGTCGGAACCACGTTCCGGGTGGCGGTCGGATCAATGTCCAGGGTGGCGGTCAGAACCAACGTCCGGGGTGGCGGTTGGAACCAAGGTCCGGGGTGGCGGTCGGAACCAAGGTCCGAGGTGGCGGTCGGAACCACGTTCCGGGGTGGCGGTCGGAACCAAGGTCCGGGGTGGAGGTCGGAATTAAAGTCCGGGGTCGCGGTCGGAACCAAGGTCCGGGGTGGCGGTCGGAACCAAGGTCCGGGGTGCCGGTCGGAACCAATTTCCATGGTGGCGGTCGGAACCAATGTCCGGGGTGGTGGTCGGAACCAAGGTCCGGGGTGGCGGTCGGAACCAAGGTCCGGGGTGGCGGTCGGAAGTCAGGTCCGGGGTGGCGGTCGGAACGAAGGTCCAGGGTGGTGGTCAGAACCAAGGTCCGAGGTGGCGGTCAGAACCAAGGTCCGGGGTGGCGGTCGGAAACAAGGTCCGGCGTGGCGGTCGGAACCAAGGTCCGGGGTGGCGGTCGGAAGCAAGGTCCGGGGTGGCGGTTGGAACCAAGGACCGGGGTGGCGGTCGGAACCACGTTCCGGGGTGGCGGTTGGAAGCAAGGTCCGGGGTGGCGGTCGGAACCAAGGTCCGGGGGGGCGGACGGAACCAAGGTCCGGGGTGGCGTTCTGAACCAAGGTCCGGGGTGGCGGTCCGAAACAAGGTCCGGGGTGGTGATCGGAACCAAGGTCCGGAGTGGCGGTCGGAACCAATGTCCGGTGTGGCGGTCGGAACCAATGTCCGGTGTGGCGGTCGGAACCAATGTCCGAGGTGGCGGTCGGAACCAAGGTCCGGGGTGGCGGTCGGAACCAAGGTCCGGGGTGGTGATCGGAACCAAGGTCCGGGGTGGCGGTCGGAACCAATGTCCGGTGTGGTGGTCGGAACCAATGTCCGAGGTGGCGGTCGGAACCAAGGTCCGGGGTGGCGATCGGAACCAAGGTCCGGTGTGGCGGTCGGAATGAAGGTCCGGGGTCGCGGTCGGAACCACGGTCCGGGGTGGCGGTCGGAACCGAGGTCCGGGGTGGCGGTTGGAACCAATTTCCGTGGTGGCGGTCGGAACCAATGTCCGGGGTGGTGGTCGGAACCAAGGTCCGGGGTGGCGGTCGGAACCAAGGTCCGGGGTGGTGGTCGGATCCAAGGTCCGGGGTGGCGGTCGGAACCAAGGTCCGGCGTGGCGGTCGGAACCAAGGTCCGGGGTGGCGGTCGGAAGGAAGGTCCGGGGTGGCGGTTGAAACCAAGGACCGGGGTGGCGGTCGGAACCACGTTCCGGGGTGGCGGTCGGAAGCAAGGTCCGGGGTGGCGGTGGAAACCAAGGTCCGGTGGGGCGGACGGAACCAAGGTCCGGGGTGGCGTTCTGAACCAAGGTCCGGGGTGGCGGTTGGAACCAAGGACCGGGGTGGCGGTCGGAACCACATTCCGGGGTCGGGGTCGGAACCTTGGTCCGGGGTGGCGGTTGGAACCAAGGACCGGGGTGGCGGTCGGAACCACGTTCCGGGGTGGTGGTCGGAACTATGGTGCGGGTTGGCGGTCGAAACAAAGGTCCGGGGTCGTGGGCGGAACCATGGTCCGGGGTGGCGGCCGGAACCAAGGTCCGGGGTGGCGGTCGGAACCAATGTCTGGGGTGGCAGTCGGTACCAAGGTCCGGGGTGGCGGTCGGAACCAAGGTCCGGGGTGGCGGTCGGATCCAAGGTCCGGGGTGGCGGTCGGAACCAAAGTCCGGTGTGGCGGTCGGAACCAGGTTCCGTGTTGGCGGTCGGAACCAAAGTCCGGGGTGGCGATCGGAACCACGGTCCGGGGTGGCGGTCGGAACCACGGACCGGGGTGTCGGTCGGACCAAGGTCCGGGGTGGCGGTCGCAACCAAGGTCCGGGGTGGCGGTCGGAACCAAGTTCCGTGGTGGCGGTCGGAACCAATGTCCGGGGTGGCGGTCGGAACCAAGGTCCGGGGTGGCGGTCGGAACCAAGGTCTGGGGTGGCGGTCGGAACCAAGGTCCAGGGTGGCGGTCGGAACCAAGGTCCGGGGTGGCGGTCGGAACCAAGGTCCGGCGTGGCGGTCGGAACCAAGGTCCGGGGTGGCGGTCGGAACCAAGGTCCGGGTTGGCGGTTGGAACCAAGGACCGGGGTTGCGGTCGGAACCACGTTCCGGGTGGCGGTCGGATCAATGTCCAGGGTGGCGGTCAGAACCAACGTCCGGGGTGGCGGTTGGAACCAAGGACCGGGGTGGCGGTCGGAACCAAGGTCCGAGGTGGCGGTCGGAACCAAGGTCCGGGGTGGCGGTCGGAACCAAGGTCCGGGGTGGTGATCGGAACCAAGGTCCGGGGTGGCGGTCGGAACCAATGTCCGGTGTGGTGGTCGGAACCAATGTCCGAGGTGGCGGTCGGAACCAAGGTCCGGGGTGGCGATCGGAACCAAGGTCCGGTGTGGCGGTCGGAATGAAGGTCCGGGGTCGCGGTCGGAACCACGGTCCGGGGTGGCGGTCGGAACCGAGGTCCGGGGTGGCGGTTGGAACCAATTTCCGTGGTGGCGGTCGGAACCAATGTCCGGGGTGGTGGTCGGAACCAAGGTCCGGGGTGGCGGTCGGAACCAAGGTCCGGGGTGGTGGTCGGATCCAAGGTCCGGGGTGGCGGTCGGAACCAAGGTCCGGCGTGGCGGTCGGAACCAAGGTCCGGGGTGGCGGTCGGAAGGAAGGTCCGGGGTGGCGGTTGAAACCAAGGACCGGGGTGGCGGTCGGAACCACGTTCCGGGGTGGCGGTCGGAAGCAAGGTCCGGGGTGGCGGTCGGAACCAAGGTCCGGTGGGGCGGACGGAACCAAGGTCCGGGGTGGCGTTCTGAACCAAGGTCCGGGGTGGCGGTTGGAACCAAGGACCGGGGTGGCGGTCGGAACCACATTCCGGGGTCGGGGTCGGAACCTTGGTCCGGGGTGGCGGTTGGAACCAAGGACCGGGGTGGCGGTCGGAACCACGTTCCGGGGTGGTGGTCGGAACTATGGTGCGGGTTGGCGGTCGAAACAAAGGTCCGGGGTCGTGGGCGGAACCATGGTCCGGGGTGGCGGCCGGAACCAAGGTCCGGGGTGGCGGTCGGAACCAATGTCTGGGGTGGCAGTCGGTACCAAGGTCCGGTGTGGCGGTCGGAACCAAGGTCCGGGGTGGCGGTCGGATCCAAGGTCCGGGGTGGCGGTCGGAACCAAAGTCCGGTGTGGCGGTCGGAACCAGGTTCCGTGTTGGCGGTCGGAACCAAAGTCCGGGGTGGCGATCGGAACCACGGTCCGGGGTGGCGGTCGGAACCACGGACCGGGGTGTCGGTCGGACCAAGGTCCGGGGTGGCGGTCGCAACCAAGGTCCGGGGTGGCGGTCGGAACCAAGTTCCGTGGTGGCGGTCGGAACCAATGTCCGGGGTGGCGGTCGGAACCAAGGTCCGGGGTGGCGGTCGGAACCAAGGTCTGGGGTGGCGGTCGGAACCAAGGTCCAGGGTGGCGGTCGGAACCAAGGTCCGGGGTGGCGGTCGGAACCAAGGTCCGGCGTGGCGGTCGGAACCAAGGTCCGGGGTGGCGGTCGGAACCAAGGTCCGGGTTGGCGGTTGGAACCAAGGACCGGGGTTGCGGTCGGAACCACGTTCCGGGTGGCGGTCGGATCAATGTCCAGGGTGGCGGTCAGAACCAACGTCCGGGGTGGCGGTTGGAACCAAGGACCGGGGTGGCGGTCGGAACCAAGGTCCGAGGTGGCGGTCGGAACCACGTTCCGGGGTGGCGGTCGGAACCAAGGTCCGGGGTGGAGGTCGGAATTAAAGTCCAGGGTCGCGGTCGGAACCAAGGTCCGGGGTGGCGGTCGGAACCAAGGTCCGGGGTGCCGGTCGGAACCAATTTCCATGGTGGCGGTCGGAACCAATGTCCGGGGTGGTGGTCGGAACCAAGGTCCGGGGTGGCGGTCGGAACCAAGGTCCGGGGTAGCGGACGGATCCAAGGTCCGGGGTGGCGGTCGGAACCAAGGTCTGGCGTCGCGGTCGGAACCATGGTCCAGGGTGGCGGTCGGAAGGAAGGTCCGGGGTGGCGGTTGAAACCAAGGACCGTGGTGGCGGTCAGTACCACGTTCCGGGGTGGCGGTCGGAAGCAAGGTCCGGGGTGGCGGTCGCAACCAAGGTCCGGTGGGGCGGACGGAAACAAGGTCCGGGGTGGCGTTCTGAACTAAGGTCCGGGGTGGCGGTTGGAACCAAGGACCGGGGTGGCGGTCGGAACCACGTTCCGGGGTGGGGGTCGGAACCTAGGTCCGGGGTGGCGGTTGGAACCAAGGACCGGGGTGGCGGTCGGAACCATGTTCCGGGGTGGTGGTCGGCACTATGGTGCGGATTGGCGGTCGAAATAAAGGTCCGGGGTCGTGGGCGGAACCATGGTCCGGGGTGGCGATCGGAACGAAGGTCCGAGGTTGCGGTCGGAACCAAGGTCCGGGGTGGCGGTCGGAACTAAGGTCCGGTGTGGCGGTCGGAACCAAGGTCCGGGGTGGCGGTCGGAACCAAGGTCCGGGGTGGCGGTTGGAACCAAGGACCGGGGTGGCGGTCGGAACCACGTTCCGGGGTGGGGGTCGGAACCTAGGTCCAGGGTGGCGGTCGGAACCAAGGTCCGCGGGGGGGAACGGAACCAAGGTCCGGGGTGGTGTTCTAAACCAAGGTCCAGGGTGGTGGTCCGAACCAAGGTCCGGGGTGGCGGTCGGAACCAAGGTCCGGGGTGGCGGTCGGAACCAATGTCCGGGGTGGCGGTCGGAACTAAGGTCCGGTGTGGCGGTCGGAACCAAGGTCCGGGGTGGCGGTCGGAACCAAGGTCCGGGGTGGCGGTCGGAACCAAGGTCCGGGGTGGCGGTCGGAACCAAGGTCCGGGGTGGCGGTCGGAACCAAAGTCCGGTGTGGCGGTCGGAACCAGGTTCCGTGTTGGCGGTCGGAACCAAAGTCCGGGGTGGCGGTCGGAACCACGGTTCGGGGTGGCGGTCGGAACCACGGACCGGGGTGTCGGTCGGACCAAGGTCCGGGGTGGCGGTCGCAACCAAGGTCCGGGGTGGCGGTCGGAACCAAGTTCCGTGGTGGCGGTCGGAACCAATGTCCGGGGTGGCGGTCGGAACCAAGGTCCGGGGTGGCGGTCGGAACCAAGGTCTGGGGTGGCGGTCGGAACCAAGGTCCAGGGTGGCGGTCGGAACCAAGGTCCGGGGTGGCGGTCGGAACCAAGGTCCGGCGTGGCGGTCGGAACCAAGGTCCGGGGTGGCGGTCGGAACCAAGGTCCGGGTTGGCGGTTGGAACCAAGGAACGGGGTTGCGGTCGGAACCACGTTCCGGGTGGCGGTCGGATCAATGTCCAGGGTGGCGGTCAGAACCAACGTCCGGGGTGGCGGTTGGAACCAAGGACCGGGGTGGCGGTCGGAACCAAGGTCCGAGGTGGCGGTCGGAACCAAGGTCCGGGGTGGCGGTCGGAACCAAGGTCCGGGGTGGTGATCGGAACCAAGGTCCGGGGTGGCGGTCGGAACCAATGTCCGGTGTGGTGGTCGGAACCAATGTCCGAGGTGGCGGTCGGAACCAAGGTCCGGGGTGGCGATCGGAACCAAGGTCCGGTGTGGCGGTCGGAATGAAGGTCCGGGGTCGCGGTCGGAACCACGGTCCGGGGTGGCGGTCGGAACCGAGGTCCGGGGTGGCGGTTGGAACCAATTTCCGTGGTGGCGGTCGGAACCAATGTCCGGGGTGGTGGTCGGAACCAAGGTCCGGGGTGGCGGTCGGAACCAAGGTCCGGGGTGGTGGTCGGATCCAAGGTCCGGGGTGGCGGTCGGAACCAAGGTCCGGCGTGGCGGTCGGAACCAAGGTCCGGGGTGGCGGTCGGAAGGAAGGTCCGGGGTGGCGGTTGAAACCAAGGACCGGGGTGGCGGTCGGAACCACGTTCCGGGGTGGCGGTCGGAAGCAAGGTCCGGGGTGGCGGTCGGAACCAAGGTCCGGTGGGGCGGACGGAACCAAGGTCCGGGGTGGCGTTCTGAACCAAGGTCCGGGGTGGCGGTTGGAACCAAGGACCGGGGTGGCGGTCGGAACCACATTCCGGGGTCGGGGTCGGAACCTTGGTCCGGGGTGGCGGTTGGAACCAAGGACCGGGGTGGCGGTCGGAACCACGTTCCGGGGTGGTGGTCGGAACTATGGTGCGGGTTGGCGGTCGAAACAAAGGTCCGGGGTCGTGGGCGGAACCATGGTCCGGGGTGGCGGCCGGAACCAAGGTCCGGGGTGGCGGTCGGAACCAATGTCTGGGGTGGCAGTCGGTACCAAGGTCCGGTGTGGCGGTCGGAACCAAGGTCCGGGGTGGCGGTCGGATCCAAGGTCCGGGGTGGCGGTCGGAACCAAAGTCCGGTGTGGCGGTCGGAACCAGGTTCCGTGTTGGCGGTCGGAACCAAAGTCCGGGGTGGCGATCGGAACCACGGTCCGGGGTGGCGGTCGGAACCACGGACCGGGGTGTCGGTCGGACCAAGGTCCGGGGTGGCGGTCGCAACCAAGGTCCGGGGTGGCGGTCGGAACCAAGTTCCGTGGTGGCGGTCGGAACCAATGTCCGGGGTGGCGGTCGGAACCAAGGTCCGGGGTGGCGGTCGGAACCAAGGTCTGGGGTGGCGGTCGGAACCAAGGTCCAGGGTGGCGGTCGGAACCAAGGTCCGGGGTGGCGGTCGGAACCAAGGTCCGGCGTGGCGGTCGGAACCAAGGTCCGGGGTGGCGGTCGGAACCAAGGTCCGGGTTGGCGGTTGGAACCAAGGACCGGGGTTGCGGTCGGAACCACGTTCCGGGTGGCGGTCGGATCAATGTCCAGGGTGGCGGTCAGAACCAACGTCCGGGGTGGCGGTTGGAACCAAGGACCGGGGTGGCGGTCGGAACCAAGGTCCGAGGTGGCGGTCGGAACCACGTTCCGGGGTGGCGGTCGGAACCAAGGTCCGGGGTGGAGGTCGGAATTAAAGTCCGGGGTCGCGGTCGGAACCAAGGTCCGGGGTGGCGGTCGGAACCAAGGTCCGGGGTGCCGGTCGGAACCAATTTCCATGGTGGCGGTCGGAACCAATGTCCGGGGTGGTGGTCGGAACCAAGGTCCGGGGTGGCGGTCGGAACCAAGGTCCGGGGTAGCGGACGGATCCAAGGTCCGGGGTGGCGGTCGGAACCAAGGTCTGGCGTGGCGGTCGGAACCATGGTCCAGGGTGGCGGTCGGAAGGAAGGTCCGGGGTGGCGGTTGAAACCAAGGACCGTGGTGGCGGTCAGTACCACGTTCCGGGGTGGCGGTCGGAAGCAAGGTCCGGGGTGGCGGTCGCAACCAAGGTCCGGTGGGGCGGACGGAAACAAGGTCCGGGGTGGCGTTCTGAACTAAGGTCCGGGGTGGCGGTTGGAACCAAGGACCGGGGTGGCGGTCGGAACCACGTTCCGGGGTGGGGGTCGGAACCTAGGTCCGGGGTGGCGGTTGGAACCAAGGACCGGGGTGGCGGTCGGAACCATGTTCCGGGGTGGTGGTCGGCACTATGGTGCGGATTGGCGGTCGAAATAAAGGTCCGGGGTCGTGGGCGGAACCATGGTCCGGGGTGGCGATCGGAACGAAGGTCCGAGGTTGCGGTCGGAACCAAGGTCCGGGGTGGCGGTCGGAACTAAGGTCCGGTGTGGCGGTCGGAACCAAGGTCCGGGGTGGCGGTCGGAACCAAGGTCCGGGGTGGCGGTTGGAACCAAGGACCGGGGTGGCGGTCGGAACCACGTTCCGGGGTGGGGGTCGGAACCTAGGTCCAGGGTGGCGGTCGGAACCAAGGTCCGCGGGGGGGAACGGAACCAAGGTCCGGGGTGGTGTTCTAAACCAAGGTCCAGGGTGGTGGTCCGAACCAAGGTCCGGGGTGGCGGTCGGAACCAAGGTCCGGGGTGGCGGTCGGAACCAATGTCCGGGGTGGCGGTCGGAACTAAGGTCCGGTGTGGCGGTCGGAACCAAGGTCCGGGGTGGCGGTCGGAACCAAGGTCCGGGGTGGCGGTCGGAACCAAGGTCCGGGGTGGCGGTCGGAACCAAGGTCCGGGGTGGCGGTCGGAACCAAAGTCCGGTGTGGCGGTCGGAACCAGGTTCCGTGTTGGCGGTCGGAACCAAAGTCCGGGGTGGCGGTCGGAACCACGGTTCGGGGTGGTGGTCGGAACCAAGGTCCGGGGTGGTGGTCGGAACCAAGGTCCGGGGTGGCGGTCGGAACCAAGGTCCGGGGTGGTGGTCGGATCCAAGGTCCGGGGTGGCGGTCGGAACCAAGGTCCGGCGTGGCGGTCGGAACCAAGGTCCGGGGTGGCGGTCGGAAGGAAGGTCCGGGGTGGCGGTTGAAACCAAGGACCGGGGTGGCGGTCGGAACCACGTTCCGGGGTGGCGGTCGGAAGCAAGGTCCGGGGTGGCGGTCGGAACCAAGGTCCGGTGGGGCGGACGGAACCAAGGTCCGGGGTGGCGTTCTGAACCAAGGTCCGGGGTGGCGGTTGGAACCAAGGACCGGGGTGGCGGTCGGAACCACATTCCGGGGTCGGGGTCGGAACCTTGGTCCGGGGTGGCGGTTGGAACCAAGGACCGGGGTGGCGGTCGGAACCACGTTCCGGGGTGGTGGTCGGAACTATGGTGCGGGTTGGCGGTCGAAACAAAGGTCCGGGGTCGTGGGCGGAACCATGGTCCGGGGTGGCGGCCGGAACCAAGGTCCGAGGTGGCGGTCGGAACCAATGTCTGGGGTGGCAGTCGGTACCAAGGTCCGGTGTGGCGGTCGGAACCAAGGTCCGGGGTGGCGGTCGGATCCAAGGTCCGGGGTGGCGGTCGGAACCAAAGTCCGGTGTGGCGGTCGGAACCAGGTTCCGTGTTGGCGGTCGGAACCAAAGTCCGGGGTGGCGATCGGAACCACGGTCCGGGGTGGCGGTCGGAACCACGGACCGGGGTGTCGGTCGGACCAAGGTCCGGGGTGGCGGTCGCAACCAAGGTCCGGGGTGGCGGTCGGAACCAAGTT
Organism: Mustelus asterias; assembly: GCF_964213995.1. Classification (NCBI taxonomy): domain Eukaryota; kingdom Metazoa; phylum Chordata; class Chondrichthyes; order Carcharhiniformes; family Triakidae; genus Mustelus; species Mustelus asterias. The sequence goes on from NW_027590166.1 coordinate 48,722, forward strand.
CCGTGGTGGCGGTCGGAACCAATGTCCGGGGTGGCGGTCGGAACCAAGGTCCGGGGTGGCGGTCGGAACCAAGGTCTGGGGTGGCGGTCGGAACCAAGGTCCAGGGTGGCGGTCGGAACCAAGGTCCGGGGTGGCGGTCGGAACCAAGGTCCGGCGTGGCGGTCGGAACCAAGGTCCGGGGTGGCGGTCGGAACCAAGGTCCGGGTTGGCGGTTGGAACCAAGGACCGGGGTTGCGGTCGGAACCACGTTCCGGGTGGCGGTCGGATCAATGTCCAGGGTGGCGGTCAGAACCAACGTCCGGGGTGGCGGTTGGAACCAAGGACCGGGGTGGCGGTCGGAACCAAGGTCCGAGGTGGCGGTCGGAACCACGTTCCGGGGTGGCGGTCGGAACCAAGGTCCGGGGTGGAGGTCGGAATTAAAGTCCGGGGTCGCGGTCGGAACCAAGGTCCGGGGTGGCGGTCGGAACCAAGGTCCGGGGTGCCGGTCGGAACCAATTTCCATGGTGGCGGTCGGAACCAATGTCCGGGGTGGTGGTCGGAACCAAGGTCCGGGGTGGCGGTCGGAACCAAGGTCCGGGGTAGCGGACGGATCCAAGGTCCGGGGTGGCGGTCGGAACCAAGGTCTGGCGTGGCGGTCGGAACCATGGTCCAGGGTGGCGGTCGGAAGGAAGGTCCGGGGTGGCGGTTGAAACCAAGGACCGTGGTGGCGGTCAGTACCACGTTCCGGGGTGGCGGTCGGAAGCAAGGTCCGGGGTGGCGGTCGCAACCAAGGTCCGGTGGGGCGGACGGAAACAAGGTCCGGGGTGGCGTTCTGAACTAAGGTCCGGGGTGGCGGTTGGAACCAAGGACCGGGGTGGCGGTCGGAACCACGTTCCGGGGTGGGGGTCGGAACCTAGGTCCGGGGTGGCGGTTGGAACCAAGGACCGGGGTGGCGGTCGGAACCATGTTCCGGGGTGGTGGTCGGAACTATGGTGCGGATTGGCGGTCGAAACAAAGGTCCGGGGTCGTGGGCGGAACCATGGTCCGGGGTGGCGATCGGAACGAAGGTCCGAGGTTGCGGTCGGAACCAAGGTCCGGGGTGGCGGTCGGAACCAAGGTCCGGTGTGGCGGTCGGAACCAAGGTCCGGGGTGGCGGTCGGAACCAAGGTCCGGGGTGGCGGTTGGAACCAAGGACCGGGGTGGCGGTCGGAACCACGTTCCGGGGTGGGGGTCGGAACCTAGGTCCAGGGTGGCGGTCGGAACCAAGGTCCGGGGGGGGGAACGGAACCAAGGTCCGGGGTGGTGTTCTAAACCAAGGTCCAGGGTGGTGGTCCGAACCAAGGTCCGGGGTGGCGGTCGGAACCAAGGTCCGGGGTGGCGGTCGGAACCAAGGTCCGGGGTGGCGGTCGGAACCAAAGTCCGGTGTGGCGGTCGGAACCAGGTTCCGTGTTGGCGGTCGGAACCAAAGTCCGGGGTGGCGGTCGGAACCACGGTTCGGGGTGGCGGTCGGAACCAAGGTCCAGGGTGGCGGTCGGAACCAAGGTCCGGGTTGGCGGTCGGAACCAAGGTCCGGGGTGGCGGTCGGAACCAAGGTCCGGCGTGGCGGTCGGAACCATGGTCCAGGGTGGCGGTCGGAAGGAAGGTCCGGGGTGGCGGTTGAAACCAAGGACCGTGGTGGCGGTCAGTACCACGTTCCGGGGTGGCGGTCGGAAGCAAGGTCCGGGGTGGCGGTCGGAACCAAGGTCCGGTGGGGCGGACGGAAAGAAAGTCCGGGGTGGCGTTCTGAACCAAGGTCCGGGGTGGCGGTTGGAACCAAGGACCGGGGTGGCGGTCGGAACCACGTTCCGGGGTGGGGGTCGGAACCTAGGTCCGGGGTGGCGGTTGGAACCAAGGACCGGGGTGGCGGTCGGAACCATGTTCCGGGGTGGTGGTCGGAACTATGGTGCGGATTGGCGGTCGAAACAAAGGTCCGGGGTCGTGGGCGGAACCATGGTCCGGGGTGGCGATCGGAACGAAGGTCCGAGGTTGCGGTCGGAACCAAGGTCCGGGGTGGCGGTCGGAACCAAGGTCCGGGGTGCCGGTCGGAACCAATTTCCATGGTGGCGGTCGGAACCAATGTCCGGGGTGGTGGTCGGAACCAAGGTCCGGGGTGGCGGTCGGAACCAAGGTCCGGGGTAGCGGACGGATCCAAGGTCCGGGGTGGCGGTCGGAACCAAGGTCTGGCGTGGCGGTCGGAACCATGGTCCAGGGTGGCGGTCGGAAGGAAGGTCCGGGGTGGCGGTTGAAACCAAGGACCGTGGTGGCGGTCAGTACCACGTTCCGGGGTGGCGGTCGGAAGCAAGGTCCGGGGTGGCGGTCGCAACCAAGGTCCGGTGGGGCGGACGGAAACAAGGTCCGGGGTGGCGTTCTGAACTAAGGTCCGGGGTGGCGGTTGGAACCAAGGACCGGGGTGGCGGTCGGAACCACGTTCCGGGGTGGGGGTCGGAACCTAGGTCCGGGGTGGCGGTTGGAACCAAGGACCGGGGTGGCGGTCGGAACCATGTTCCGGGGTGGTGGTCGGAACTATGGTGCGGATTGGCGGTCGAAACAAAGGTCCGGGGTCGTGGGCGGAACCATGGTCCGGGGTGGCGATCGGAACGAAGGTCCGAGGTTGCGGTCGGAACCAAGGTCCGGGGTGGCGGTCGGAACCAAGGTCCGGTGTGGCGGTCGGAACCAAGGTCCGGGGTGGCGGTCGGAACCAAGGTCCGGGGTGGCGGTTGGAACCAAGGACCGGGGTGGCGGTCGGAACCACGTTCCGGGGTGGTGGTCGGAACCTAGGTCCAGGGTGGCGGTCGGAACCAAGGTCCGGGGGGGGGAACGGAACCAAGGTCCGGGGTGGTGTTCTAAACCAAGGTCCAGGGTGGTGGTCCGAACCAAGGTCCGGGGTGGCGGTCGGAACCAAGGTCCGGGGTGGCGGTCGGAACCAATGTCCGGGGTGGCGGTCGGAACTAAGGTCCGGTGTGGCGGTCGGAACCAAGGTCCGGGGTGGCGGTCGGAACCAAAGTCCGGTGTGGCGGTCGGAACCAGGTTCCGTGTTGGCGGTCGGAACCAAAGTCCGGGGTGGCGGTCGGAACCACGGTTCGGGGTGGCGGTCGGAACCAAGGTCCAGGGTGGCGGTCGGAACCAAGGTCCGGGTTGGCGGTCGGAACCAAGGTCCGGGGTGGCGGTCGGAACCAAGGTCCGGCGTGGCGGTCGGAACCATGGTCCAGGGTGGCGGTCGGAAGGAAGGTCCGGGGTGGCGGTTGAAACCAAGGACCGTGGTGGCGGTCAGTACCACGTTCCGGGGTGGCGGTCGGAAGCAAGGTCCGGGGTGGCGGTCGGAACCAAGGTCCGGTGGGGCGGACGGAAAGAAGGTCCGGGGTGGCGTTCTGAACCAAGGTCCGGGGTGGCGGTTGGAACCAAGGACCGGGGTGGCGGTCGGAACCACGTTCCGGGGTGGGGGTCGGAACCTAGGTCCGGGGTGGCGGTTGGAACCAAGGACCGGGGTGGCGGTCGGAACCATGTTCCGGGGTGGTGGTCGGAACTATGGTGCGGATTGGCGGTCGAAACAAAGGTCCGGGGTCGTGGGCGGAACCATGGTCCGGGGTGGCGATCGGAACGAAGGTCCGAGGTTGCGGTCGGAACCAAGGTCCGGGGTGGCGGTCGGAACCAAGGTCCGAGGTGGCGGTCGGAACCAAGGTCCGGGGTGGCGGTCGGAACCAAGGTCCGGGGTGGCGGTTGGAACCAAGGACCGGGGTGGCGGTCGGAACCACGTTCCGGGGTGGGGGTCGGAACCTAGGTCCAGGGTGGCGGTCGGAACCAAGGTCCGGGGGGGCGGACGGAACCAAGGTCCGGGGTGGTGTTCTAAACCAAGGTCCAGGGTGGCGCTCCGAACCAAGGTCCGGGGTGGCGGTCGGAACCAAGGTCCGGGGTGGCGGTCGGAACCAATGTCCGGGGTGGCGGTCGGAACTAAGGTCCGGTGTGGCGGTCGGAACCAAGGTCCGGGGTGGCGGTCGGAACCAAGGTCCGGGGTGGCGGTCGGAACCAAGGTCCGGGGTGGCGGTCGGAACCAAGGTCCGGGGTGGCGGTCGGAACCAAAGTCCGGTTTGGCGGTCGGAACCAGGTTCCGTGTTGGCGGTCGGAACCAAAGTCCGGGGTGGCGGTCGGAACCACGGTTCGGGGTGGCGGTCGGAACCAAGGTCCAGGGTGGCGGTCGGAACCAAGGTCCGGGTTGGCGGTCGGAACCAAGGTCCGGGGTGGCGGTTGGAACCAAGGACGTGGGTTGCGGTCGGAACCACGTTCCGGGTGGCGGTCGGATCAATGTCCAGGGTGGCGGTCAGAACCAACGTCCGGGGTGGCGGTTGGAACCAAGGTCCGGGGTGGCGGTCGGAACCAAGGTCCGAGGTGGCGGTCGGAACCACGTTCCGGGGTGGCGGTCGGAACCAAGGTCCGGGGTGGCGGTCGGAACCAAGGTCCGGGGGGGCGTTTGGAACCAAGGTCCGGGGTGGCGTTCGGAAACAATGTCAGGTGTGACGTTCGAACCGCCTTCCGGTGTGGCGGTCGGAACCAAGGTCCGGGGTGGCGGTCGGAACCAAGGTCCGGGGTGACAGTCAGAACTAAGGTCCAAGGTGGCGGTCGGAACCTGGGTCCGGGGTGGCGATCGGAACAATCCGGGTTGGCGGTCGGAACCAAGGTCCGGGGTGGAGGTCGGAACCAAGGTCCGGGGGGGCGGTCGGAACCAACGTCCGGGGTGGCAGTCGGAACCAAGGTGCGGGGAGGCGGTCGGAACCAAGGCCCGGGCTGGCAGTCGGAACCAAGGTCCGGAGAGGAGGGCGGAATCATGGTCCGGGGGTGCAGTCGGAACCAAGGTCCGGGCTCGCGTTCGGACCCAAGGTCCGGGGTGGCGGTCGGAACAATGGTCCGGGGTGGCAGTCGGAACCAAGGTCCGGGGTGGCAGTCGGAAACAAGGTCCGGCGTGGCGGCCGGAACCAAGGTCCGGGGTGGCGGTCGGAACCATGGTCCGGGGTGGCGGTCGGAACCTAGGACCGGCGTGGCGGTCGGAACCACGTTCCGGGGTGGCGGTCGGATCCAATGTCCAGGGTGGCGGTCGGAACCAAGGTCCGGGGTGGCTGTTGGAACCAAGGTCCGGGGTGGCGGTCGGAACCAAGGTCCGGCGTGGCGGTCGGAACCAAGTTCCGGGGGGGCGGACGGAAACAAGGTCCGGGGTGGCGTTCTGAACCAAGGACCGGGGTGGCGGTCGGAACCAATGTCCAGGGTGGCGGTCGGAACCAAGGTCCGGGGTGGCGGTCGGAACCAAAGTCCGGTGTGGCGGTCAGAACCAGGTTCCGTGTTGGCAGTCGGAACCAATGTCCGGGGTGGCGGTCGGAACCACGGTCCGGGGTGGCGGTCGGAACCAAGGTCCGGGGTGTCGGTCGGAACCAGGTTCCGTGTGGCGGTCGGAACCAAAGTCCGGGGTGGCGGTCGGAACCAAGGTCCAGGGTGGCGGTCGGAACCAAGGTCCGGGGTGGCGGTCGGAACCAAGGTCCGGGGTGGCGGTTGGAACCAAGGACCGGGGTTGCGGTCGGAACCACGTTCCGGGTGGCGGTCGGATCAATGTCCAGGGTGGCGGTCAGAACCAACGTCCGGGGTGGCGGTTGAAACCAAGGTCCGGGGTGGCGGTCGGAACCAAGGTCCGAGGTGGCGGTCGGAACCACGTTCCGGGGTGGCGGTCGGAACCAAGGTCCGGGGTGGCGGTCGGAACCAAGGTCCGGGGGGGCGTTTGGAACCAAGGTCCGGGGTGGCGTTCGGAAACAATGTCAGGTGTGGCGTTCGAACCACCTTCCGGTGTGGCGGTCGGAACCAAGGTCCGGGGTGGCGGTCGGAACCAAGGTCCGGGGTGACAGTCAGAACTAAGGTCCAAGGTGGCGGTCGGAACCTGGGTCCGGGGTGGCGATCGGAACCAATCCGTGTTGGCGGTCGGAACCAAGGTCCGGGGTGGAGGTCGGAACCAAGGTCCGGGGGGCGGTCGGAACCAAAGTCCGGGGTGGCAGTCGGAACAAAGGTGCGGGGAGGCGGTCGGAACCAAGGCCCGGGCTGGCAGTCGGAACCAAGGTCCGGAGGGGAGGGCGGAACCATGGTCCGGGGGTGCAGTCGGAACCAAGGTCCGGGCTCGCGTTCGGACCCAAGGTCCGGGGTGGCGGTCGGAACTATGGCCCGGGGTGGCAGTCGGAACCAAGGTCCGGGGTGGCAGTCGGAAACAAGGTCCGGCGTGGCGGTCGGAACCAAGGTCCGGGGTGGCGGTCGGAACCAAGGTCCGGGGTGGCGGTCGGAACCTAGGACCGGCGTGGCGGTCGGAACCACGTTCCGGGGTGGCGGTCGGATCCAATGTCCAGGGTGGCGGTCGGAACCAAGGTCCGGGGTGGCTGTTGGAACCAAGGTCCGGGGTGGCGGTCGGAACCCAGGTCCGGCGTGGCGGTCGGAACCAAGTTCCGGGGGGGCGGACGGAAACAAGGTCCGGGGTGGCGTTCTGAACCAAGGACCGGGGTGGCGGTCGGAACCAATGTCCAGGGTGGCGGTCGGAACCAAGGTCCGGGGTGGCGGTCGGAACCAAAATCCGGTGTGGCGGTCAGAACCAGGTTCCGTGTTGGCAGTCGGAACCAATGTCCGGGGTGGCGGTCGGAACCACGGTCCGGGATGGCGGTCGGAACCAAGGTCCGGGGTGTCAGTCGGACCAAGGTCCGGGGTGGCGGTCGCAACCAAGGTCCGGGGTGGCGGTCGGAACCAAGTTCCATGGTGGCGGTCGGAACCAATGTCCGGGGTGGCGGTCGGAACCAAGGTCCGGGGTGGCGGTCGGAACCAAGGTCCGGGGTGGCGGTTGGAACCAAGGACCGGGGTTGCGGTCGGAACCACGTTCCGGGGTGGCGGTCGGATCAATGTCCAGGGTGGCGGTCAGAACCAACGTCCGGGGTGGCGGTTGGAACCAAGGTCCGGGTGGCGGTCGGAACCAAGGTCCGAGGTGGCGGTCGGAACCACGTTCCGGGGCGGCGGTCGGAACCAAGGTCCGGGGTGGCGGTCGGAACCAAGGTCCGGGGGGGCGTTCGGAACCAAAGTCCGGGGTGGCGGTCGGAAACAATGTCAGGTGTGGCGTTCGAACCACCTTCCGGTGTGGCGGTCGGAACCAAGGTCCGGGGTGACAGTCAGAACTAAGATCCAAGGTGGCGGTCGGAACCTGGGTCCGGGGTGGCGGTGGGAACCACATTCTGGGGTGGCGGTCGGAACCAAGGTCCGGGGTGGCGGTCGGAAGAAAGGTCCATGGTGGCGATCGGAAGCAAGGTCCGGGGTGGCGGTTGGAACCAAGGACCGGGGTGGCGGTCGGAACCACGTTCCGGGGTGGCGGTCGGAAGCAGGGTCCGGGGTGGCGGTCGGAACCAAGGTCCGGGGTGGCAGTCGGAACCAAGGTCCGGGGTGGCGGTCGGAACCAATGTCCGGGATGGCGGTCGGAACCAATGTCCGAGGTGGCGGTCGGAACCAAGGTCCGGGTTGCCGGTCGGAACCAAGGTCCGGGGTGGCAGTCGGAACCAAGGTCCGGTGTGGTGGTCGGAACTAAGGTCCGGTGTGGCGGTCGGAACCAAGGTCCGGGGTGGCGGTCGGAACCAATGTCCGGGGTGGCGGTCGGAACCAAGGTCCGGGGTGGCGGTCGGAACCAAGGTCCGGGGTGGCGGTCGGAACCAAAGTCCGGTGTGGCGGTCGGAACCAGGTTCCGTGTTGGCGGTCGGAACCAAAGTCCGGGGTGGCGGTCGGAACCACGGTTCGGGGTGGCGGTCGGAACCAAGGTCCAGGGTGGCGGTCGGAACCAAGGTCCGGGTTGGCGGTCGGAACCAAGGTCCGGGGTGGCGGTCGGAACCAAGGTCCGGCGTGGCGGTCGGAACCATGGTCCAGGGTGGCGGTCGGAAGGAAGGTCCGGGGTGGCGGTTGAAACCAAGGACCGTGGTGGCGGTCAGTACCACGTTCCGGGGTGGCGGTCGGAAGCAAGGTCCGGGGTGGCGGTCGGAACCAAGGTCCGGTGGGGCGGACGGAAAGAAGGTCCGGGGTGGCGTTCTGAACCAAGGTCCGGGGTGGCGGTTGGAACCAAGGACCGGGGTGGCGGTCGGAACCACGTTCCGGGGTGGGGGTCGGAACCTAGGTCCGGGGTGGCGGTTGGAACCAAGGACCGGGGTGGCGGTCGGAACCATGTTCCGGGGTGGTGGTCGGAACTATGGTGCGGATTGGCGGTCGAAACAAAGGTCCGGGGTCGTGGGCGGAACCATGGTCCGGGGTGGCGATCGGAACGAAGGTCCGAGGTTGCGGTCGGAACCAAGGTCCGGGGTGGCGGTCGGAACCAAGGTCCGAGGTGGCGGTCGGAACCAAGGTCCGGGGTGGCGGTCGGAACCAAGGTCCGGGGTGGCGGTTGGAACCAAGGACCGGGGTGGCGGTCGGAACCACGTTCCGGGGTGGGGGTCGGAACCTAGGTCCAGGGTGGCGGTCGGAACCAAGGTCCGGGGGGGCGGACGGAACCAAGGTCCGGGGTGGTGTTCTAAACCAAGGTCCAGGGTGGCGCTCCGAACCAAGGTCCGGGGTGGCGGTCGGAACCAAGGTCCGGGGTGGCGGTCGGAACCAATGTCCGGGGTGGCGGTCGGAACTAAGGTCCGGTGTGGCGGTCGGAACCAAGGTCCGGGGTGGCGGTCGGAACCAAGGTCCGGGGTGGCGGTCGGAACCAAGGTCCGGGGTGGCGGTCGGAACCAAGGTCCGGGGTGGCGGTCGGAACCAAAGTCCGGTTTGGCGGTCGGAACCAGGTTCCGTGTTGGCGGTCGGAACCAAAGTCCGGGGTGGCGGTCGGAACCACGGTTCGGGGTGGCGGTCGGAACCAAGGTCCAGGGTGGCGGTCGGAACCAAGGTCCGGGTTGGCGGTCGGAACCAAGGTCCGGGGTGGCGGTTGGAACCAAGGACGTGGGTTGCGGTCGGAACCACGTTCCGGGTGGCGGTCGGATCAATGTCCAGGGTGGCGGTCAGAACCAACGTCCGGGGTGGCGGTTGGAACCAAGGTCCGGGGTGGCGGTCGGAACCAAGGTCCGAGGTGGCGGTCGGAACCACGTTCCGGGGTGGCGGTCGGAACCAAGGTCCGGGGTGGCGGTCGGAACCAAGGTCCGGGGGGGCGTTTGGAACCAAGGTCCGGGGTGGCGTTCGGAAACAATGTCAGGTGTGACGTTCGAACCGCCTTCCGGTGTGGCGGTCGGAACCAAGGTCCGGGGTGGCGGTCGGAACCAAGGTCCGGGGTGACAGTCAGAACTAAGGTCCAAGGTGGCGGTCGGAACCTGGGTCCGGGGTGGCGATCGGAACAATCCGGGTTGGCGGTCGGAACCAAGGTCCGGGGTGGAGGTCGGAACCAAGGTCCGGGGGGGCGGTCGGAACCAACGTCCGGGGTGGCAGTCGGAACCAAGGTGCGGGGAGGCGGTCGGAACCAAGGCCCGGGCTGGCAGTCGGAACCAAGGTCCGGAGAGGAGGGCGGAATCATGGTCCGGGGGTGCAGTCGGAACCAAGGTCCGGGCTCGCGTTCGGACCCAAGGTCCGGGGTGGCGGTCGGAACAATGGTCCGGGGTGGCAGTCGGAACCAAGGTCCGGGGTGGCAGTCGGAAACAAGGTCCGGCGTGGCGGCCGGAACCAAGGTCCGGGGTGGCGGTCGGAACCATGGTCCGGGGTGGCGGTCGGAACCTAGGACCGGCGTGGCGGTCGGAACCACGTTCCGGGGTGGCGGTCGGATCCAATGTCCAGGGTGGCGGTCGGAACCAAGGTCCGGGGTGGCTGTTGGAACCAAGGTCCGGGGTGGCGGTCGGAACCAAGGTCCGGCGTGGCGGTCGGAACCAAGTTCCGGGGGGGCGGACGGAAACAAGGTCCGGGGTGGCGTTCTGAACCAAGGACCGGGGTGGCGGTCGGAACCAATGTCCAGGGTGGCGGTCGGAACCAAGGTCCGGGGTGGCGGTCGGAACCAAAGTCCGGTGTGGCGGTCAGAACCAGGTTCCGTGTTGGCAGTCGGAACCAATGTCCGGGGTGGCGGTCGGAACCACGGTCCGGGGTGGCGGTCGGAACCAAGGTCCGGGGTGTCGGTCGGAACCAGGTTCCGTGTTGGCGGTCGGAACCAAAGTCCGGGGTGGCGGTCGGAACCAAGGTCCAGGGTGGCGGTCGGAACCAAGGTCCGGGGTGGCGGTCGGAACCAAGGTCCGGGGTGGCGGTTGGAACCAAGGACCGGGGTTGCGGTCGGAACCACGTTCCGGGTGGCGGTCGGATCAATGTCCAGGGTGGCGGTCAGAACCAACGTCCGGGGTGGCGGTTGAAACCAAGGTCCGGGGTGGCGGTCGGAACCAAGGTCCGAGGTGGCGGTCGGAACCACGTTCCGGGGTGGCGGTCGGAACCAAGGTCCGGGGTGGCGGTCGGAACCAAGGTCCGGGGGGGCGTTTGGAACCAAGGTCCGGGGTGGCGTTCGGAAACAATGTCAGGTGTGGCGTTCGAACCACCTTCCGGTGTGGCGGTCGGAACCAAGGTCCGGGGTGGCGGTCGGAACCAAGGTCCGGGGTGACAGTCAGAACTAAGGTCCAAGGTGGCGGTCGGAACCTGGGTCCGGGGTGGCGATCGGAACCAATCCGTGTTGGCGGTCGGAACCAAGGTCCGGGGTGGAGGTCGGAACCAAGGTCCGGGGGGGCGGTCGGAACCAAAGTCCGGGGTGGCAGTCGGAACAAAGGTGCGGGGAGGCGGTCGGAACCAAGGCCCGGGCTGGCAGTCGGAACCAAGGTCCGGAGGGGAGGGCGGAACCATGGTCCGGGGGTGCAGTCGGAACCAAGGTCCGGGCTCGCGTTCGGACCCAAGGTCCGGGGTGGCGGTCGGAACTATGGCCCGGGGTGGCAGTCGGAACCAAGGTCCGGGGTGGCAGTCGGAAACAAGGTCCGGCGTGGCGGTCGGAACCAAGGTCCGGGGTGGCGGTCGGAACCAAGGTCCGGGGTGGCGGTCGGAACCTAGGACCGGCGTGGCGGTCGGAACCACGTTCCGGGGTGGCGGTCGGATCCAATGTCCAGGGTGGCGGTCGGAACCAAGGTCCGGGGTGGCTGTTGGAACCAAGGTCCGGGGTGGCGGTCGGAACCAAGGTCCGGCGTGGCGGTCGGAACCAAGTTCCGGGGGGGCGGACGGAAACAAGGTCCGGGGTGGCGTTCTGAACCAAGGACCGGGGTGGCGGTCGGAACCAATGTCCAGGGTGGCGGTCGGAACCAAGGTCCGGGGTGGCGGTCGGAACCAAAATCCGGTGTGGCGGTCAGAACCAGGTTCCGTGTTGGCAGTCGGAACCAATGTCCGGGGTGGCGGTCGGAACCACGGTCCGGGATGGCGGTCGGAACCAAGGTCCGGGGTGTCAGTCGGACCAAGGTCCGGGGTGGCGGTCGCAACCAAGGTCCGGGGTGGCGGTCGGAACCAAGTTCCATGGTGGCGGTCGGAACCAATGTCCGGGGTGGCGGTCGGAACCAAGGTCCGGGGTGGCGGTCGGAACCAAGGTCCGGGGTGGCGGTTGGAACCAAGGACCGGGGTTGCGGTCGGAACCACGTTCCGGGGTGGCGGTCGGATCAATGTCCAGGGTGGCGGTCAGAACCAACGTCCGGGGTGGCGGTTGGAACCAAGGTCCGGGTGGCGGTCGGAACCAAGGTCCGAGGTGGCGGTCGGAACCACGTTCCGGGGCGGCGGTCGGAACCAAGGTCCGGGGTGGCGGTCGGAACCAAGGTCCGGGGGGGCGTTCGGAACCAAAGTCCGGGGTGGCGGTCGGAAACAATGTCAGGTGTGGCGTTCGAACCACCTTCCGGTGTGGCGGTCGGAACCAAGGTCCGGGGTGACAGTCAGAACTAAGATCCAAGGTGGCGGTCGGAACCTGGGTCCGGGGTGGCGGTGGGAACCACATTCTGGGGTGGCGGTCGGAACCAAGGTCCGGGGTGGCGGTCGGAAGAAAGGTCCATGGTGGCGATCGGAAGCAAGGTCCGGGGTGGCGGTTGGAACCAAGGACCGGGGTGGCGGTCGGAACCACGTTCCGGGGTGGCGGTCGGAAGCAGGGTCCGGGGTGGCGGTCGGAACCAAGGTCCGGGGTGGCAGTCGGAACCAAGGTCCGGGGTGGCGGTCGGAACCAATGTCCGGGATGGCGGTCGGAACCAATGTCCGAGGTGGCGGTCGGAACCAAGGTCCGGGTTGCCGGTCGGAACCAAGGTCCGGGGTGGCAGTCGGAACCAAGGTCCGGTGTGGTGGTCGGAACTAAGGTCCGGTGTGGCGGTCGGAACCAAGGTCCGGGGTGGCGGTCGGAACCAATGTCCGGGGTGGCGGTCGGAACCAAGGTCCGGGGTGGCGGTCGGAACCAAGGTCCGGGGTGGCGGTCGGAACCAAAGTCCGGTGTGGCGGTCGGAACCAGGTTCCGTGTTGGCGGTCGGAACCAAAGTCCGGGGTGGCGGTCGGAACCACGGTTCGGGGTGGCGGTCGGAACCAAGGTCCAGGGTGGCGGTCGGAACCAAGGTCCGGGTTGGCGGTCGGAACCAAGGTCCGGGGTGGCGGTCGGAACCAAGGTCCGGCGTGGCGGTCGGAACCATGGTCCAGGGTGGCGGTCGGAAGGAAGGTCCGGGGTGGCGGTTGAAACCAAGGACCGTGGTGGCGGTCAGTACCACGTTCCGGGGTGGCGGTCGGAAGCAAGGTCCGGGGTGGCGGTCGGAACCAAGGTCCGGTGGGGCGGACGGAAAGAAGGTCCGGGGTGGCGTTCTGAACCAAGGTCCGGGGTGGCGGTTGGAACCAAGGACCGGGGTGGCGGTCGGAACCACGTTCCGGGGTGGGGGTCGGAACCTAGGTCCGGGGTGGCGGTTGGAACCAAGGACCGGGGTGGCGGTCGGAACCATGTTCCGGGGTGGTGGTCGGAACTATGGTGCGGATTGGCGGTCGAAACAAAGGTCCGGGGTCGTGGGCGGAACCATGGTCCGGGGTGGCGATCGGAACGAAGGTCCGAGGTTGCGGTCGGAACCAAGGTCCGGGGTGGCGGTCGGAACCAAGGTCCGAGGTGGCGGTCGGAACCAAGGTCCGGGGTGGCGGTCGGAACCAAGGTCCGGGGTGGCGGTTGGAACCAAGGACCGGGGTGGCGGTCGGAACCACGTTCCGGGGTGGGGGTCGGAACCTAGGTCCAGGGTGGCGGTCGGAACCAAGGTCCGGGGGGGCGGACGGAACCAAGGTCCGGGGTGGTGTTCTAAACCAAGGTCCAGGGTGGCGCTCCGAACCAAGGTCCGGGGTGGCGGTCGGAACCAAGGTCCGGGGTGGCGGTCGGAACCAATGTCCGGGGTGGCGGTCGGAACTAAGGTCCGGTGTGGCGGTCGGAACCAAGGTCCGGGGTGGCGGTCGGAACCAAGGTCCGGGGTGGCGGTCGGAACCAAGGTCCGGGGTGGCGGTCGGAACCAAGGTCCGGGGTGGCGGTCGGAACCAAAGTCCGGTTTGGCGGTCGGAACCAGGTTCCGTGTTGGCGGTCGGAACCAAAGTCCGGGGTGGCGGTCGGAACCACGGTTCGGGGTGGCGGTCGGAACCAAGGTCCAGGGTGGCGGTCGGAACCAAGGTCCGGGTTGGCGGTCGGAACCAAGGTCCGGGGTGGCGGTTGGAACCAAGGACGTGGGTTGCGGTCGGAACCACGTTCCGGGTGGCGGTCGGATCAATGTCCAGGGTGGCGGTCAGAACCAACGTCCGGGGTGGCGGTTGGAACCAAGGTCCGGGGTGGCGGTCGGAACCAAGGTCCGAGGTGGCGGTCGGAACCACGTTCCGGGGTGGCGGTCGGAACCAAGGTCCGGGGTGGCGGTCGGAACCAAGGTCCGGGGGGGCGTTTGGAACCAAGGTCCGGGGTGGCGTTCGGAAACAATGTCAGGTGTGACGTTCGAACCGCCTTCCTGTGTGGCGGTCGGAACCAAGGTCCGGTGTGGCGGTCGGAACCAAGGTCCGGGGTGACAGTCAGAACTAAGGTCCAAGGTGGCGGTCGGAACCTGGGTCCGGGGTGGCGATCGGAACAATCCGGGTTGGCGGTCGGAACCAAGGTCCGGGGTGGAGGTCGGAACCAAGGTCCGGGGGGGCGGTCGGAACCAACGTCCGGGGTGGCAGTCGGAACCAAGGTGCGGGGAGGCGGTCGGAACCAAGGCCCGGGCTGGCAGTCGGAACCAAGGTCCGGAGAGGAGGGCGGAATCATGGTCCGGGGGTGCAGTCGGAACCAAGGTCCGGGCTCGCGTTCGGACCCAAGGTCCGGGGTGGCGGTCGGAACAATGGTCCGGGGTGGCAGTCGGAACCAAGGTCCGGGGTGGCAGTCGGAAACAAGGTCCGGCATGGCGGCCGGAACCAAGGTCCGGGGTGGCGGTCGGAACCATGGTCCGGGGTGGCGGTCGGAACCTAGGACCGGCGTGGCGGTCGGAACCACGTTCCGGGGTGGCGGTCGGATCCAATGTCCAGGGTGGCGGTCGGAACCAAGGTCCGGGGTGGCTGTTGGAACCAAGGTCCGGGGTGGCGGTCGGAACCAAGGTCCGGCGTGGCGGTCGGAACCAAGTTCCGGGGGGGCGGACGGAAACAAGGTCCGGGGTGGCGTTCTGAACCAAGGACCGGGGTGGCGGTCGGAACCAATGTCCAGGGTGGCGGTCGGAACCAAGGTCCGGGGTGGCGGTCGGAACCAAAGTCCGGTGTGGCGGTCAGAACCAGGTTCCGTGTTGGCAGTCGGAACCAAAGTCCGGGGTGGCGGTCGGAACCACGGTCCGGGGTGGTGGTCGGAACCAAGGTCCGGGGTGTCGGTCGGAAACAGGTTCCGTGTTGGCGGTCGGAACCAAAGTCCGGGGTGGCGGTCGGAACCAAGGTCCAGGGTGGCGGTCGGAACCAAGGTCCGGGGTGGCGGTCGGAACCAAGGTCCGGGGTGGCGGTTGGAACCAAGGACCGGGGTTGCGGTCGGAACCACGTTCCGGGTGGCGGTCGGATCAATGTCCAGGGTGGCGGTCAGAACCAACGTCCGGGGTGGCGGTTGAAACCAAGGTCCGGGGTGGCGGTCGGAACCAAGGTCCGAGGTGGCGGTCGGAACCACGTTCCGGGGTGGCGGTCGGAACCAAGGTCCGGGGTGGCGGTCGGAACCAAGGTCCGGGGGGGCGTTTGGAACCAAGGTCCGGGGTGGCGTTCGGAAACAATGTCAGGTGTGGCGTTCGAACCACCTTCCGGTGTGGCGGTCGGAACCAAGGTCCGGGGTGGCGGTCGGAACCAAGGTCCGGGGTGACAGTCAGAACTAAGGTCCAAGGTGGCGGTCGGAACCTGGGTCCGGGGTGGCGATCGGAACCAATCCGTGTTGGCGGTCGGAACCAAGGTCCGGGGTGGAGGTCGGAACCAAGGTCCGGGGGGGCGGTCGGAACCAAAGTCCGGGGTGGCAGTCGGAACAAAGGTGCGGGGAGGCGGTCGGAACCAAGGCCCGGGCTGGCAGTCGGAACCAAGGTCCGGAGGGGAGGGCGGAACCATGGTCCGGGGGTGCAGTCGGAACCAAGGTCCGGGCTCGCGTTCGGACCCAAGGTCCGGGGTGGCGGTCGGAACTATGGCCCGGGGTGGCAGTCGGAACCAAGGTCCGGGGTGGCAGTCGGAAACAAGGTCCGGCGTGGCGGTCGGAACCAAGGTCCGGGGTGGCGGTCGGAACCAAGGTCCGGGGTGGCGGTCGGAACCTAGGACCGGCGTGGCGGTCGGAACCACGTTCCGGGGTGGCGGTCGGATCCAATGTCCAGGGTGGCGGTCGGAACCAAGGTCCGGGGTGGCTGTTGGAACCAAGGTCCGGGGTGGCGGTCGGAACCAAGGTCCGGCGTGGCGGTCGGAACCAAGTTCCGGGGGGGCGGACGGAAACAAGGTCCGGGGTGGCGTTCTGAACCAAGGACCGGGGTGGCGGTCGGAACCAATGTCCAGGGTGGCGGTCGGAACCAAGGTCCGGGGTGGCGGTCGGAACCAAAATCCGGTGTGGCGGTCAGAACCAGGTTCCGTGTTGGCAGTCGGAACCAATGTCCGGGGTGGCGGTCGGAACCACGGTCCGGGATGGCGGTCGGAACCAAGGTCCGGGGTGTCAGTCGGACCAAGGTCCGGGGTGGCGGTCGCAACCAAGGTCCGGGGTGGCGGTCGGAACCAAGTTCCATGGTGGCGGTCGGAACCAATGTCCGGGGTGGCGGTCGGAACCAAGGTCCGGGGTGGCGGTCGGAACCAAGGTCCGGGGTGGCGGTTGGAACCAAGGACCGGGGTTGCGGTCGGAACCACGTTCCGGGGTGGCGGTCGGATCAATGTCCAGGGTGGCGGTCAGAACCAACGTCCGGGGTGGCGGTTGGAACCAAGGTCCGGGTGGCGGTCGGAACCAAGGTCCGAGGTGGCGGTCGGAACCACGTTGCGGGGCGGCGGTCGGAACCAAGGTCCGGGGTGGCGGTCGGAACCAAGGTCCGGGGGGTCGTTCGGAACCAAAGTCCGGGGTGGCGGTCGGAAACAATGTCAGGTGTGGCGTTCGAACCACCTTCCGGTGTGGCGGTCGGAACCAAGGTCCGGGGTGACAGTCAGAACTAAGATCCAAGGTGGCGGTCGGAACCTGGGTCCGGGGTGGCGGTGGGAACCACATTCTGGGGTGGCGGTCGGAACCAAGGTCCGGGGTGGCGGTCGGAAGAAAGGTCCATGGTGGCGATCGGAAGCAAGGTCCGGGGTGGCGGTTGGAACCAAGGACCGGGGTGGCGGTCGGAACCACGTTCCGGGGTGGCGGTCGGAAGCAGGGTCCGGGGTGGCGGTCGGAACCAAGGTCCGGGGTGGCAGTCGGAACCAAGGTCCGGGGTGGCGGTCGGAACCAATGTCCGGGATGGCGGTCGGAACCAATGTCCGAGGTGGCGGTCGGAACCAAGGTCCGGGTTGCCGGTCGGAACCAAGGTCCGGGGTGGCAGTCGGAACCAAGGTCCGGTGTGGTGGTCGGAACCAAGGTCCGGGGTGGCGGTCGGAAACAAAGTCCGGGTTGGCGGTCGGAACCAAGTTCCGTGGTGGCAGTCGGAACCAATGTCCGGGGTGGCGGTCGGAACCAAGGTCCGGTGTGGCGGTCGGAATGAAGGTCCGGGGTCTCGGTCGGAACCAAGGTCCGGGGTGGCGTTCGGAACCAAGGTCCGGGGTGGCGGTCGGAACCAATTTCCGTGGTGGCGGTCGGAACCAATGTCCGGGGAGGTGGTCGGAACCAAGGTCCGGGGTGGCGGTCGGAACCAAGGTCCGGGGTGGTGGTTGGAACCAAGGTCCGGGGTGGCGGTCGGAACCAAGGTCCGGCGTGGCGGTCGGAGCCAAGGTCCGGGGTGGCGGTCGGAAGGAAGGTCCGGGGTGGCGGTTGAATCCAAGGACCGGGGTGGCGGTCGGAACCACGTTCCGGGGTGGCGGTCGGAAGCAAGTTCCGGGGTGGCGGTCGGAACCAAGGTCCGGAGTGGCGGTTGGAACCAAGGACCGGGGTGGCGGTCGGAACCACGTTCCGGGGTGGGGGTCGGAACCTAGGTCCGGGATGGCGGTTGGAACAAAGGACCGGGGTGGCGGTCGGATCCACGTTCCGGGGTGGTGGTCGGAACTATGGTGCGGGTTGGCGGTCGAAACAAAGGTCCGGGGACGTGGGCGGAACCATGGTCCTGGGTGGCGGTCGGAACCAAGGTCCGCGGTGGCGGTCGGAACCAAGGTGCGGGGTGGCGGTCGGAACCAAGGTCCGGTGTGGCGGTCGGAACGAAGGACCGGGGTGGCGGTCGGAACCAAGGTCCGGGGTGGCGGTTGGAACCAAGGACCGGGGTGGCGGTCGGTACCACGTTCCGGGGTGGGGGTCGGAACATAGGTCCGGGGTGGCGGTCGGAACCAAGGTCCGGGGGGGCGGACGGAACCAAGGTCCGGGGTGGTGTTCTGAACCAAGGTCCGGGGTGGCGGTCCGAACCAAGGTCCGGGGTGGCGGCCGGAACCAAGGTCCGGGGTGGCGGTCGGAACCAATGTCCGGGGTGGCGGTCGGAACCAGTGTCCGAGGTGCCGGTCGGAACCAAGGTCCGGGGTGGCGGTCGGAACCAAGGTCCGGGGTGGCGGTCGGAACCAAGGTCCGGGGTGGCGGTCGGAACCAAGGTCCGGGGTGGCGGTCGGAACCACGGTCTGGGGTGTCGGTCGGACCAAGGACAGGGGTGGCGGTCGCAACCAAGGTCCGGGGTGGCGGTCGGAACCAAGTTCCGTGGCGGCGGACGGAACCAAGGTCCGGGGTGGTGTTCTGAACCAAGGTCCGGGGTGGCGGTCCGAACCAAGGTCCGGGGTGGCGGTCGGAACCAAGGTCCGGTGTGGCGGTCGGAACCAAGGTCCGGGGTGCCGGTCGGAACCAAGGTCCGGGGTGGCGGTCGGAAGTCAGGTCCGGGGTGGCGGTCGTAACCAAGGTCCAGGGTGGTGGTCGGAACCAAGGTCCGAGGTGGCGGTCAGAACCAAGGTCCGGGGTGGCGGTCGGAACCAAGGTCCGGCGTAGCGGTCGGAACCAAGGTCCGGGGTGGCGGTCGGAAGCAAGGTCCGGGGTGGCGGTCGGAAGCAAGGTCCGGGGTGGCGGTTGGAACCAAGGACCGGGGTGGCGGTCGGAACCACGTTCCGGGGTGGCGGTCGGAAGCAGGGTCCGGGGTGGCGGTCGGAACCAAGGTCCTGGGTGGCAGTCGGAACCAAGGTCCGGGGTGGCGGTCGGAACCAATGTCCGGGATGGCGGTCGGAACCAATGTCCGAGGTGGCGATCGGAACCAAGGTCCGGGTTGGCGGTCGGAACCAAGGTCCGGGGTGGCAGTCGGAACCAAGGTCCGGTGTGGTGGTCGGAACCAAGGTCCGGGGTGGCGGTCGGAAACAAAGTCCGGGTTGGCGGTCGGAACCAAGTTCCGTGGTGGCAGTCGGAACCAATGTCCGGGGTGGCGGTCGGAACCAAGGTCCGGTGTGGCGGTCGGAATGAAGGTCCGGGGTCGCGGTCGGAACCAAGGTCCGGGGTGGCGTTCGGAACCAAGGTCCGGGGTGGCGGTCGGAACCAATTTCCGTGGTGGCGGTCGGAACCAATGTCCGGGGTGGTGGTCGGAACCAAGGTCCGGGGTGGCGGTCGGAACCAAGGTCCGGGGTGGCGGTCGGATCCAAGGTCCGGGGTGGCGGTCGGAACCAAGGTCCAGCGTGGCGGTCGGAACCAAGGTCCGGGGTGGCGGTCGGAAGGAAGGTCCGGGGTGGCGGTTGAAACCAAGGACCGGGGTGGCGGTCGGAACCACGTTCCGGGGTGGCGGTCGGAGGCAAGTTCCGGGGTGGCGGTCGGAACCAAGGTCCGGTGGGGCGGACGGAACCAAGGTCCGGGGTGGCGTTCTGAACCAAGGTCCGGGGTGGCGGTTGGAACCAAGGACCGGGGTGGCGGTCGGAACCACGTTCCGGGGTGGGGGTCGGAACCTAGGTCCGGGATGGCGGTTGGAACCAAGGACCGGGGTGGCGGTCGGAACCACGTTCCGGGGTGGTGGTCGGAACTATGGTGCGGGTTGGCGGTCGAAACAAAGGTCCGGGGACGTGGGCGGAACCATGGTCCGGGGTGGCGGTCGGAACCAAGGTCCGAGGTGGCGGTCGGAACCAAGGTCCGGGGTGGCGGTCGGAACCAAGGTCCGGTGTGGCGGTCGGTACCACGTTCCGGGGTGGGGGTCGGAACCTAGGTCCGGGGTGGCGGTCGGAACCAAGGTCCGGGGGGGCGGACGGAACCAAGGTCCGGGGTGGTGTTCTGAACCAAGGTCCGGTTTGGCGGTCCGAACCAAGGTCCGGGGTGGCGGCCGGAACCAAGGTCCGAGGTGGCGGTCGGAACCAATGTCCGGGGTGGCGGTCGGAACCAATGTCCGAGGTGCCGGTCGGAACCAAGGTCCGGGGTGGCGGTCGGAACCAAGGTCCGGGGTGGCGGTCGGAACCAAGGTCCGGGGTGGCGGTCGGAACCAACGTCCGTGGTGGTGGTCGGAACCAAGGTCCGGGGTGGCGGTCGGAACCAAGGTCCGGGGTGGCGGTCGGAACCAAAGTCCGGTGTGGCGGTCGGAACCAGGTTCCGTGTTGGCGGTCGGGACCAAAGTCCGGGGTGGCGGTCGGAACCACGGTCCGGGGTGGCGGTCGGAACCACGGTCCGGGGTGTCGGTCGGACCAACGTCAGGGGTGGCGGTCGCAACCAAGGTCCGGGGTGGCGGTCGGAACCAAGTTCCGTGGCGGCGGTCGGAACCAATGTCCAGGGTGGCGGTCGGAACCAAGGTCCGGGGTGGCGGTCGGAACCAAGGTCCGGGGTGGCGGTCGGAACCAAGGTCCAGGGTGGCGGTCGGAACCAAGGTCCGGGGTGGCGGTCGGAACCAAGGTCTGGCGTGGCGGTCGGAACCAAGGTCCGGGGTGGCGGTCGGAACCAAGGTCCGGGGTGGCGGTTGGAACCAAGGACCGGGGTTGCGGTCGGAACCATGTTCCGGGTGTGGGTCGGATCAATGTCCAGGGTGGCGGTCAGAACCAACGTCCGGGGTGGCGGTTGGAACCAAGGTCCGGGGTGGCGTTCGGAACCAAGGTCCGAGGTGGCGGTCGGAACCACGTTCCGGGGTGGCGGTCGGAACCAAGGTCCGGGGTGGCGGTCGGAATGAAGGTCCGGGGTCGCGGTCGGAAGCAAGGTCTGGGGTGGCGGTCGGAACCAAGGTCCGGGGTGGCGGTCGGAACCAAGGTCCGGGGTGGCGGTCGGATCCAAGGTCCGGGGTGGCGGTCGGAACCAAGGTCCAGCGTGGCGGTCGGAATCAAGGTCCGGGGTGGCGGTCGGAAGGAAGGTCCGAGGTGGCGGTTGAAACCAAGGACCGGGGTGGCGGTCAGTACCACGTTCCGGGGTGGCGGTCGGAACCACGTTCCGGGGTGGGGGTCGGAACCTAGTTCCGGGGTGGCGGTTGGAACCAAGGACCGGTTGGCGGTCGGAACCACGTTCCGGGGTGGTGGTCGGAACTGTGGTGCGGGTTGGCGGTCGAAACAAAGGTCCGGGGTCGTGGGCGGAACCATGGTCCGGGGTGGCGCTCGGAACCAAGGTCCGAGGTGGCGGTCGGAAACAAGGTCCGGGGTGGCGGTCGGAACCATGGTCCGGTGTGCCGGTCGGAACCAAGGTCCGGGGTGGCGGACGGAACCAAGGTCCGGGGTGGCGGTTGGAACCAAGGACCGGGGTGGCGGTCGGAACCACGTTCCGGGGTGGGGGTCGGAACCTAGGTCCAGGGTGGCGGTCGGAACCAAGGTCCGGGGGGGCGGACGGAACCAAGCTCCGGGGTGGTGTTCTGAACCAAGGTCCGGGGTGGCGGTCCGAACCAAGGTCCGGGGTGGCGGTCGGAACCAAGGTCCGGGGTGGCGGTCGGAACCAATGTCCGGGGTGGCGGTCGGAACCAATGTCCGAGGTGGAGGTCCGGACCAAGGTCCGGGGTGGCGGTCGGAACCAAGGTCCGGGGTGGCGGTCGGAACCAAGGTCCGAGGTGGCGTTCGGAACCAAAGTCCGGTGTGGCGGTCGGAACCAGGTTCCGTGTTGGCGGTCGGAACCAAAGTCCGGGGTGGCGGTCGGAACCACGGTCCAGGGTGGCGGTCGGAACCAAGGTCCAGGGTGGCGGTCGGAACCCAGGTCCGGGGTGGCGGTCGGAACCAAGGTCCAGGGTGGCGGTTGGAACCAAGGACAGGGGTTGCGGTCGGAACCACGTTCCGGGTGGCGGTGGATCAATGTCCAGGGTGGCGGTCAGAACCAACGTCCGGGGTGGCGGTTGGAACCAAGGTCCGGAGTGGCGGTCGGAACCAAGGTCCGAGGTGGCGGTCGGAACCACGTTCCGGGGTGGCGGTCGGAACCAATGTCCGGGGTGGCGGTCGGAACCAGTGTCCGAGGTGCCGGTCGGAACCAAGGTCCAGGGTGGCGGTCGGAACCAAGGTCCGGGGTGGCGGTCGGAATCAAGGCCCGCGGTGGCGGTCGGAACCAAGGTCCTGGGTGGCGGTCGGAACCAAGGTCCGGTGTGGCGGTCGGAACGAAGGTCCGGTGTGGCGGTCGGAACCAAGGTCCGGGGTGGCGGTTGGAACCAAGGACCGGGGTGGCGGTCGGTACCACGTTCCGGGGTGGGGGTCGGAACCTAGGTCCGGGGTAGCGGTCGGAACCAAGGTCCGGGGGGCCGGACGGAACCAAGGTCCGGGGTGGTGTTCTGAACCAAGGTCCGGGGTGGCGGTCCGAACCAAGGTCCGGGGTGGCGGCCGGAACCAAGGTCCGGGGTGGCCGTCGGAACCAATGTCCGGGGTGGCGGTCGGAACCAGTGTCCGAGGTGCCGGTCGGAACCAAGGTCCGGGGTGGCGGTCGGAACCAAGGTCCGGGGTGGCGGTCGGAACCAAGGTCCGGGGTGGCGGTCGGAACCAAGGTCCGGGGTGACGGTCGGAACCAAGGTCCGGGGTGGCGGTCGGAACCAAGGTCCGGGGTGGCGGTCGGAACCTAGGTCCAGGGTGGCGGTCGGAACCAAGGTCCGGGGTGGCGGTCGGAACCAAAGTCCGGTGTGGCGGTCGGAACCAGGTTCCGTGTTGGCGGTCGGAACCAAAGTCCGGGGTGGCGGTCGGAACCACGGACCGGGTTGGCGGTCGGAACCACGGTCTGGGGTGTCGGTCGGACCAAGGTCAGGGGTGGCGGTCGCAACCAAGGTCCGGGGTGGCGGTCGGAACCAAGTTCCGTGGCGGCGGTCGGAACCAATGTCCGGGTTGGCGGTCGGAACCAAGGACCGGGGTGGCGGTCGGAACCACGTTCCGGGGTGGGGGTCGGAACCTAGGTCTTGGATGGCGGTTGGAACCAAGGACCGGGGTGGCGGTCGGATCCACATTCCGGGGTGGTGGTCGGAACTATGGTGCGGGTTGCCGGTCGAAACCAACATCCGGGGACGTGGGCGGAACCATGGTCCGGGGTGGCGGTCGGAACCAAGGTCCGCGGTGGCGGTCGGAACCAAGGTCCGGGGTGGCGGTCGGAACCAAGGTCCGGTGTGGCGGTCGGAACCAAGGTGCGGGGTGGCGGTCGGAACCAAGGTCCGGGGTGGCGGTTGGAACCAAGGACAGGGGTGGCGGTCGGTACCACGTTCCGGGGTGGGGGTCGGAACCTAGGTCCGGGGTGGCGGTCGGAACCAAGGTCCGGGGGGGCGGACGGAACCAAGGTCCGGGGTGGTGTTCTGAACCAAGGTCCGGGGTGGCGGTCCGAACGAAGGTCCGGGGTGGCGGTCGGAACCAAGGTCCGGGGTGGCGGTCGGAACCAAGGTCCGGGGTGGCGGTCGGAAGTCAGGTCCGGGGTGGCGGTCGTAACCAAGGTCCAGGGTGGTGGTCGGAACCAAGGTCCGAGGTGGCGGTCAGAACCAAGGTCCGGGGTGGCGGTCGGAACCAAGGTCCGGCGTAGCGGTCGGAACCAAGGTCCGGGGTGGCGGTCGGAAGCAAGGTCCGGGGTGGCGGTCGGAAGCAAGGTCCGGGGTGGCGGTTGGAACCAAGGACCGGGGTGGCGGTCGGAACCACGTTCCGGGGTGGCGGTCGGAAGCAGGGTCCGGGGTGGCGGTCGGAACCAAGGTCCTGGGTGGCAGTCGGAACCAAGGTCCGGGGTGGCGGTCGGAACCAATGTCCGGGATGGCGGTCGGAACCAATGTCCGAGGTGGCGATCGGAACCAAGGTCCGGTTTGGCGGTCGGAACCAAGGTCCGGGGTGGCAGTCGGAACCAAGGTCCGGTGTGGTGGTCGGAACCAAGGTCCGGGGTGGCGGTCGGAAACAAAGTCCGGGTTGGCGGTCGGAACCAAGTTCCGTGGTGGCAGTCGGAACCAATGTCCGGGGTGGCGGTCGGAACCAAGGTCCGGTGTGGCGGTCGGAATGAAGGTCCGGGGTCGCGGTCGGAACCAAGGTCCGGGGTGGCGTTCGGAACCAAGGTCCGGGGTGGCGGTCGGAACCAATTTCCGTGGTGGTGGTCGGAAGTCAGGTCCGGGGTGGCGGTCGTAACCAAGGTCCAGGGTGGTGGTCGGAACCAAGGTCCGAGGTGGCGGTCAGAACCAAGGTCCGGGGTGGCGGTCGGAACCAAGGTCCGGCGTAGCGGTCGGAACCACGGACCGGGTTGGCGGTCGGAACCACGGTCTGGGGTGTCGGTCGGACCAAGGTCAGGGGTGGCGGTCGCAACTAAGGTCCGGGGTGGCGGTCGGAACCAAGTTCCGTGGCGGCGGTCGGAACCAATGTCCGGGTTGGCGGTCGGAACCAAGGACCGGGGTGGCGGTCGGAACCACGTTCCGGGGTGGGGGTCGGAACCTAGGTCTTGGATGGCGGTTGGAACCAAGGACCGGGGTGGCGGTCGGATCCACGTTCCGGGGTGGTGGTCGGAACTATGGTGCGGGTTGCCGGTCGAAACAAACGTCCGGGGACGTGGGCGGAACCATGGTCCGGGGTGGCGGTCGGAACCAAGGTCCGCGGTGGCGGTCGGAACCAAGGTCCGGGGTGGCGGTCGGAACCAAGGTCCGGTGTGGCGGTCGGAACCAAGGTCCGGGGTGGCGGTCGGAACCAAGGTCCGGGGTGGCGGTTGGAACCAAGGACCGGGGTGGCGGTCGGTACCACGTTCCGGGGTGGGGGTCGGAACCTAGGTCCGGGGTGGCGGTCGGAACCAAGGTCCGGGGGGGCGGACGGAACCAAGGTCCGGGGTGGTGTTCTGAACCAAGGTCCGGGGTGGCGGTCCGAACCAAGGTCCGGGGTGGCGGTCGGAACCAAGGTCCGGGGTGGCGGTCGGAACCAAGGTCCGGGGTGGCGGTCGGAAGTCAGGTCCGGGGTGGCGGTCGTAACCAAGGTCCAGGGTGGTGGTCGGAACCAAGGTCCGAGGTGGCGGTCAGAACCAAGGTCCGGGGTGGCGGTCGGAACCAAGGTCCGGCGTAGCGGTCGGAACCAAGGTCCGGGGTGGCGGTCGGAAGCAAGGTCCGGGGTGGCGGTCGGAAGCAAGGTCTGGGGTGGCGGTTGGAACCAAGGACCGGGGTGGCGGTCGGAACCACGTTCCGGGGTGGCGGTCGGAAGCAGGGTCCGGGGTGGCGGTCGGAACCAAGGTCCTGGGTGGCAGTCGGAACCAAGGTCCGGGGTGGCGGTCGGAACCAATGTCCGGGATGGCGGTCGGAACCAATGTCCGAGGTGGCGATCGGAACCAAGGTCCGGGTTGGCGGTTGGAACCAAGGTCCGGGGTGGCAGTCGGAACCAAGGTCCGGTGTGGCGGTCGGAACCAAGGTCCGGGGTGGCGGTCGGAAACAAAGTCCGGGTTGGCGGTCGGAACCAAGTTCCGTGGTGGCAGTCGGAACCAATGTCCGGGGTGGCGGTCGGAACCAAGGTCCGCTGTGGCGGTCGGAATGAAGGTCCGGGGTCGCGGTCGGAACCAAGGTCCGGGGTGGCGTTCGGAACCAAGGTCCGGGGTGGCGGTCGGAACCAATTTCCGTGGTGGCGGTCGGAAGTCAGGTCCGGGGTGGCGGTCGTAACCAAGGTCCAGGGTGGTGGTCGGAACCAAGGTCCGAGGTGGCGTGTCAGAACCAAGGTCCGGGGTGTCGGTCGGAACCAAGGTCCGGCGTAGCGGTCGGAACCAAGGTCCGGGGTGGCGGTCGGAAGCAAGGTCCGGGGTGGCGGTCGGAAGCAAGGTCCGGGGTGGCGGTTGGAACCAAGGACCGGGGTGGCGGTCGGAACCACGTTCCGGGGTGGCGGTCGGAAGCAGGGTCCGGGGTGGCGGTCGGAACCAAGGTCCTGGGTGGCAGTCGGAACCAAGGTCCGGGGTGGCGGTCGGAACCAATGTCCGGGATGGCGGTCGGAACCAATGTCCGAGGTAGCGATCGGAACCAAGGTCCGGGTTGGCGGTCGGAACCAAGGTCCGGGGTGGCAGTCGGAACCAAGGTCCGGTGTGGTGGTCGGAACCAAGGTCCGGGGTGGCGGTCGGAAACAAAGTCCGGGTTGGCGGTCGGAACCAAGTTCCGTGGTGGCAGTCGGAACCAATGTCCGGGGTGGCGGTCGGAACCAAGGTCCGGTGTGGCGGTCGGAATGAAGGTCCGGGGTCGCGGTCGGAACCAAGGTCCGGGGTGGCGTTCGGAACCAAGGTCCGGGGTGGCGGTCGGAACGAATTTCCGTGGTGGCGGTCGGAACCAATGTCCGGGGTGGTGGTCGGAACCAAGGTCCGGGGTGGCGGTCGGAAACAAGGTCCGGGGTGACGATCGGAACCAAGGTCCGGGGTGGCGGTCGGAACCAAGGTCCGGCGTGGCGGTCGGAACCAAGGTCCGGGGTGGCGGTCGGAAGGAAGGTCCGGGGTGGCGGTTGAAACCAAGGACCGGGGTGGCGGTCGGAACCACGTTCCGGGGTGGCGGTCGGAACCAAGGTCCGGTGGGGCGGACGGAACCAAGGTCCGGGGTGGCGTTCTGAACAAAGGTCCGGGGTGGCGGTTGGAACCAAGGACCGGGGTGGCGGTCGGAACCACGTTCCGGGGTGGGGGTCGGAACCTAGGTCCGGGATGGCGGTTGGAACCAAGGACCGGGGTGGCGGTCGGAACCACGTTCCGGGGTGGTGGTCGGAACTATGGTGCGGGTTGGCGGTCGAAACAAAGGTCCGGGGACGTGGGCGGAACCATGGTCCGGGGTGGCGGTCGGAACCAAGGTCCGAGGTGGCGGTCGGAACCAAGGTCCGGGGTGGCGGTCGGAACCAAGGTCCGGTGTGGCGGTCGGTACCACGTTCCGGGGTGGGGGTCGGAACCTAGGTCCGGGGTGGCGGTCGGAACCAAGGTCCGGGGGGGCGGACGGAACCAAGGTCCGGGGTGGTGTTCTGAACCAAGGTCCGGTTTGGCGGTCCGAACCAAGGTCCGGGGTGGCGGCCGGAACCAAGGTCCGAGGTGGCGGTCGGAACCAATGTCCGGGGTGGCGGTCGGAACCAATGTCCGAGGTGCCGGTCGGAACCAAGGTCCGGGGTGGCGGTCGGAAGCAAGGTCCGGGGTGGCGGTCGGAACCAAGGTCCGGGGTGGCGGTCGGAACCAAGGTCCGTGGTGGTGGTCGGAACCAAGGTCCGGGGTGGCGGTCGGAACCAAGGTCCGGGGTGGCGGTCGGAACCAAAGTCCGGTGTGGCGGTCGGAACGAGGTTCCGTGTTGGCGGTCGGAACCAAAGTCCGGGGTGGCGGTCGGAACCACGGTCCGGGGTGGCGGTCGGAACCACGGTCCGGGGTGTCGGTCGGACCAACGTCCGGGGTGGCGGTCGCAACCAAGGTCCGGGGTGGCGGTCGGAACCAAGTTCCGTGGCGGCGGTCGGAACCAATGTCCAGGGTGGCGGTCGGAACCAAGGTCCGGGGTGGCGGTCGGAACCAAGGTCCGGGGTGGCGGTCGGAACCAAGGTCCAGGGTGGCGGTCGGAACCAAGGTCCGGGGTGGCGGTCGGAACCAAGGTCCGGCGTGGCGGTCGGAACCAAGGTCCGGGGTGGCGGTCGGAACCAAGGTCCGGGGTGGCGGTCGGAATGAAGGTCCGGGGTCGCGGTCGGAAGCAAGGTCCGGGGTGGCGGTCGGAACCAAGGTCCGGGGTGGCGGTCGGAACCAAGGTCCGGGGTGGCGGTCGGATCCAAGGTCCGGGGTGGCGGTCGGAACCAAGGTCCAGCGTGGCGGTCGGAACCAAGGTCCGGGGTGGCGGTCGGAAGGAAGGTCCGGGGTGGCGGTTGAAACCAAGGACCGGGGTGGCGGTCAGTACCACGTTCCGGGGTGGCGGTCGGAACCACGTTCCGGGGTGGGTGTCGGAACCTAGGTCCGGGGTGGCGGTTGGAACCAAGGACCGGGGTGGCGGTCGGAACCACGTTCCGGTGTGGTGGTCGGAACTGTGGTGCGGGTTGGCGGTCGAAACAATGGTCCGGGGTCGTGGGCGGAACCATGGTCCGGGGCGGCGCTCGGAACCAAGGTCCGAGGTGGCGGTCGGAAACAAGTTCCGGGGTGGCGGTCGGAACCATGGTCCGGTGTGCCGGTCGGAACCAAGGTCCGGGGTGGCGGACGGAACCAAGGTCCGTGGTGGGGGTTGGAACCAAGGACCGGGGTGGCGGTCGGAACCACGTTCCGGGGTGGGGGTCGGAACCTAGGTCCAGGGTGGCGGTCGGAACCAAGGTCCGGGGGGGCGGACGGAACCAAGCTCCGGGGTGGTGTTCTGAACCAAGGTCCGGGGTGGCGGTCCGAACCAAGGTCCGGGGTGGCGGTCGGAACCAAGGTCCGGGGTGGCGGTCGGAACCAATGTCCGGGGTGGCGGTCGGAACCAATGTCCGAGGTGGAGGTCGGGACCAAGGTCCGGGGTGGCGGTCGGAACCAAGGTCCGGGGTGGCGGTCGGAACCAAGGTCCGAGATGGCGTTCGGAACCAAAGTCCGGTGTGGCGGTCGGAACCAGGTTCCGTGTTGGCGGTCGGAACCAAAGTCCGGGGTGGCGGTCGGAACCACGGTCCGGGGTGGCGGTCGGAACCAAGGTCCAGGGTGGCGGTCGGAACCCAGGTCCGGGGTG
Source organism: Mustelus asterias (assembly GCF_964213995.1). Lineage (NCBI taxonomy): Eukaryota > Metazoa > Chordata > Chondrichthyes > Carcharhiniformes > Triakidae > Mustelus > Mustelus asterias. Next base: position 77,296 of record NW_027590166.1, read on the forward strand.
GCGGTCGGAACCAAGGTCCAGGGTGGCGGTTGGAACCAAGGACCGGGGTTGCGGTCGGAACCACGTTCCGGGTGGCGGTCGGATCAATGTCCAGGGTGGCGGTCAGAACCAACGTCCGGGGTGGCGGTTGGAACCAAGGTCCGGAGTGGCGGTCGGAACCAAGGTCCGAGGTGGCGGTCGGAACCACGTTCCGGGGTGGCGGTCGGAACCAATGTCCGGGGTGGCGGTCGGAACCAGTGTCCGAGGTGCCGGTCGGAACCAAGGTCCAGGGTGGCGGTCGGAACCAAGGTCCGGGGTGGCGGTCGGAACCAAGGTCCGGGGTGGCGGTCGGAACCAAGGTCCGGTGTGGCGGTCGGAACGAAGGTCCGGTGTGGCGGACGGAACCAAGGTCCGGGGTGGCGGTTGGAAACAAGGACCGGGGTGGCGGTCGGTACCACGTTCCGGGGTGGGGGTCGGAACCTAGATCCGGGGTGGCGGTCGGAACCAAGGTCCGGGGGGGCGGACGGAACCAAGGTCCGGGGTGGTGTTCTGAACCAAGGTCCGGGGTGGCGGTCCGAACCAAGGTCCGGGGTGGCGGCCGGAACCAAGGTCCGGGGTGGCCGTCGGAACCAATGTCCGGGGTGGCGGTCGGAACCAGTGTCCGAGGTGCCGGTCGGAACCAAGGTCCGGGGTGGCGGTCGGAACCAAGGTCCGGGGTGGCGGTCGGAACCAAGGTCCGGGGTGGCGGTCGGAACCAAGGTCCGGGGTGGCGGTCGGAACCAAGGTCCAGGGTGGCGGTCGGAACTAAGGTCCGGGGTGGCGGTCGGAACCAAAGTCCGGTGTGGCGGTCGGAACCAGGTTCCGTGTTGGCGGTCGGAACCAAAGTCCGGGGTGGCGGTCGGAACCACGGACCGGGTTGGCGGTCGGAACCACGGTCTGGGGTGTCGGTCGGACCAAGGTCAGGGGTGGCGGTCGCAACCAAGGTCCGGGGTGGCGGTCGGAACCAAGTTCCGTGGCGGCGGTCGGAACCAATGTCCGGGTTGGCGGTCGGAACCAAGGACCGGGGTGGCGGTCGGAACCACGTTCCGGGGTGGGGGTCGGAACCTTGGACTTGGATGGCGGTTGGAACCAAGGACCGGGGTGGCAGTCGGATCCACGTTCCGGGGTGGTGGTCGGAACTATGGTGCGGGTTGGCGGTCGAAACAAACTTCCGGGGACGTGGGCGGAACCATGGTCCGGGGTGGCGGTCGGAACCAAGGTCCGCGGTGGCGGTCGGAACCAAGGTCCGGGGTGGCGGTCGGAACCAAGGTCCGGTGTGGCGGTCGGAACCAAGGTCCGGGGTGGCGGTCGGAACCAAGGTCCGGGGTGGCGGTTGGAACCAAGGACCGGAGTGGCGGTCGGTACCACGTTCCGGGGTGGGGGTCGGAACCTAGGTCCGGGGTGGCGGTCGGAACCAAGGTCCGGGGGGGCGGACGGAACCAAGGTCCGGGGTGGTGTTCTGAACCAAGGTCCGGGGTGGCGGTCCGAACCAAGGTCCGGGGTGGCGGCCGGAACCAAGGTCCGGGGTGGCGGTCGGAACCAATGTCCGGGGTGGCGGTCGGAACCAGTGTCCGAGGTGCCGGTCAGAACCAAGGTCCGTGGTGGTGGTCGGAACCAAGGTCCGGGGTGGCGGTTGGAACCAAGGTCCGGGGTGGCGGTCGGAACCAAGGTCCGGGGTGGCGGTCGGAACCAAGGTCCAGGGTGGCGGTCGGAACCAAGGTCCGGGGTGGCGGTCGGAACCAAAGTCCGGTGTGGCGGTCGGAACCAGGTTCCGTGTTGGCGGTCGGAACCAAGGTCCGGGGTGGCGGTCGGAACCACAGTCCGGGTTGGCGGTCGGAACCACGGTCCGGGGTTTCGGTCGGACCAAGGTCCGGGGTGGCGGTCGCAACCAAGGTCCGGGGTGGCGGTCGGAACCAAGTTCCGTGGCGGCGGTCGGAACCAATGTCCGGGGTGGCGGTCGGAACCAAGGTCCGGGGTGGCGGTCGGAACCAAGGTCCGGGGTGGCGGTCGGAACCAAGGTCTGGGGTGGCGGTCGGAACCAAGGTCCGATGTGGCGGTCAGAACCAAGGTCTGGGGTGGCGGTCGGAACCAAGGTCCGGCGTGGCGGTCGGAACCAAGGTCTGGGGTGGCGGTCGGAACCAAGGTCCGGCGTGGCGGTCGGAACCAAGGTCCGGGGTGGCGGTCGGAACCAAGGTCCGGGGTGGCGGTCGGAAGTCAGGTCCGGGGTGGCGGTCGTAACCAAGGTCCAGGGTGGTGGTCGGAACCAAGGTCCGAGGTTGCGGTCAGAACCAAGGTCCGGGGTGGCGGTCGGAACCAAGGTCCGGCGTAGCGGTCGGAACCAAGGTCCGGGGTGGCGGTCGGAAGCGAGGTCCGGGGTGGCGGTCGGAAGCAAGGTCCGGGGTGGCGGTTGGAACCAAGGACCGGGGTGGCGGTCGGAACCACGTTCCGGGGTGGCGGTCGGAAGCAGGGTCCGGGGTGGCGGTCGGAACCAAGGTCCTGGGTGGCAGTCGGAACCAAGGTCCGGGGTGGCGGTCGGAACCAATGTCCGGGATGGCGGTCGGAACCAATGTCCGAGGTGGCGGTCGGAACCAAGGTCCGGGTTGGCGGTCGGAACCAAGGTGCGGGGAGGCAGTCGGAACCAAGGTCCGGTGTGGTGGTCGGAACCAAGGTCCGGGGTGTCGGTCGGAAACAAAATCCGGGTTGGCGGTCGGAACCAAGTTCCGTGGTGGCAGTCGGAACCAATGTCCGGGGTGGCGGTCGGAACCAAGGTCCGGTGTGGCGGTCGGAATGAAGGTCCGGGGTCGCGGTCGGAACCAAGGTCCGGGGTGGCGTTCGGAACCAAGGTCCGGGCTGGCGGTCGGAACCAATTTCCGTGGTGGCGGTCGGAACCAATGTCCGGGGTGGTGGTCGGAACCAAGGTCCGGGGTGGCGGTCGGAACCAAGGTCCGGGGTGGCGGTCGGAACCAAGGTCCGGGGTGGCGGTCGGAACCAAGGTCCGGCGTGGCGGTCGGAACCAAGGTCCGGGGTGGCGGTCGGAAGGAAGGTCCGGGGTGGCGGTTGAAACCAAGGACCGGGGTGGCGGTCGGAACCACGTTCCGGGGTGGCGGTCGGAAGCAAGTTCCGGGGTGGCGGTCGGAACCAAGGTCCGGTGGGGCGGACGGAACCAAGGTCCGGGGTGGCGTTCTGAACCAAGGTCCGGGGTGGCGGTTGGAACCAAGGACCGGGGTGGCGGTCGGAACCACGTTCCGGGGTGGGGGTCGGAACCTAGGTCCGGGATGGCGGTTGGAACCAAGGACAGGGGTGGCGGTCGGAACCACGTTCCGGGGTGGTGGTCGGAACTATGGTGCGGGTTGGCGGTCGAAACAAAGGTCCGGGGACGTGGGCGGAACCATGGTCCGGGGTGGCGGTCGGAACCAAGGTCCGGTGTGGCGGTCGGAATGAAGGTCCGGGGTCGCGGTCGGAACCAAGGTCCGGGGTGGCGTTCGGAACCAAGGTCCGGGCTGGCGGTCGGAACCAATTTCCGTGGTGGCGGTCGGAACCAATGTCCGGGGTGGTGGTCGGAACCAAGGTCCGGGGTGGCGGTCGGAACCAAGGTCCGGGGTGGCGGTCGGAACCAAGGTCCGGGGTGGCGGTCGGAACCAAGGTCCGGCGTGGCGGTCGGAACCAAGGTCCGGGGTGGCGGTCGGAAGGAAGGTCCGGGGTGGCGGTTGAAACCAAGGACCGGGGTGGCGGTCGGAACCACGTTCCGGGGTGGCGGTCGGAAGCAAGTTCCGGGGTGGCGGTCGGAACCAAGGTCCGGTGGGGCGGACGGAACCAAGGTCCGGGGTGGCGTTCTGAACCAAGGTCCGGGGTGGCGGTTGGAACCAAGGACCGGGGTGGCGGTCGGAACCACGTTCCGGGGTGGGGGTCGGAACCTAGGTCCGGGATGGCGGTTGGAACCAAGGACAGGGGTGGCGGTCGGAACCACGTTCCGGGGTGGTGGTCGGAACTATGGTGCGGGTTGGCGGTCGAAACAAAGGTCCGGGGACGTGGGCGGAACCATGGTCCGGGGTGGCGGTCGGAACCAAGGTCCGAGGTGGCGGTCGGAACCAAGGTCCGGGGTGGCGGTCGGAACCAAGGTCCGGTGTGGCGGTCGGAACCAAGGTCCGGGGTGGCGGTCGGAACCAAGGTCCGGGGTGGCGGTTGGAACCAAGGACCGGGGTGGCGGTCGGTGCCACGTTCCGGGGTGGGGGTCGGAACCTAGGTCCGGGGTGGCGGTCGGAACCAAGGTCCGGGGGGGCGGACGGAACCAAGGTCCGGGGTGGTGTTCTGAACCAAGGTCCGGTTTGGCGGTCCGAACCAAGGTCCGGGGTGGCGGCCGGAACCAAGGTCCAAGGTGGCGGTCGGAACCAATGTCCGGGGTGGCGGTCGGAACCAATGTCCGAGGTGCCGGTCGGAACCAAGGTCCGGGGTGGCGGTCGGAACCAAGGTCCGGGGTGGCGGTCGGAACCAAGGTCCGGGGTGGCGGTCGGAACCAAGGTCCGATGTGGCGGTCAGAACCAAGGTCTGGGGTGGCGGTCGGAACCAAGGTCCGGCGTGGCGGTCGGAACCAAGGTCTGGGGTGGCGGTCGGAACCAAGGTCCGGCGTGGCGGTCGGAACCAAGGTCCGGGGTGGCGGTCGGAACCAAGGTCCGGGGTGGCGGTCGGATGTCAGGTCCGGGGTGGCGGTCGTAACCAAGGTCCAGGGTGGTGGTCGGAACCAAGGTCCGAGGTTGCGGTCAGAACCAAGGTCCGGGGTGGCGGTCGGAACCAAGGTCCGGCGTAGCGGTCGGAACCAAGGTCCGGGGTGGCGGTCGGAAGCGAGGTCCGGGGTGGCGGTCGGAAGCAAGGTCCGGGGTGGCGGTTGGAACCAAGGACCGGGGTGGCGGTCGGAACCACGTTCCGGGGTGGCGGTCGGAAGCAGGGTCCGGGGTGGCGGTCGGAACCAAGGTCCTGGGTGGCAGTCGGAACCAAGGTCCGGGGTGGCGGTCGGAACCAATGTCCGGGATGGAGGTCGGAACCAATGTCCGAGGTGGCGGTCGGAACCAAGGTCCGGGTTGGCGGTCGGAACCAAGGTGCGGGGTGGCAGTCGGAACCAAGGTCCGGTGTGGTGGTCGGAACCAAGGTCCGGGGTGTCGGTCGGAAACAAAATCCGGGTTGGCGGTCGGAACCAAGTTCCGTGGTGGCAGTCGGAACCAATGTCCGGGGTGGCGGTCGGAACCAAGGTCCGGTGTGGCGGTCGGAATGAAGGTCCGGGGTCGCGGTCGGAACCAAGGTCCGGGGTGGCGTTCGGAACCAAGGTCCGGGCTGGCGGTCGGAACCAATTTCCGTGGTGGCGGTCGGAACCAATGTCCGGGGTGGTGGTCGGAACCAAGGTCCGGGGTGGCGGTCGGAACCAAGGTCCGGGGTGGCGGTCGGAACCAAGGTCCGGGGTGGCGGTCGGAACCAAGGTCCGGCGTGGCGGTCGGAACCAAGGTCCGGGGTGGCGGTCGGAAGGAAGGTCCGGGGTGGCGGTTGAAACCAAGGACCGGGGTGGCGGTCGGAACCACGTTCCGGGGTGGCGGTCGGAAGCAAGTTCCGGGGTGGCGGTCGGAACCAAGGTCCGGGGTGGCGGTCGGAAGCGAGGTCCGGGGTGGCGGTCGGAAGCAAGGTCCGCGGTGGCGGTTGGAACCAAGGACCGGGGTGGCGGTCGGAACCACGTTCCGGGGTGGCGGTCGGAAGCAGGGTCCGGGGTGGCGGTCGGAACCAAGGTCCTGGGTGGCAGTCGGAACCAAGGTCCGGGGTGGCGGTCGGAACCAATGTCCGGGATGGCGGTCGGAACCAATGTCCGAGGTGGCGGTCGGAACCAAGGTCCGGGTTGGCGGTCGGAACCAAGGTGCGGGGTGGCGGTCGGAACCAAGGTCCGGGGTGGCGGTCGGAACCAAGGTCCGAGGTGGCGGTCGGAACCAAGGTCCGGGGTGGCGGTCGGAACCAAGGTCCGGTGTGGCGGTCGGAACCAAGGTCCGGGGTGGCGGTCGGAACCAAGGTCCGGGGTGGCGGTTGGAACCAAGGACCGGGGTGGTGGTCGGTACCATGTTCCGGGGTGGGGGTCGGAACCTAGGTCCGGGGTGGCGGTCGGAACCAAGGTCCAGGGTGGCGGTTGAAACCAAGGACCGGGGTGGCGGTCGGAACCACGTTCCGGGGTGGCGGTCGGAAGCAAGTTCCGGGGTGGCGGTCGGAACCAAGGTCCGGTGGGGCGGACGGAACCAAGGTCCGGGGTGGCGTTCTGAACCAAGGTCCGGGGTGGCGGTTGGAACCAAGGACCGGGGTGGCGGTCGGAACCACGTTCCGGGGTGGGGGTCGGAACCTAGGTCCGGGATGGCGGTTGGAACCAAGGACCGGGGTGGCGGTCGGAACCACGTTCCGGGGTGGTGGTCGGAACTATGGTGCGGGTTGGCGGTCGAAACAAAGGTCCGGGGACGTGGGCGGAACCATGGTCCGGGGTGACGGTCGGAACCAAGGTCCGAGGTGGCGGTCGGAACCAAGGTCCGGGGTGGCGGTCGGAACCAAGGTCCGGTGTGGCGGTCGGAACCAAGGTCCGGGGTGGCGGTCGGAACCAAGGTCCGGGGTGGCGGTTGGAACCAAGGACCGGGGTGGCGGTCGGTACCACGTTCCGGGGTGGGGGTCGGAACCTAGGTCCGGGGTGGCGGTCGGAACCAAGGTCCGGGGGGGCGGACGGAACCAAGGTCCGGGGTGGTGTTCTGAACCAAGGTCCGGTTTGGCGGTCCGAACCAAGGTCCGGGGTGGCGGCCGGAACCAAGGTCCGAGGTGGCGGTCGGAACCAATGTCCGCGGTGGCGGTCGGAACCAATGTCCGAGGTGCCGGTCGGAACCAAGGTCCGGGGTGGCGGTCGGAACCAAGGTCCGGGGTGGCGGTCGGAACCAAGGTCCGGGGTGGCGGTCGGAACCAAGGTCCGATGTGGCGGTCAGAACCAAGGTCTGGGGTGGCGGTCGGAACCAAGGTCCGGCGTGGCGGTCGGAACCAAGGTCTGGGGTGGCGGTCGGAACCAAGGTCCGGCGTGGCGGTCGGAACCAAGGTCCGGGGTGGCGGTCGGAACCAAGGTCCGGGGTGGCGGTCGGACGTCAGGTCCGGGGTGGCGGTCGTAACCAAGGTCCAGGGTGGTGGTCGGAACCAAGGTCCGAGGTTGCGGTCAGAACCAAGTTCCGGGGTGGCGGTCGGAACCAAGGTCCGGCGTAGCGGTCGGAACCAAGGTCCGGGGTGGCGGTCGGAAGCGAGGTCCGGGGTGGCGGTCGGAAGCAAGGTCCGGGGTGGCGGTTGGAACCAAGGACCGGGGTGGCGGTCGGAACCACGTTCCGGGGTGGCGGTCGGAAGCAGGGTCCGGGGTGGCGGTCGGAACCAAGGTCCTGGGTGGCAGTCGGAACCAAGGTCCGGGGTGGCGGTCGGAACCAATGTCCGGGATGGCGGTCGGAACCAATGTCCGAGGTGGCGGTCGGAACCAAGGTCCGGGTTGGCGGTCGGAACCAAGGTGCGGGGTGGCAGTCGGAACCAAGGTCCGGTGTGGTGGTCGGAACCAAGGTCCGGGGTGTCGGTCGGAAACAAAATCCGGGTTGGCGGTCGGAACCAAGTTCCGTGGTGGCAGTCGGAACCAATGTCCGGGGTGGCGGTCGGAACCAAGGTCCGGTGTGGCGGTCGGAATGAAGGTCCGGGGTCGCGGTCGGAACCAAGGTCCGGGGTGGCGTTCGGAACCAAGGTCCGGGCTGGCGGTCGGAACCAATTTCCGTGGTGGCGGTCGGAACCAATGTCCGGGGTGGTGGTCGGAACCAAGGTCCGGGGTGGCGGTCGGAACCAAGGTCCGGGGTGGCGGTCGGAACCAAGGTCCGGGGTGGCGGTCGGAACCAAGGTCCGGCGTGGCGGTCGGAACCAAGGTCCGGGGTGGCGGTCGGAAGGAAGGTCCGGGGTGGCGGTTGAAACCAAGGACCGGGGTGGCGGTCGGAACCACGTTCCGGGGTGGCGGTCGGAAGCAAGTTCCGGGGTGGCGGTCGGAACCAAGGTCCGGTGGGGCGGACGGAACCAAGGTCCGGGGTGGCGTTCTGAACCAAGGTCCGGGGTGGCGGTTGGAACCAAGGACCGGGGTGGCGGTCGGAACCACGTTCCGGGGTGGGGGTCGGAACCTAGGTCCGGGATGGCGGTTGGAACCAAGGACCGGGGTGGCGGTCGGAACCACGTTCCGGGGTGGTGGTCGGAACTATGGTGCGGGTTGGCGGTCGAAACAAAGGTCCGGGGACGTGGGCGGAACCATGGTCCGGGGTGGCGGTCGGAACCAAGGTCCGAGGTGGCGGTCGGAACCAAGGTCCGGGGTGGCGGTCGGAACCAAGGTCCGGTGTGGCGGTCGGAACCAAGGTCCGGGGTGGCCGTCGGAACCAAGGTCCGGGGTGGCGGTTGGAACCAAGGACCGGGGTGGCGGTCGGTACCACGTTCCGGGGTGGGGGTCGGAACCTAGGTCCGGGGTGGCGGTCGGAACCAAGGTCCGGGGGGGCGGACGGAACCAAGGTCCGGGGTGATGTTCTGAACCAAGGTCCGGTTTGGCGGTCCGAACCAAGGTCCGGGGTGGCGGCCGGAACCAAGGTCGGAGGTGGCGGTCGGAACCAATGTCCGGGGTGGCGGTCGGAACCAATGTCCGAGGTGCCGGTCGGAACCAAGGTCCGGGGTGGCGGTCGGAACCAAGGTCCGGGGTGGCGGTCGGAACCAAGGTCCGGGGTGGCGGTCGGAACCAAGGTCCGTGGTGGTGGTCGGAACCAAGGTCCGGGGTGGCGGTCGGAACCAAGGTCCGGGGTGGCGGTCGGAACCAAAGTCCGGTGTGGCGGTCGGAACCAGGTTCCGTGTTGGCGGTCGGAACAAAAGTCCGGGGTGGCGGTCGGAACCACGGTCCGGGGTGGCGGTCGGAACCACGGTCCGGGGTGTCGGTCGGACCAACGTCCGGGGTGGCGGTCGCAACCAAGGTCCGGGGTGGCGGTCGGAAACAAGGACCGGGGTTGCGGTCGGAACCATGTTCCGGGTGGCGGTCGGATCAATGTCCAGGGTGGCGGTCAGAACCAACGTCCGGGGTGGCGGTTGGAACCAAGGTCCGGGGTGGCGGTCGGAACCAAGGTCCGAGGTGGCGGTCGGAACCACGTTCCGGGGTGGCGGTCGGAACCAAGGTCCGGGGTGGCGGTCGGAATGAAGGTCCGGGGTCGCGGTCGGGTGCAAGGTCCGGGGTGGCGGTCGGAACCAAGGTCCGGGGTGGCGGTCGGAACCAAGGTCCGGGGTGGGGGTCGGATCCAAGGTCCGGGGTGGCGGTCGGAACCAAGGTCCAGCGTGGCGGTCGGAACCAAGGTCCGGGGTGGCGTTCGGAAGGAAGGTCCGGGGTGGCGGTTGAAACCAAGGACCGGGGTGGCGGTCAGTACCACGTTCCGGGGTGGCGGTCGGAACCACGTTCCGGGGTGGGGGTCGGAACCTAGGTCCGGGGTGGCGGTTGGAACCAAGGACCGGGGTGGCGGTCGGAACCACGTTCCGGGGTGGTGGTCGGAACTGTGGTGCGGGTTGGCGGTCGAAACAAAGGTCCGGGGTCGTGGGCGGAACCATGGTCCGGGGTGGCGCTCGGAACCAAGGTCCGAGGTGGCGGTCGGAAACAAGGTCCGGGGTGGCGGTCGGAACCAAGGTCCGGTGTGCCGGTCGGAACCAAGGTCCGGGGTCGTGGGCGGAACCATGGTCCGGGGTGGCGCTCGGAACCAAGGTCCGAGGTGGTGGTCGGAAACAAGGTCCGGGGTGACGGTCGGAACCAAGGTCCGGGGTGGCGGTGGGAACCACGGTCCGGGGTGGCGGTCGGAACCACGGTCCGGGGTGTCGGTCGGACCAACGTCCGGGGTGGCGGTCGCAACCAAGGTCCGGGGTGGCGGTCGGAACCAAGTTCCGTGGCGGCGGTCGGAACCAATGTCCGGGGTGGCGGTCGGAACCAAGGTCCGGGGTGGCGGTCGGAACCAAGGTCCGGGGTGGCGGTCGGAACCAAGGTCCAGGGTGGCGGTCGGAACCAAGGTCCGGGGTGGCGGTCGGAACAAAGGTCCGGCGTGGCGGTCGGAACCAAGGTCCGGGGTGGCGGTCGGAACCAAGGTCCGGGGTGGCGGTTGGAACCAAGGACCGGGGTTGCGGTCGGAACCATGTTCCGGGTGGCGGTCGGATCAATGTCCAGGGAGGCGGTCAGAACCAACGTCCGGGGTGGCGGTTGGAACCAAGGTCCGGGGTGGCGGTCGGAACCAAGGTCCGAGGTGGCGGTCGGAACCACGTTGCGGGGTGGCGGTCGGAACCAAGGTCCGGAGTGGCGGTCAGAATGAAGGTCCGGGGTCGCGGTCGGAAGCAAGGTCCGGGGTGGCGGTCGGAACCAAGGTCCGGGGTGGCGGTCGGAACCATGGTCCGGGGTGGCGGTCGGATCCAAGGTCCGGGGTGGCGGTCGGAACCAAGGTCCAGCGTGGCGGTCGGAACCAAGGTCCGGGGTGGCGGTCGGAAGGAAGGTCCGGGGTGGCGGTTGAAACCAAGGACCGGGGTGGCGGTCAGTACCACGTTCCGGGGTGGCGGTCGGAACCACGTTCCGGGGTGGGGGTCGGAACCTAGGTCCGGGGTGGCGGTTGGAACCAAGGACGGGGGTGGCGGTCGGAACCACTTTCCGGGGTGGTGGTCGGAACTGTGGTGCGGGTTGGCGGTCGAAACAAAGGTCCGGGGTCGTGGGCGGAACCATGGTCCGGGGTGGCGCTCGGAACCAAGGTCCGAGGTGGCGGTCGGAAACAAGGTCCGGGGTGGTGTTCTGAACCAAGGTCCGGGGTGGCGGTCCGAACCAAGGTCCGGGGTGGCGGCCGAAACCAAGGTCCGGGGTGGCCGTCGGAACCAATGTCCGGGGTGGCGGTCGGAACCAAGGTCCGGGGTGGCGGTCGGAACCAAGGTCCGGGGTGGCAGTCGGAACCAAGGTCCGGGGTGGCGGTCGGAACCAAGGTCCAGGGTGGCGGTCGGAACCAAGGTCCGGGGTGGCGGTCGGAACCAAAGTCCGGTGTGGCGTTCGGAACCAGGTTCCGTGTTGGCGGTCGGAACCAAAGTCCGGGGTGGCGGTCGGAACCACGGACCGGGTTGGCGGTCGGAACCACGGTCTGGGGTGTCGGTCGGACCAAGGTCAGGGGTGGCGGTCGCAACCAAGGTCCGGGGTGGCGGTCGGAACCAAGTACCGTGGCGGCGGTCGGAACCAATGTCCGGGTTGGCGGTCGGAACCAAGGACCGGGGTGGCGGTCGGAACCACGTTCCGGGCTGGGGGTCGGAACCTAGGTCTTGGATGGCGGTTGGAACCAAGGACCGGGGTGGCGGTCGGATCCACGTTCCGGGGTGGTGGTCGGAACTATGGTGCGGGTTGGCGGTCGAAACAAAGGTCCGGGGACGTGGGCGGAACCATGGTCCGGGGTGGCGGTCGGAACCAAGGTCCGCGGTGGCGGTCGGAACCAAGGTCCGGGGTGGCGGTCGGAACCAAGGTCCGGTGTGGCGGTCGGAACCAAGGTCCGGGGTGGCGGTCGGAACCAAGGTCCGGGGTGGCGGTTGGAACCAAGGACCGGGGTGGCGGTCGGTACCACGTTCCGGGGTGGGGGTCGGAACCTAGGTCCGGGCTGGCGGTCGGAACCAAGGTCCGGGGGGGCGGACGGAAGCAAGGTCCGGGGTGGTGTTCTGAACCAAGGTCCGGGGTGGCGGTCCGAACCAAGGTCCGGGGTGGCGGCCGGAACCAAGGTCCGGGGTGGCGGTCGGAACCAATGTCCGGGGTGGCGGTCGGAACCAGTGTCCGAGGTGCCGGTCGGAACCAAGGTCCGTGGTGGCGGTCGGAACCAAGGTCCGGGGTGGCGGTTGGAACCAAGGTCCGGGGTGGCGGTCGGAACCAAGGTCCGGGGTGGCGGTCGGAACCAAGGTCCAGGGTGGCGGTCGGAACCAAGGTCCGGGGTGGCGGTCGGAACCAAAGTCCGGTGTGGCGGTCGGAACCAGGTTCCGTGTTGGCGGTCGGAACCAAAGTCCGGGGTGGCGGTCGGAACCACGGTCCGGGTTGGCGGTCGGAACCACGGTCCGGGGTTTCGGTCGGACCAAGGTCCGGGGTGGCGGTCGCAACCAAGGTCCGGGGTGGCGGTCGGAACCAAGGTCCGGGGTGGCGGTCGGAACCAAGGTCCGGGGTGGCGGTCGGATCCAAGGTCCGGGGTGGCGGTCGGAACCAAGGTCCAGCGTGGCGGTCGGAACCAAGGTCCGGGGTGGCGGTCGGAAGGAAGGTCCGGGGTGGCGGTTGAAACCAAGGACCGGGGTGGCGGTCAGTACCACGTTCCGGGGTGGCGGTCGGAACCACGTTCCGGGGTGGGGGTCGGAACCTAGGTCCGGGGTGGCGGTTGGAACCAAGGACCGGGGTGGCGGTCGGAACCACGTTCCGGGGTGGTGGTCGAAACAAAGGTCCGGGGTCGTGGGCGGAACCATGGTCCGGGGTGGCGCTCGGAACCAAGGTCCGAGGTGGCGGTCGGAAACAAGGTCCGGGGTGGCGGTCGGAACCAAGGTCCGGTGTGCCGGTCGGAACCAAGGTCCGGGGTCGTGGGCGGAACCATGGTCCGGGGTGGCGCTCGGAACCAAGGTCCGAGGTGGCGGTCGGAAACAAGGTCCGGGGTGGCGGTCGGAACCAAGGTCCGGGGTGGCGGTCGGACCCACGGTCCGGGGTGGCGGTCGGAACCACGGTCCGGGGTGTCGGTCGGACCAACGTCCGGGGTGGCGGTCGCAACCAAGGTCCGGGGTGGCGGTCGGAACCAAGTTCCGTGGCGGCGGTCGGAACCAATGTCCAGGGTGGCGGTCGGAACCAAGGTCCGGGGTGGCGGTCGGAACCAAGGTCCGGGGTGGCGGTCGGAACCAAGGTCCAGGGTGGCGGTCGGAACCAAGGTCCGGGGTGGCGGTCGGAACAAAGGTCCGGCGTGGCGGTCGGAACCAAGGTCCGGAGTGGCGGTCGGAACCAAGGTCCGGGGTGGCGGTTGGAACCAAGGACCGGGGTTGCGGTCGGAACCATGTTCCGGGTGGCGGTCGGATCAATGTCCAGGGAGGCGGTCAGAACCAACGTCCGGGGTGGCGGTTGGAACCAAGGTCCGGGGTGGCGGTCGGAACCAAGGTCCGAGGTGGCGGTCGGAACCACGTTGCGGGGTGGCGGTCGGAACCAAGGTCCGGGGTGGCGGTCAGAATGAAGGTCCGGGGTCGCGGTCGGAAGCAAGGTCCGGGGTGGCGGTCGGAACCAAGGTCCGGGGTGGCGGTCGGAACCATGGTCCGGGGTGGCGGTCGGATCCAAGGTCCGGGGTGGCGGTCGGAACCAAGGTCCAGCGTGGCGGTCGGAACCAAGGTCCGGGGTGGCGGTCGGAAGGAAGGTCCGGGGTGGCGGTTGAAACCAAGGACCGGGGTGGCGGTCAGTACCACGTTCCGGGGTGGCGGGCGGAACCACGTTCCGGGGTGGGGGTCGGAACCTAGGTCCGGGGTGGCGGTTGGAACCAAGGACCGGGGTGGCGGTCGGAACCACGTTCCGGGGTGGTGGTCGGAACTGTGGTGCGGGTTGGCGGTCGAAACAAAGGTCCGGGGTCGTGGGCGGAACCATGGTCCGGGGTGGCGCTCGGAACCAAGGTCCGAGGTGGCGGTCGGAAACAAGGTCCGGGGTGGTGTTCTGAACCAAGGTCCGGGGTGCCGGTCCGAACCAAGGTCCGGGGTGGCGGCCGGAACCAAGGTCCGGGGTGGCCGTCGGAACCAATGTCCGGGGTGGCGGTCGGAACCAGTGTCCGAGGTGCTGGTCGCAACCAAGGTCCGGGGTGACGGTCGGAACCAAGGTCCGGGGTGGCGGTCGGAACCAAGGTCCGGGGTGGCAGTCGGAACCAAGGTCCGGGGTGGCGGTCGGAACCAAGGTCCAGGGTGGCGGTCGGAACCAAGGTCCGGGGTGGCGGTCGGAACCAAAGTCCGGTGTGGCGGTCGGAACCAGGTTCCGTGTTGGCGGTCGGAACCAAAGTCCGGGGTGGCGGTCGGAACCACGGACCGGGTTGGCGGTCGGAACCACGGTCTCGGGTGTCGGTCGGACCACGGTCAGGGGTGGCGGTCGCAACCAAGGTCCGGGGTGGCGGTCGGAACCAAGTTCCGTGGCGGCGGTCGGAACCAATGTCCGGGGTGGCGGTCGGAACCAAGGTCCGAAGTGGCGGTCAGAACCAAGGTCCGGGGTGGCGGTCGGAACCAAGGTCCGGCGTAGCGGTCGGAACCAAGGTCCGGGGTGGCGGTCGTAACCAAGGTCCAGGGTGGTGGTCGGAACCAAGGTCCGAGGTTGCGGTCAGAACCAAGGTCCGGGGTGGCGGTCGGAACCAAGGTCCGGCGTAGCGGTCGGAACCAAGGTCCGGGGTGGCGGTCGGAAGCAAGGTCCAGGGTGGCGGTCGGAAGCAAGGTCCGGGGTGGCGGTTGGAACCAAGGACCGGGGTGGCGGTCGGAACCACGTTCCGGGGTGGCGGTCAGAAGCAGGGTCCGGGGTGGCGGTCGGAACCAAGGTCCTGGGTGGCAGTCGGAACCAAGGTCCGGGGTGGCGGTCGGAACCAATGTCCGGGATGGCGGTCGGAACCAATGTCCGAGGTGGCGGTCGGAACCAAGGTCCGGGTTGGCGGTCGGAACCAAGGTCCGGGGTGGCAGTCGGAACCAAGGTCCGGTGTGGTGGTCGGAACCAAGGTCCGGGGTGGCGGTCGGAAACAAAATCCGGGTTGGCGGTCGGAACCAAGTTCCGTGGTGGCAGTCGGAACCAATGTCCGGGGTGGCGGTCGGAACCAAGGTCCGGTGTGGCGGTCGGAATGAAGGTCCGGGGTCGCGGTCGGAACCAAGGTCCGGGGTGGCGTTCGGAACCAAGGTCCGGGGTGGCGGTCGGAACCAATTTCCGTGGTGGCGGTCGGAACCAATGTCCGGGGTGGTGGTCGGAACCAAGGTCCGGGGTGGCGGTCGGAACAAAGGTCCGGGGTGGCGGTCGGAACCAAGGTCCGGGGTGGCGGTCGGAACCAAGGTCCGGCGTGGCGGTCGGAACCAAGGTCCGGGGTGGCGGTCGGAAGGAAGGTCCGGGGTGGCGGTTGAAACCAAGGACCGGGGTGGCGGTCGGAACCACGTTCCGGGGTGGCGGTCGGAAGCAAGTTCCGGGGTGGCGGTCGGAACCAACGTCCGGTGGGGCGGACGGAACCAAGGTCCGGGGTGGCGTTCTGAACCAAGGTCCGGGGTGGCGGTTGGAACCAAGGACCGGGGTGGCGGTCGGAACCACGTTCCGGGGTGGGGGTCGGAACCTAGGTCCGGGATGGCGGTTGGAACCAAGGACCGGGGTGGCGGTCGGAACCACGTTCCGGGGTGGTGGTCGGAACTATGGTGCGGGTTGGCGGTCGAAACAAAGGTCCGGGGACGTGGGCGGAACCATGGTCCGGGGTGGCGGTCGGAACCAAGGTCCGAGGTGGCGGTCGGAACCAAGGTCCGGGGTGGCGGTCGGAATCAAGGTCCGGTGTGGCGGTCGGAACCAAGGTCCGGGGTGGCGGTCGGAACCAAGGTCCGGGGTGGCGGTTGGAACCAAGGACCGGGGTGGCGGTCGGTACCACGTTCCGGGGTGGGGGTCGGAACCTAGGTCCGGGGTGGCGGTCGGAACCAAGGTCCGGGGGGGCGGACGGAACCAAGGTCCGGGGTGGTGTTCTGAACCAAGGTCCGGTTTGGCGGTCCGAACCAAGGTCCGGGGTGGTGGCCGGAACCAAGGTCCGCGGTGGCGGTCGGAACCAATGTCCGGGGTGGCGGTCGGAACCAATGTCCGAGGTGCCGGTCGGAACCAAGGTCCGGGGTGGCGGTCGGAACCAAGGTCCGGGGTGGCGGTCGGAACCAAGGTCCGGGGTGGCGGTCGGAACCAAGGTCCGTGGTGGTGGTCGGAACCAAGGTCCGGGGTGGCGGTCGGAACCAAGGTCCGGGGTGGCGGTCGGAACCAAAGTCCGGTGTGGCGGTCGGAACCAGGTTCCGTGTTGGCGGTCGGAACCAAAGTCCGGGGTGGCGGTCGGAACCACGGTCCGGGGTGGCGGTCGGAACCACGGTCCGGGGTGTCGGTCGGACCAACGTCCGGGGTGGCGGTCGCAACCAAGGTCCGGGGTGGCGGTCGGAACCAAGTTCCGTGGCGGCGGTCGGAACCAATGGCCGGAGTGGCGGTCGGAACCAAGGTCCGGGGTGGCGGTCAGAACCAAGGTCCGGGGTGGCGGTCGGAACCAAGGTCCAGGGTGGCGGTCGGAATCAAGGTCCGGGGTGGCGGTCGGAACCAAGGTCCGGCGTGGCGGTCGGAACCAAGGTCCGGGGTGGCGGTCGGAACCAAGGTCCGGGGTGGCGGTTGGAACCAAGGACCGGGGTTGCGGTCGGAACCATGTTCCGGGTGGCGGTCGGATCAATGTCCAGGGTGGCGGTCAGAACCAACGTCCGGGGTGGCGGTTGGAACCAAGGTCCGGGGTGGCGGTCGGAACCAAGGTCCGAGGTGGCGGTCGGAACCACGTTCCGGGGTGGCGGTCGGAACCAAGGTCCGGGGTGGCGGTCGGAATGAAGGTCCGGGGTCGCGGTCGGAAGCAAGGTCCGGGGTGGCGGTCGGAACCAAGGTCCGGGGTGGCGGTCGGAACCAAGGTCCGGGGTGGCGGTCGGATCCAAGGTCCGGGGTGGCGGTCCGAACCAAGGTCCAGCGTGGCGGTCGGAACCAAGGTCCGGGGTGGCGGTCGGAAGGAAGGTCCGGGGTGGCGGTTGAAACCAAGGACCGGAGTGGCGGTCAGTACCACGTTCCGGGGTGGCGGTCGGAACCACGTTCCGGGGTGGGGGTCGGAACCTAGGTCCGGGGTGGCGGTTGGAACCAAGGACCGGGGTGGCGGTCGGAACCACGTTCCGGGGTGGTGGTCGGAACTGTGGTGCGGGTTGGCGGTCGAAACAAAGGTCCGGGGTCGTGGGCGGAACCATGGTCCGGGGTGGCGCTCGGAACCAAGGTCCGAGGTGGCGGTCGGAAACAAGGTCCGGTGTGGCGGTCGGAACCAAGGTCCGGTGTGCCGGTCGGAACCAAGGTCCGGGGTCGTGGGCGGAACCATGGTCCGGGGTGGCGCTCGGAACCAAGGTCCGAGGTGGCGGTCGGAAACAAGGTCCGGGGTGGCGGTCGGAACCAAGGTCCGGGGTGGCGGTCGGAACCACGGTCCGGGGTGGCGGTCGGAACCACGGTCCGGGGTGTCGGTTGGACCAACGTCCGGGGTGGCGGTCGCAACCAAGGTCCGGGGTGGCGGTCGGAACCAAGTTCCGTGGCGGCGGTCCGAACCAATGTCCGGGGTGGCGGTCGGAACCAAGGTCCGGGGTGGCGGTCGGAACCAAGGTCCGGGGTGGCGGTCGGAACCAAGGTCCAGGGTGGCGGTCGGAACCAAGGTCCGGTTTGGCGGTCCGAACCAAGGTCCGGGGTGGCGGCCGGAACCAAGGTCCGAGGTGGCGGTCGGAACCAATGTCCGGGGTGGCGGTCGGAACCAATGTCCGAGGTGCCGGTCGGAACCAAGGTCCGGGGTGGCGGTCGGAACCAAGGTCCGGGGTGGCGGTCGGAACCAAGGTCCGGGGTGGCGGTCGGAACCAAGGTCCGTGGTGGTGGTCGGAACCAAGGTCCGGGGTGGCGGTCGGAACCAAGGTCCGGGGTGGCGGTCGGAACCAAAGTCCGGTGTGGCGGTCGGAACCAGGTTCCGTGTTGGCGGTCGGAACCAAAGTCCGGGGTGGCGGTCGGAACCACGGTCCGGGGTGGCGGTCGGAACCACGGTCCGGGGTGTCGGTCGGACCAATGTCCGGGGTGGCGGTCGCAACCAAGGTCCGGGGTGGCGGTCGGAACCAAGTTCCGTGGCGGCGGTCGGAACCAATGGCCGGAGTGGCGGTCGGAACCAAGGTCCGGGGTGGCGGTCAGAACCAAGGTCCGGGGTGGCGGTCGGAACCAAGGTCCAGGGTGGCGGTCGGAATCAAGGTCCGGGGTGGCGGTCGGAACCAAGGTCCGGCGTGGCGGTCGGAACCAAGGTCCGGGGTGGCGGTCGGAACCAAGGTCCGGGGTGGCGGTTGGAACCAAGGACCGGGGTTGCGGTCGGAACCATGTTCCGGGTGGCGGTCGGATCAATGTCCAGGGTGGCGGTCAGAACCAACGTCCGGGGTGGCGGTTGGAACCAAGGTCCGGGGTGGCGGTCGGAACCAAGGTCCGAGGTGGCGGTCGGAACCACGTTCCGGGGTGGCGGTCGGAACCAAGGTCCGGGGTGGCGGTCGGAATGAAGGTCCGGGGTCGCGGTCGGAAGCAAGGTCCGGGGTGGCGGTCGGAACCAAGGTCCGGGGTGGCGGTCGGAACCAAGGTCCGGGGTGGCGGTCGGATCCAAGGTCCGGGGTGGCGGTCCGAACCAAGGTCCAGCGTGGCGGTCGGAACCAAGGTCCGGGGTGGCGGTCGGAAGGAAGGTCCGGGGTGGCGGTTGAAACCAAGGACCGGGGTGGCGGTCAGTACCACGTTCCGGGGTGGCGGTCGGAACCACGTTCCGGGGTGGGGGTCGGAACCTAGGTCCGGGGTGGCGGTTGGAACCAAGGACCGGGGTGGCGGTCGGAACCACGTTCCGGGGTGGTGGTCGGAACTGTGGTGCGGGTTGGCGGTCGAAACAAAGGTCCGGGGTCGTGGGCGGAACCATGGTCCGGGGTGGCGCTCGGAACCAAGGTCCGAGGTGGCGGTCGGAAACAAGGTCCGGGGTGGCGGTCGGAACCAAGGTCCGGTGTGCCGGTCGGAACCAAGGTCCGGGGTCGTGGGCGGAACCATGGTCCGGGGTGGCGCTCGGAACCAAGGTCCGAGGTGGCGGTCGGAAACAAGGTCCGGGGTGGCGGTCGGAACCAAGGTCCGGGGTGGCGGTCGGAACCACGGTCCGGGGTGGCGGTCGGAACCACGGTCCGGGGTGTCGGTCGGACCAACGTCCGGGGTGGCGGTCGCAACCAAGGTCCGGGGTGGCGGTCGGAACCAAGTTCCGTGGCGGCGGTCCGAACCAATGTCCGGGGTGGCGGTCGGAACCAAGGTCCGGGGTGGCGGTCGGAACCAAGGTCCGGGGTGGCGGTCGGAACCAAGGTCCAGGGTGGCGGTCGGAACCAAGGTCCGGGGTGGCGGTCGGAACCAAGGTCCGGCGTGGCGGTCGGAACCAAGGTCCGGGGTGTCGGTCGGAACCAAGGTCCGGGGTGGCGGTTGGAACCAAGGACCGGGGTTGCGGTCGGAACCATGTTCCGGGTGGCGGTCGGATCAATGTCCAGGGTGGCGGTCAGAACCAACGTCCGGGGTAGCGGTTGGAACCAAGGTCCGGGGTGGCGGTCGGAACCAAGGTCCGAGCTGGCGGTCGGAACCACGTTCCGGGGTGGCGGTCGGAACCAAGGTCCGGGGTGGCGGTCGGAATGAAGGTCCGGGGTCGCGGTCGGAAGCAAGGTCCGGGGTGGCGGTCGGAACCAAGGTCCGGGGTGGCGGTCGGAACCAAGGTCCGGGGTGGCGATCGGATCCAAGGTCCGGGGTGGCGGTCGGAACCAAGGTCCAGCGTGGCGGTCGGAACCAAGGTCCGGGGTGGCGGTCGGAAGGAAGGTCCGGGGTGGCGGTTGAAACCAAGGACCGGGGTGGCGGTCAGTACCACGTTCCGGGGTGGCGGTCGGAACCACGTTCCGGGGTGGGGGTCGGAACCTAGGTCCGGGGTGGCGGTTGGAACCAAGGACCGGGGTGGCGGTCGGAACCACGTTCCGGGGTGGTGGTCGGAACTGTGGTGCGGGTTGGCGGTCGAAACAAAGGTCCGGGGTCGTGGGCGGAACCATGGTCCGGGGTGGCGCTCGGAACCAAGGTCCGAGGTGGCGGTCGGAAACAAGGTCCGGGGTGGCGGTCGGAACCAAGGTCCGGTGTGCCGGTCGGAACCAAGGTCCGGGGTGGCGGTCGGAACCAAGGTCCGGGGTGACGGTTGGAACCAAGGACCGGGGTGGCGGTCGGAACCACGTTCCGGGGTGGGGGTCGGAACCTAGGTCCAGGGTGGCGGTCGGAACCAAGGTCCGGGGGGGCGGACGGAACCAAGCTCCGGGGTGGTGTTCTGAACCAAGGTCCGGGGTGGCGGTCCGACCCAAGGTCCGGGGTGGCGGTCGGAACCAAGGTCCGGGGTGGCGGTCGGAACCAATGTCCGGGGTGGCGGTCGGAACCAATGTCCGAGGTGGAGGTCGGGACAAAGGTCCGGGGTGGCGGTCGGAACCAAGGTCCGGGGTGGCGGTCGGAACCAAGGTCCGAGGTGGCGTTCGGAACCAAAGTCCGGTGTGGCGGTCGGAACCAGGTTCCGTGTTGGCGGTCGGAACCAAAGTCCGGGGTGGCGGTCGGAACCACGGTCCGGTTTGGCGGTCCGAACCAATGTCCGGGGTGGCGGTCGGAACCAATGTCCGAGGTGCCGGTCGGAACCAAGGTCCGGGGTGGCGGTCGGAACCAAGGTCCGGGGTGGCGGTCGGAACCAAGGTCCGGGGTGGCGGTCGGAACCAAGGTCCGTGGTGGTGGTCGGAACCAAGGTCCGGGGTGGCGGTCGGAACCAAGGTCCGGGGTGGCGGTCGGAACCAAAGTCCGGTGTGGCGGTCGGAACCAGGTTCCGTGTTGGCGGTCGGAACCAAAGTCCGGGGTGGCGGTCGGAACCACGGTCCGGGGTGGCGGTCGGAACCACGGTCCGGGGTGTCGGTCGGACCAACGTCCGGGGTGGCGGTCGCAACCAAGGTCCGGGGTGGCGGTCGGAACCAAGTTCCGTGGCGGCGGTCGGAACCAATGTCCGGGGTGGCGGTCGGAACCAAGGTCCGGGGTGGCGGTCGGAACCAAGGTCCGGGGTGGCGGTCGGAACCAAGGTCCAGGGTGGCGGTCGGAACCAAGGTCCGGGGTGGCGGTCGGAACCAAGGTCCAGCGTGGCGGTCGGAACCAAGGTCCGGGGTGGCGGTCGGAACCAAGGTCCGGGGTGGCGGTTGGAACCAAGGACCGGGGTTGCGGTCGGAACCATGTTCCGGGTGGCGGTCGGAGCAATGTCCAGGGTGGCGGTCAGAACCAACGTCCGGGGTGGCGGTTGGAACCAAGGTCCGGGGTGGCGGTCGGAACCAAGGTCCGAGGTGGCGGTCGGAACCACGTTCCGGGGTGGCGGTCGGAACCAAGGTCCGGGGTGGCGGTCGTAATGAAGGTCCGGGGTCGCGGTCGCGGTCGGAAGCAAGGTCCGGGGTGGCGGTCGGAACCAAGGTCCGGGGTGGCGGTCGGAACCAAGGTCCGGGGTGGCGGTCGGATCCAAGGTCCGGGGTGGCGGTCGGAACCAAGGTCCAGCGTGGCGGTCGGAACCAAGGTCCGGGCTGGCGGTCGGAAGGAAGGTCCGGGGTGGCGGTTGAAACCAAGGACCGGGGTGGCGGTCAGTACCACGTTCCGGGGTGGCGGTCGGAACCACGTTCCGGGGTGGGGGTCGGAACATAGGTCCGGGGTGGCGGTTGGAACCAAGGACCGGGCTGGCGGTCGGAACCACGTTCCGGGGTGGTGGTCGGAACTGTGGTGCGGGTTGGCGGTCGAAACAAAGGTCCGGGGTCGTGGGCGGAACCATGGTCCGGGGTGGCGCTCGGAACCAAGGTCCGAGGTGGCGGTCGGAAACAAGGTCCGGGGTGGCGGTCGGAACCAAGGTCCGGTGTGCCGGTCGGAACCAAGGTCCGGGGTCGTGGGCGGAACCATGGTCCGGGGTGGCGCCCGGAACCAAGGTCGGAGGTGGCGGTCGGAAACAAGGTCCGGGGTGGCGGTCGGAACCAAGGTCCGGGGTGGCGGTCGGAACCACGGTCCGGGGTGGCGTTCGGAACCACGGTCCGGGGTGTCGGTCGGACCAATGTCCGGGGTGGCGGTCGCAACCAAGGTCCGGGGTGGCGGTCGGAACCAAGTTCCGTGGCGGCGGTCGGAACCAATGTCCGGGGTGGCGGTCGGAACCAAGGTCCGGGGTGGCGGTCGGAACCAAGGTCCGGGGTGGCGGTCGGAACCAAGGTCCAGGGTGGCGGTCGGAACCAAGGTCCGGGGTGGCGGTCGGAACCAAGGTCCGGTGTGGCGGTCGGAACCAAGGTCCGGGGTGGCGGTCGGAACCAAGGTCCGGGGTGGCTGTTGGAACCAAGGACCGGGGTTGCGGTCGGAACCATGTTCCGGGTGGCGGTCGGATCAATGTCCAGGGTGGCGGTCAGAACCAACGTCCGGGGTGGCGGTTGGAACCAAGGTCCGGGGTGGCGGTCGGAACCAAGGTCTGAGGTGGCGGTCGGAACCACGTTCCGGGGTGGCGGTCGGAACCAAGGTCCGGGGTGGCGGTCGGAATGAAGGTCCGGGGTCGCGGTCGGAAGCAAGGTCCGGGGTGGCGGTCGGAACCAAGGTCCGGGGTGGCGGTCGGAACCAAGGTCCGGGGTGGCGGTCGGATCCAAGGTCCGGGGTGGCGGTCGGAACCAAGGTCCAGCGTGGCGGTCGGAACCAAGGTCCGGGGTGGCGGTCGGAAGGAAGGTCCGGGGTGGCGGTTGAAACCAAGGACCGGGGTGGCGGTCAGTACCACGTTCCGGGGTGGCGGTCGGAACCACGTTCCGGGGTGGGGGTCGGAACCTAGATCCGGGGTGGCGGTTGGAACCAAGGACCGGGGTGGCGGTCGGAACCACGTTCCGGGGTGGTGTCGGAACTGTGGTGCGGGTTGGCGGTCGAAACAAAGGTCCGGGGTCGTGGGCGGAACCATGGTCCGGGGTGGCGCTCGGAACCAAGCTCCGAGGTGGCGGTCGGAAACAAGGTCCGGGGTGGCGGTCGGAACCAAGGTCCGGTGTGCCGGTCGGAACCAAGGTCCGGGGTGGCGGTCGGAACCAAGGTCCGGGGTGGCGGTTGGAACCAAGGACCGGGGTGGCGGTCGGAACCACGTTCCGGGGTGGGGGTCGGAACCTAGGTCCAGGGTGGCGGTCGGAACCAATGTCCGGGGTGGCGGTCGGAACCAAGGTCCAGGGTGGCGGTCGGAACCAAGGTCCGGGGTGGCGGTCGGAACCAAGGTCCGGCGTGGCGGTCGGAACCAAGGTCCGGGGTGGCGGTCGGAACCAAGGTCCGGGGTGGCGGTTGGAACCAAGGACCGGGGTTGCGGTCGGAACCATGTTCCGGGTGGCGGTCGGATCAATGTCCAGGGTGGCGGTCAGAACCAACGTCCGGGGTGGCGGTTGGAACCAAGGTCCGGGGTGGCGGTCGGAACCAAGGTCCGAGGTGGCGGTCGGAACCACGTTCCGAGGTGGCGGTCGGAACCAAGGTCCGGGGTGGCGGTCGGAATGAAGGTCCGGGGTCGCGGTCGGAAGCAAGGTCCGGGGTGGCGGTCGGAACCAAGGTCCGAGGTGGCGGTCGGAACCAAGGTCCGGGGTGGCGGTCGGATCCAAGGTCCGGGGTGGCGGTCGGAACCAAGGTCCAGCGTGGCGGTCGGAACCAAGGTCCGGGGTGGCGGTCGGAAGGACGGTCCGGGGTGGCGGTTGAAACCAAGGACCGGGGTGGCGGTCAGTACCACGTTCCGGGGTGGCGGTCGGAACCACGTTCCGGGGTGGGGGTCGGAACCTAGATCCGGGGTGGCGGTTGGAACCAAGGACCGGGGTGGCGGTCGGAACCACGTTCCGGGGTGGTGGTCGGAACTGTGGTGCGGGTTGGCGGTCGAAACAAAGGTCCGGGGTCGTGGGCGGAACCATGGTCCGGGGTGGCGCTCGGAACCAAGGTCCGAGGTGGCGGTCGGAAACAAGGTCCGGGGTGGCGGTCGGAACCAAGGTCCGGTGTGCCGGTCGGAACCAAGGTCCGGGGTGGCGGTCGGAACCAAGGTCCGGGGTGGCGGTTGGAACCAAGGACCGGGGTGGCGGTCGGAACCACGTTCCGGGGTGGGGGTCGGAACCTAGGTCCAGGGTGGCGGTCGGAACCAATGTCCGGGGTGGCGGTCGGAACCAATGTCCGAGGTGGAGGTCGGGACCAAGGTCCGGGGTGGCGGTCGGAACCAAGGTCCGGGGTGGCGGTCGGAACCAAGGTCCGAGGTGGCGTTCGGAACCAAAGTCCGGTGTGGCGGTCGGAACCAGGTTCCGTGTTGGCGGTCGGAACCAAAGTCCGGGGTGGCGGTCGGAACCACGGTCCGGGGTGGCGGTCGGAACCAAGGTCCAGGGTGGCGGTCGGAACCCAGGTCCGGGGTGGCGGTCGGAACCAATGTCCAGGGTGGCGGTTGGAACCAAGGACCGGGGTTGCGGTCGGAACCACGTTCCGGGTGGCGGTCGGATCAATGTCCAGGGTGGCGGTCAGAACCAACGTCCGGGGTGGCGGTTGGAACCAATGTCCGGAGTGGCGGTCGGAACCAAGGTCCGAGGTGGCGGTCGGAACCACGTTCCGGGGTGGCGGTCGGAACCAATGTCCGGGGTGGCGTTCGGAACCAGTGTCCGAGGTGCCGGTCGGAACCAAGGTCCGGGGTGGCGGTCGGAACCAAGGTCCGGGGTGGCGGTCGGAACCAAGGTCCGGGGTGGCGGTCGGAACCAAGGTCCGGGGTGGCGGTCGGAACCAAGGTCCAGGGTGGCGGTCGGAACCAAGGTCCGGGGTGGCGGTCGGAACCAAAGTCCGGTGTGGCGGTCGGAACCAGGTTCCGTGTTGGCGGTCGGAACCAAAGTCCGGGGTGGCGGTCGGAACCACGGACCGGGTTGGCGGTCGGAACCACGGTCTGGGGTGTCGGTCGGACCAAGGTCAGGGGTGGCGGTCGCAACCAAGGTCCGGGGTGGCGGTCGGAACCAGGTTCCGTGGCGGCGGTCGGAACCAATGTCCGGGTTGGCGGTCGGAACCAAGGACCGGGGTGGCGGTCGGAACCACGTTCCGGGGTGGGGGTCGGAACCTAGGTCTTGGATGGCGGTTGGAACCAAGGACCGGGGTGGCGGTCGGATCCACGTTCCGGGGTGGTGGTCGGAACTATGGTGCGGGTTGGCGGTCGAAACAAAGGTCCGGGGACGTGGGCGGAACCATGGTCCGGGGTGGCGGTCGGAACCAAGGTCCGCGGTGGCGGTCGGAACCAAGGTCCGGGGTGGCGGTCGGAACCAAGGTCCGGTGTGGCGGTCGGAACCAAGGTCCGGGGTGGCGGTCGGAACCAAGGTCCGGGGTGGCGGTTGGAACCAAGGACCGGGGTGGCGGTCGGTACCACGTTCCGGGGTGGGGGTCGGAACCTAGGTCCGGGGTGGCGGTCGGAACCAAGGTCCGGGGGGGCGGACGAAACCAAGGTCCGGGGTGGTGTTCTGAACCAAGGTCCGCGGTGGCGGTCCGAACCAAGGTCCGGGGTGGCGGCCGGAACCAAGGTCCGGGGTGGCGGTCGGAACCAATGTCCGGGGTGGCGGTCGGAACCAGTGTCCGAGGTGCCGGTCGGAACCAAGGTCCGTGGTGGCGGTCGGAACCAAGGTCCGGGGTGGCGGTCGGAACCAAGGTCCGGGGTGGCGGTCGGAACCAAGGTCCGGGGTGGCGGTCGGAACCAAGGTCCAGGGTGGCGGTCGGAACCAAGGTCCGGGGTGGCGGTCGGAACCAATGTCCGGGGTGGCGGTCGGAACCAGTGTCCGAGGTGCCGGTCGGAACCAAGGTCCGTGGTGGCGGTCGGAACCAAGGTCCGGGGTGGCGGTCGGAACCAAGGTCCGGGGTGGCGGTCGGAACCAAGGTCCGGGGTGGCGGTCGGAACCAAGGTCCAGGGTGGCGGTCGGAACCAAGGTCCGGGGTGGCGGTCGGAACCAATGTCCGGTGTGGCGGTCGGAAGCAGGTTCCGTGTTGGCGGTCGGAACCAAAGTCCGGGGTGGCGGTCGGAACCACGGTCCGGGTTGGCGCTCGGAACCACGGTCCGGGGTGTCGGTCGGACCAAGGTCCGGGGTGGCGGTCGCAACCAAGGTCCGGGGTGGCGGTCGGAATCAAGTTCCGTGGCGGCGGTCGGAACCAATGTCCGGGGTGGCGGTCGGAACCAAGGTCCGGGGTGGCGGTCGGAACCAAGGTCCGGAGTGGCGGTCGGAACCAAGGTCCGGGGTGGCGGTCGGAACCAAGGTCCGAGGTGGCGGTCAGAACCAAGGTCTGGGGTGGCGGTCGGAACCAAGGTCCGGCGTGGCGGTCGGAACCAAGGTCTGGGGTGGCTGTCGGAACCAAGGTCCGGCGTGGCGGTCGGAACCAAGGACCGGGGTTGCGGTCGGAACCATGTTCCGGGTGGCGGTCGGATCAATGTCCAGGGTGGCGGTCAGAACCAACGTCCGGGGTGGCGGTTGGAACCAAGGTCCGGGGTCGCGGTCGGAAGCAAGGTCCGGGGTGGCGGTCGGAACCAAGGTCCGGGGTGGCGGTCGGAACCAAGGTCCGGGGTGGCGGTCGGATCCAAGGTCCGGGGTGGCGGTCGGAACCAAGGTCCAGCGTGGCGGTCGGAACCAAGGTCCGGGGTGGCGGTCGGAAGGAAGGTCCGGGGTGGCGGTTGAAACCAAGGACCGGGGTGGCGGTCAGTACCACGTTCCGGGGTGGCGGTCGGAACCACCTTCCGGGGTGGGGGTCGGAACCTAGGTCCGGGGTGGCGGTTGGAACCAAGGACCGGGGTGGCGGTCGGAACCACGGTCTGGGGTGTCGGTCGGACCAAGGTCAGGGGTGGCGGTCGCAACCAAGGTCCAGGGTGGCGGTCGGAACCAGGTTCCGTGGCGGCGGTCGGAACCAATGTCCGGGTTGGCGGTCGGAACCAAGGACCGGGGTGGCGGTCGGAACCACGTTCCGGGGTGGGGGTCGGAACCTAGGTCTTGGATGGCGGTTGGAACCAAGGACCGGGGTGGCGGTCGGATCCACGTTCCGGGGTGGTGGTCGGAACTATGGTGCGGGTTGGCGGTCGAAACAAAGGTCCGGGGACGTGGGCGGAACCATGGTCCGGGGTGGCGGTCGGAACCAAGGTCCGCGGTGGCGGTCGGAACCAAGGTCCGGGGTGGCGGTCGGAACCAAGGTCCGGTGTGGCGGTCGGAACCAAGGTCCGGGGTGGCGGTCGGAACCAAGGTCCGGGGTGGCGGTTGGAACCAAGGACCGGGGTGGCGGTCGGTAACACGTTCCGGGGTGGGGGTCGGAACCTAGGTCCGGGGTGGCGGTCGGAACGAAGGTCCGGGGGGGCGGACGAAACCAAGGTCCGGGGTGGTGTTCTGAACCAAGGTCCGCGGTGGCGGTCCGAACCAAGGTCCGGGGTGGCGGCCGGAACCAAGGTCCGGGGTGGCGGTCGGAACCAATGTCCGGGGTGGCGGTCGGAACCAGTGTCCGAGGTGCCGGTCGGAACCAAGGTCCGTGGTGGCGGTCGGAACCAAGGTCCGGGGTGGCGGTCGGAACCAAGGTCCGGGGTGGCGGTCGGAACCAAGGTCCGGGGTGGCGGTCGGAACCAAGGTCCAGGGTGGCGGTCGGAACCAAGGTCCGGGGTGGCGGTCGGAACCAATGTCCGGTGTGGCGGTCGGAAGCAGGTTCCGTGTTGGCGGTCCGAACCAAAGTCCGGGGTGGCGGTCGGAACCACGGTCCGGGTTGGCGCTCGGAACCACGGTCCGGGGTGTCTGTCGGACCAAGGTCCGTGGTGGCGGTCGCAACCAAGGTCCGGGGTGGCGGTCGGAATCAAGTTCCGTGGCGGCGGTCGGAACCAATGTCCGGGGTGGCGGTCGGAACCAAGGTCCGGGGTGGCGGTCGGAACCATGGTCCGGGGTGGCGGTCGGAACCAAGGTCCGGGGTGGCGGTCGGAACCAAGGTCCGAGGTGGCGGTCAGAACCAAGGTCTGGGGTGGCGGTCGGAACCAAGGTCCGGCGTGGCGGTCGGAACCAAGGTCTGGGGTGGCTGTCGGAACCAAGGTCCGGCGTGGCGGTCGGATCAATGTCCAGGGTGGCGGTCGAAACAAAGGTCCGGGGTCGTGGGCGGAACCATGGTCCGGGGTGGCGCTCGGAACCAAGCTCCGAGGTGGCGGTCGGAAACAAGGTCCGGGGTGGCGGTCAGAACCAAGGTCCGGTGTGCCGGTCGGAACCAAGGTCCGGGGTGGCGGTCGGAACCAAGGTCCGGGGTGGCGGTTGGAACCAAGGACCGGGGTGGCGGTCGGAACCACGTTCCGGGGTGGGGGTCGGAACCTAGGTCCAGGGTGGCGGTCGGAACCAATGTCCGGGGTGGCGGTCGGAACCAAGGTCCAGGGTGGCGGTCGGAACCAAGGTCCGGGGTGGCGGTCGGAACCAAGGTCCGGCGTGGCGGTCGGAACCAAGGTCCGGGGTGGCGGTCGGAACCAAGGTCCGGGGTGGCGGTTGGAACCAAGGACCGGGGTTGCGGTCGGAACCATGTTCCGGGTGGCGGTCGGATCAATGTCCAGGGTGGCGGTCAGAACCAACGTCCGGGGTGGCGGTTGGAACCAAGGTCCGGGGTGGCGGTCGGAACCAAGGTCCGAGGTGGCGGTCGGAACCACGTTCCGAGGTGGCGGTCGGAACCAAGGTCCGGGGTGGCGGTCGGAATGAAGGTCCGGGGTCGCGGTCGGAAGCAAGGTCCGGGGTGGCGGTCGGAACCAAGGTCCGGGGTGGCGGTCGGAACCAAGGTCCGGGGTGGCGGTCGGATCCAAGGTCCGGGGTGGCGGTCGGAACCAAGGTCCAGCGTGGCGGTCGGAACCAAGGTCCGGGGTGGCGGTCGGAAGGACGGTCCGGGGTGGCGGTTGAAACCAAGGACCGGGGTGGCGGTCAGTACCACGTTCCGGGGTGGCGGTCGGAACCACGTTCCGGGGTGGGGGTCGGAACCTAGATCCGGGGTGGCGGTTGGAACCAAGGACCGGGGTGGCGGTCGGAACCACGTTCCGGGGTGGTGGTCGGAACTGTGGTGCGGGTTGGCGGTCGAAACAAAGGTCCGGGGTCGTGGGCGGAACCATGGTCCGGAGTGGCGCTCGGAACCAAGGTCCGAGGTGGCGGTCGGAAACAAGGTCCGGGGTGGCGGTCGGAACCAAGGTCCGGTGTGCCGGTCGGAACCAAGGTCCGGGGTGGCGGTCGGAACCAAGGTCCGGGGTGGCGGTTGGAACCAAGGACCGGGGTGGCGGTCGGAACCACGTTCCGGGGTGGGGGTCGGAACCTAGGTCCAGGGTGGCGGTCGGAACCAATGTCCGGGGTGGCGGTCGGAACCAATGTCCGAGGTGGAGGTCGGGACCAAGGTCCGGGGTGGCGGTCGGAACCAAGGTCCGGGGTGGCGGTCGGAACCAAGGTCCGAGGTGGCGTTCGGAACCAAAGTCCGGTGTGGCGGTCGGAACCAGGTTCCGTGTTGGCGGTCGGAACCAAAGTCCGGGGTGGCGGTCGGAACCACGGTCCGGGGTGGCGGTCGGAACCAAGGTCCAGGGTGGCGGTCGGAACCCAGGTCCGGGGTGGCGGTCGGAACCAATGTCCAGGGTGGCGGTTGGAACCAAGGACCGGGGTTGCGGTCGGAACCACGTTCCGGGTGGCGGTCGGATCAATGTCCAGGGTGGCGGTCAGAACCAACGTCCGGGGTGGCGGTTGGAACCAATGTCCGGAGTGGCGGTCGGAACCAAGGTCCGAGGTGGCGGTCGGAACCACGTTCCGGGGTGGCGGTCGGAACCAATGTCCGGGGTGGCGGTCGGAACCAGTGTCCGAGGTGCCGGTCGGAACCAAGGTCCGGGGTGGCGGTCGGAACCAAGGTCCGGGGTGGCGGTCGGAACCAAGGTCCGGGGTGGCGGTCGGAACCAAGGTCCGGGTGGCGGTCGGAACCAAGGTCCAGGGTGGCGGTCGGAACCAAGGTCCGGGGTGGCGGTCGGAACCAAAGTCCGGTGTGGCGGTCGGAACCAGGTTCCGTGTTGGCGGTCGGAACCAAAGTCCGGGGTGGCGGTCGGAACCACGGACCGGGTTGGCGGTCGGAACCACGGTCTGGGGTGTCGGTCGGACCAAGGTCAGGGGTGGCGGTCGCAACCAAGGTCCGGGGTGGCGGTCGGAACCAGGTTCCGTGGCGGCGGTCGGAACCAATGTCCGGGTTGGCGGTCGGAACCAAGGACCGGGGTGGCGGTCGGAACCACGTTCCGGGGTGGGGGTCGGAACCTAGGTCTTGGATGGCGGTTGGAACCAAGGACCGGGGTGGCGGTCGGATCCACGTTCCGGGGTGGTGGTCGGAACTATGGTGCGGGTTGGCGGTCGAAACAAAGGTCCGGGGACGTGGGCGGAACCATGGTCCGGGGTGGCGGTCGGAACCAAGGTCCGCGGTGGCGGTCGGAACCAAGGTCCGGGGTGACGGTCGGAACCAAGGTCCGGTGTGGCGGTCGGAACCAAGGTCCGGGGTGGCGGTCGGAACCAAGGTCCGGGGTGGCGGTTGGAACCAAGGACCGGGGTGGCGGTCGGTACCACGTTCCGGGGTGGGGGTCGGAACCTAGGTCCAGGGTGGCGGTCGGAACCAATGTCCGGGGTGGCGGTCGGAACCAATGTCCGAGGTGGAGGTCGGGACCAAGGTCCGGGGTGGCGGTCGGAACCAAGGTCCGGGGTGGCGGTCGGAACCAAGGTCCGAGGTGGCGTTCGGAACCAAAGTCCGGTGTGGCGGTCGGAACCAGGTTCCGTGTTGGCGGTCGGAACCAAAGTCCGGGGTGGCGGTCGGAACCACGGTCCGGGGTGGCGGTCGGAACCAAGGTCCAGGGTGGCGGTCGGAACCCAGGTCCGGGGTGGCGGTCGGAACCAATGTCCAGGGTGGCGGTTGGAACCAAGGACCGGGGTTGCGGTCGGAACCACGTTCCGGGTGGCGGTCGGATCAATGTCCAGGGTGGCGGTCAGAACCAACGTCCGGGGTGGCGGTTGGAACCAATGTCCGGAGTGGCGGTCGGAACCAAGGTCCGAGGTGGCGGTCGGAACCACGTTCCGGGGTGGCGGTCGGAACCAATGTCCGGGGTGGCGGTCGGAACCAGTGTCCGAGGTGCCGGTCGGAACCAAGGTCCGGGGTGGCGGTCGGAACCAAGGTCCGGGGTGGCGGTCGGAACCAAGGTCCGGGGTGGCGGTCGGAACCAAGGTCCGGGTGGCGGTCGGAACCAAGGTCCAGGGTGGCGGTCGGAACCAAGGTCCGGGGTGGCGGTCGGAACCAAAGTCCGGTGTGGCGGTCGGAACCAGGTTCCGTGTTGGCGGTCGGAACCAAAGTCCGGGGTGGCGGTCGGAACCACGGACCGGGTTGGCGGTCGGAACCACGGTCTGGGGTGTCGGTCGGACCAAGGTCAGGGGTGGCGGTCGCAACCAAGGTCCGGGGTGGCGGTCGGAACCAGGTTCCGTGGCGGCGGTCGGAACCAATGTCCGGGTTGGCGGTCGGAACCAAGGACCGGGGTGGCGGTCGGAACCACGTTCCGGGGTGGGGGTCGGAACCTAGGTCTTGGATGGCGGTTGGAACCAAGGACCGGGGTGGCGGTCGGATCCACGTTCCGGGGTGGTGGTCGGAACTATGGTGCGGGTTGGCGGTCGAAACAAAGGTCCGGGGACGTGGGCGGAACCATGGTCCGGGGTGGCGGTCGGAACCAAGGTCCGCGGTGGCGGTCGGAACCAAGGTCCGGGGTGACGGTCGGAACCAAGGTCCGGTGTGGCGGTCGGAACCAAGGTCCGGGGTGGCGGTCGGAACCAAGGTCCGGGGTGGCGGTTGGAACCAAGGACCGGGGTGGCGGTCGGTACCACGTTCCGGGGTGGGGGTCGGAACCTAGGTCCGGGGTGGCGGTCGGAACCAAGGTCCGGGGGGGCGGACGGAACCAAGGTCCGGGGTGGTGTTCTGAACCAAGGTCCGGGGTGGCGGTCCGAACCAAGGTCCGGGGTGGCGGCCGGAACCAAGGTCCGGGGTGGCGGTCGGAACCAATGTCCGGGGTGGCGGCCGGAACCAGTGTCCGAGGTGCCGGTCGGAACCAAGGTCCGTGGTGGCGGTCGGAACCAAGGTCCGGGGTGGCGGTCGGAACCAAGGTCCGGGGTGGCGGTCGGAACCAAGGTCCGGGGTGGCGGTCGGAACCAAGGTCCAGGGTGGCGGTCGGAACCAAGGTCCGGGGTGGCGGTCGGAACCAATGTCCGGTGTGGCGGTCGGAAGCAGGTTCCGTGTTGGCGGTCGGAACCAAAGTCCGGGGTGGCGGTCGGAACCACGGTCCGGGTTGGCGCTCGGAACCACGGTCCGGGGTGTCGGTCGGACCAAGGTCCGGGGTGGCGGTCGCAACCAAGGTCCGGGGTGGCGGTCGGAATCAAGTTCCGTGGCGGCGGTCGGAACCAATGTCCGGGGTGGCGGTCGGAACCAAGGTCCGGGGTGGCGGTCGGAACCAAGGTCCGGAGTGGCGGTCGGAACCAAGGTCCGGGGTGGCGGTCGGAACCAAGGTCCGATGTGGCGGTCAGAACCAAGGTCTGGGGTGGCGGTCGGAACCAAGGTCCGGCGTGGCGGTCGGAACCAAGGTCTGGGGTGGCTGTCGGAACCAAGGTCCGGCGTGGCGGTCGGAACCAAGGACCGGGGTTGCGGTCGGAACCATGTTCCAGGTGGCGGTCGGATCAATGTCCAGGGTGGCGGTCAGAACCAACGTCCGGGGTGGCGGTTGGAACCAAGGTCCGGGGTGGCGGTCGGAACGAAGGTCTGAGGTGGCGGTCGGAACCACGTTCCGGGGTGGCGGTCTGAACCAAGGTCCGGGGTGGCGGTCGGAATGAAGGTCCGGGGTCGCGGTCGGAAGCAAGGTCCGGGGTGGCGGTCGGAACCAAGGTCCGGGGTGGCGGTCGGAACCAAGGTCCGGGGTGGCGGTCGGATCCAAGGTCCGGGGTGGCGGTCGGAACCAAGGTCCAGCGTGGCGGTCGGAACCAAGGTCCGGGGTGGCGGTCGGAAGGAAGGTCCGGGGTGGCGGTTGAAACCAAGGACCGGGGTGGCGGTCAGTACCACGTTCCGGGGTGGCGGTCGGAACCACCTTCCGGGGTGGGGGTCGGAACCTAGGTCCGGGGTGGCGGTTGGAACCAAGGACCGGGGTGGCGGTCGGAACCACGGTCTGGGGTGTCGGTCGGACCAAGGTCAGGGGTGGCGGTCGCAACCAAGGTCCAGGGTGGCGGTCGGAACCAGGTTCCGTGGCGGCGGTCGGAACCAATGTCCGGGTTGGCGGTCGGAACCAAGGACCGGGGTGGCGGTCGGAACCACGTTCCGGGGTGGGGGTCGGAACCTAGGTCTTGGATGGCGGTTGGAACCAAGGACCGGGGTGGCGGTCGGATCCACGTTCCGGGGTGGTGGTCGGAACTATGGTGCGGGTTGGCGGTCGAAACAAAGGTCCGGGGACGTGGGCGGAACCATGGTCCGGGGTGGCGGTCGGAAACAAGGTCCGCGGTGGCGGTCGGAACCAAGGTCCGGGGTGGCGGTCGGAACCAAGGTCCGGTGTGGCGGTCGGAACCAAGGTCCGGGGTGGCGGTCGGAACCAAGGTCCGGGGTGGCGGTTGGAACCAAGGACCGGGGTGGCGGTCGGTACCACGTTCCGGGGTGGGGGTCGGAACCTAGGTCCGGGGTGGCGGTCGGAACCAAGGTCCGGGGGGGCGGACGGAACCAAGGTCCGGGGTGGTGTTCTGAACCAAGGTCCGCGGTGGCGGTCCGAACCAAGGTCCGGGGTGGCGGCCGGAACCAAGGTCCGGGGTGGCGGTCGGAACCAATGTCCGGGGTGGCGGTCGGAACCAGTGTCCGAGGTGCCGGTCGGAACCAAGGTCCGTGGTGGCGGTCGGAACCAAGGTCCGGGGTGGCGGTCGGAACCAAGGTCCGGGGTGGCGGTCGGAACCAAGGTCCGGGGTGGCGGTCGGAACCAAGGTCCAGGGTGGCGGTCGGAACCAAGGTCCGGGGTGGCGGTCGGAACCAATGTCCGGTGTGGCGGTCGGAAGCAGGTTCCGTGTTGGCGGTCCGAACCAAAGTCCGGGGTGGCGGTCGGAACCACGGTCCGGGTTGGCGCTCGGAACCACGGTCCGGGGTGTCGGTCGGACCAAGGTCCGTGGTGGCGGTCGCAACCAAGGTCCGGGGTGGCGGTCGGAATCAAGTTCCGTGGCGGCGGTCGGAACCAATGTCCGGGGTGGCGGTCGGAACCAAGGTCCGGGGTGGCGGTCGGAACCAAGGTCCGGGGTGGCGGTCGGAACCAAGGTCCGGGGTGGCGGTCGGAACCAAGGTCCGAGGTGGCGGTCAGAACCAAGGTCTGGGGTGGCGGTCGGAACCAAGGTCCGGCGTGGCGGTCGGAACCAAGGTCTGGGGTGGCTGTCGGAACCAAGGTCCGGCGTGGCGGTCGGAACCAAGGACCGGGGTTGCGGTCGGAACCATGTTCCGGGTGGCGGTCGGATCAATGTCCAGGGTGGCGGTCAGAACCAACGTCCGGGGTGGCGGTTGGAACCAAGGTCCGGGGTGGCGGTCGGAACCAAGGTCCGAGGTGGCGGTCGGAACCACGTTCCGGGGTGGCGGTCGGAACCAAGGTCCGGGGTGGCGTTCGGAATGAAGGTCCGGGGTCGCGGTCGGAAGCAAGGTCCGGGGTGGCGGTCGGAACCAAGGTCCGGGGTGGCGGTCGGAACCAAGGTCCGGGGTGGCGGTCGGATCCAAGGTCCGGGGTGGCGGTCGGAACCAAGGTCCAGCGTGGCGGTCGGAACCAAGGTCCGGGGTGGCGGTCGGAAGGAAGGTCCGGGGTGGCGGTTGAAACCAAGGACCGGGGTGGCGGTCAGTACCACGTTCCGGGGTGGCGGTCGGAACCACGTTCCGGGGTGGGGGTCGGAACCTAGGTCCGGGGTGGCGGTTGGAACCAAGGACCGGGGTGGCGGTCGGAACCACGTTCCGGGGTGGTGGTCGGAACTGTGGTGCGGGTTGGCGGTCGAAACAAAGGTCCGGGGTCGTGGGCGGAACCATGGTCCGGGGTGGCGCTCGGAACCAAGGTCCGAGGTGGCGGTCGGAAACAAGGTCCGGGGTGGCGGTCGGAACCAAGGTCCGGTGTGCCGGTCGGAACCAAGGTCCGGGGTGGCGGTCGGAACCAAGGTCCGGGGTGGCGGTTGGAACCAAGGACCGGGGTGGCGGTCGGAACCACGTTCCGGGGAGGGGGTCGGAACCTAGGTCCAGGGTGGCGGTCGGAACCAAGGTCCGGGGGGGCGGACGGAACCAAGCTCCGGGGTGGTGTTCTGAACCAAGGTCCGGGGTGGCGGTCCGAACCAAGGTCCGGGGTGGCGGTCGGAACCGAGGTCCGGGGTGGCGGTCGGAACCAATGTCCGGGGTGGCGGTCGGAACCAATGTCCGAGGTGGAGGTCGGGACCAAGGTCCGGGGTGGCGGTCGGAACCAAGGTCCGGGGTGGCGGTCGGAACCAAGGTCCGAGGTGGCGTTCAGAACCAAAGTCCGGTGTGGCGGTCGGAACCAGGTTCCGTGTTGGCGGTCGGAACCAAAGTCCAGGGTGGCGGTCGGAACCACGGTCCGGGGTGGCGGTCGGAACCAAGGTCCAGGGTGGCGGTCGGAACCAAGGTCCGGGGTGGCGGTCGGAACCAAGGTCCGGTGTGGCGGTCGGAACCAAGGTCCGGGGTGGCGGTCGGAACCAAGGTCCGGGGTGGCGGTTGGAACCAAGGACCGGGGTTGCGGTCGGAACCATGTTCCGGGTGGCGGTCGGATCAATGTCCAGGGTGCCGGTCAGAACCAACGTCCGGGGTGGCGGTTGGAACCAAGGTCCGGGGTGGCGGTCGGAACCAAGGTCCGAGGTGGCGGTCGGAACCACGTTCCGGGGTGGCGGTCGGAACCAAGGTCCGGGGTGGCGGTCGGAATGAAGGTCCGGGGTCGCTGTCGGAAGCAAGGTCCGGGGTGGCGGTCGGAACCAAGGTCCGGGGTGGCGGTCGGAACCAAGGTCCGGGGTGGCGGTCGGATCCAAGGTCCGGGGTGGCGGTCGGAACCAAGGTCCAGCGTGGCGGTCGGAACCAAGGTCCGGGGTGGCGGTTGGAAGGAAGGTCCGGGGTGGCGGTTGAAACCAAGGACCGGGGTGGCGGTCAGTACCACGTTCCGGGGTGGCGGTCGGAACCACGTTCCGGGGTGGGGGTCGGAACCTAGGTCCGGGGTGGCGGTTGGAACCAAGGACCGGGGTGGCGGTCGGAACCACGTTCCGGGGTGGTGGTCGGAACTGTGGTGCGGGTTGGCGGTCGAAACAAAGGTCCGGGGTCGTGGGCGGAACCATGGTCCGGGGTGGCGCTCGGAACCAAGGTCCGAGGTGGCGGTCGGAAACAAGGTCCGGGGTGGCGGTCGGAACCAAGGTCCGGTGTGCCGGTCGGAACCAAGGTCCGGGGTGGCGGTCGGAACCAAGGTCCGGGGTGGCGGTTGGAACCAAGGACCGGGGTGGCGGTCGGAACCACGTTCCGGGGTGGGGGTCGGAACCTAGGTCCAGGGTGGCGGTCGGAACCAATGTCCGGGGTGGCGGTCGGAACCAATGTCCGAGGTGGAGGTCGGGACCAAGGTCCGGGGTGGCGGTCGGAACCAAGGTCCGGGGTGGCGGTCGGAACCAAGGTCCGAGGTGGCGTTCGGAACCAAAGTCCGGTGTGGCGGTCGGAACCAGGTTCCGTGTTGGCGGTCGGAACCAAAGTCCGCGGTGGCGGTCGGAACCACGGTCCGGGGTGGCGGTCGGAACCAAGGTCCAGGGTGGCGGTCGGAACCCAGGTCCGGGGTGGCGGTCGGAACCAATGTCCAGGGTGGCGGTTGGAACCAAGGACCAGGGTTGTGGTCGGAACCACGTTCCGGGTGGCGGTCGGATCAATGTCCAGGGTGGCGGTCAGAACCAACGTCCGGGGTGGCGGTTGGAACCAATGTCCGGAGTGGCGGTCGGAACCAAGGTCCGAGGTGGCGGTCGGAACCACGTTCCGGGGTGGCGGTCGGAACCAATGTCCGGGGTGGCGGTCGGAACCAGTGTCCGAGGTGCCGGTCGGAACCAAGGTCCGGGGTGGCGGTCGGAACCAAGGTCCGGGGTGGCGGTCGGAACCAAGGTCCGGGGTGGCGGTCGGAACCAAGGTCCGGGGTGGCGGTCGGAACCAAGGTCCAGGGTGGCGGTCGGAACCAAGGTCCGGGGTGGCGGTCGGAACCAAAGTCCGGTGTGGCGGTCGGAACCAGGTTCCGTGTTGGCGGTCGGAACCAAAGTCCGGGGTGGCGGTCGGAACCACGGACCGGGTTGGCGGTCGGAACCACGGTCTGGGGTGTCGGTCGGACCAAGGTCAGGGGTGGCGGTCGCAACCAAGGTCCGGGGTGGCGGTCGGAACCAGGTTCCGTGGCGGCGGTCGGAACCAATGTCCGGGTTGGCGGTCGGAACCAAGGACCGGGGTGGCGGTCGGAACCACGTTCCGGGGTGGGGGTCGGAACCTAGGTCTTGGATGGCGGTTGGAACCAAGGACCGGGGTGGCGGTTGGATCCACGTTCCGGGGTGGTGGTCGGAACTATGGTGCGGGTTGGCGGTCGAAACAAAGGTCCGGGGACGTGGGCGGAACCATGGTCCGGGGTGGCGGTCGGAACCAAGGTCCGCGGTGGCGGTCGGAACCAAGGTCCGGGGTGGCGGTCGGAACCAAGGTCCGGTGTGGCGGTCGGAACCAAGGTCCGGGGTGGCGGTCGGAACCATGGTCCGGGGTGGCGGTTGGAACCAAGGACCGGGGTGGCGGTCGGTACCACGTTCCGGGGTGGGGGTCGGAACCTAGGTCCGGGGTGGCGGTCGGAACCAAGGTCCGGGGGGGCGGACGGAAGCAAGGTCCGGGGTGGTGTTCTGAACCAAGGTCCGGGGTGGCGGTCCGAACCAAGGTCCGGGGTGGCGGCCGGAACCAAGGTCCGGGGTGGCGGTCGGAACCAATGTCCGGGGTGGCGGTCGGAACCAGTGTCCGAGGTGCCGGTCGGAACCAAGGTCCGTGGTGGCGGTCGGAACCAAGGTCCGGGGTGGCGGTCGGAACCAAGGTCCGGGGTGGCGGTCGGAACCAATGTCCGAGGTGGCGGTCGGAACCAAAGTCCGGTGTGGCGGTTGGAACCAAGGTCCGGGGTGGCGGTCGGAACCAAAGTCCGGTGTGGCGGTCGGAACCAGGTTCCGTGTTGGCGGTCGGAACCAAAGTCCGGGGTGGCGGTCGGAACCACGGTCCGGGTTGGCGGTCGGAACCACGGTCCGGGGTGTCGGTCGGACCAAGGTCCGGGGTGGCGGTCGCAACCAAGGTCCGGGGTGGCGGTCGGAACCAAGTTCCGTGGCGGCGGTCGGAACCAATGTCCGGGGTGGCGGTCGGAATCAAGGTCCGGGGTGGCGGTCGGAACCAAGGTCCGGGGTGGCGGTCGGAACCAAGGTCCGGGGTGGCGGTCGGAACCAAGGTCCGAGGTGGCGGTCAGAACCAAGGTCTGGGGTGGCGGTCGGAACCAAGGTCCGGCGTGGCGGTCGGAACCAAGGTCTGGGGTGGCGGTCGGAACCAAGGTCCGGCGTGGCGGTCGGAACCAAGGTCCGGGGTGGCGGTCGGAACCAAGGTCCGGGGTGGCGGTCGGAAGTCAGGTCCGGGGTGGCGGTCGTAACCAAGGTCCAGGGTGGTGGTCGGAACCAAGGTCCGAGGTGGCGGTCAGAACCAAGGTCCGGGGTGGCGGTCGGAACCAAGGTCCGGCGTAGCGGTCGGAACCAAGGTCCGGGGTGGCGGTCGGAAGCAAGGTCCGGGGTGGCGGTCGGAAGCAAGGTCCGGGGTGGCAGTTGGAACCAAGGACCGGGGTGGCGGTCGGAACCACGTTCCGGGGTGGCGGTCGGAAGCAGGGTCCGGGGTGGCGGTCGGAACCAAGGTCCTGGGTGGCAGTCGGAACCAAGGTCCGGGGTGGCGGTCGGAACCAATGTCCGGGATGGAGGTCGGAACCAATGTCCGAGGTGGCGGTCGGAACCAAGGTCCGGGTTGGCGGTCGGAACCAAGGTCCGGGGTGGCAGTCGGAACCAAGGTCCGGTGTGGTGGTCGGAACCAAGGTCCGGGGTGGCGGTCGGAAACAAAGTCCGGGTTGGCGGTCGGAACCAAGTTCCGTGGTGGCAGTCGGAACCAATGTCCGGGGTGGCGGTCGGAACCAAGGTCCGGTGTGGCGGTCGGAATGAAGGTCCGGGGTCGCGGTCGGAACCAAGGTCCGGGGTGGCGTTCGGAACCAAGGTCCGGGGTGGCGGTCGGAACCAATTTCCGTGGTGGCGGTCGGAACCAATGTCCGGGGTGGTGGTCGGAACCAAGGTCCGGGGTGGCGGTCGGAACCAAGGTCCGGGGTGGCGGTCGGAACCAAGGTCCGGGGTGGCGGTCGGAACCAAGGTCCGGCGTGGCGGTCGGAACCAAGGTCCGGGGTGGCGGTCGGAAGGAAGGTCCGGGGTGGCGGTTGAAACCAAGGACCGGGGTGGCGGTCGGAACCACGTTCCGGGGTGGCGGTCGGAACCAAGGTCCGGTGGGGCGGACGGAACCAAGGTCCGGGGTGGCGTTCTGAACCAAGGTCCGGGGTGGCGGTTGGAACCAAGGACCGGGCTGGCGGTCGGAACCACGTTCCGGGGTGGGGGTCGGAACCTAGGTCCGGGATGGCGGTTGGAACCAAGGACCGGGGTGGCGGTCGGAACCACGTTCCGGGGTGGTGGTCGGAACTATGGTGCGGGTTGGCGGTCGAAACAAAGGTCCGGGGACATGGGCGGAACCATGGTCCGGGGTGGCGGTCGGAACCAAGGTCCGGGGTGGCGGTCGGAACCAAGGTCCGGTGTGGCGGTCGGAACCAAGGTCCGGGGTGGCGGTCGGAACCAAGGTCCGGGGTGGCGGTTGGAACCAAGGACCGGGGTGGCGGTCGGTACCACGTTCCGGGGTGGGGGTCGGAACCTAGGTCCGGGGTGGCGGTCGGAACCAAGGTCCGGGGGGGCAGACGGAACCAAGGTCCGGGGTGGTGTTCTGAACCAAGGTCCGGTTTGGCGGTCCGAACCAAGGTCCGGGGTGGCGGCCGGAACCAATGTCCGAGATGCCGGTCGGAACCAAGGTCCGGGGTGGCGGTCGGAACCAAGGTCCGGGGTGGCGGTCGGAACCAAGGTCCGGGGTGGCGGTCGGAACCAAGGTCCGTGGTGGTGGTCGGAACCAAGGTCCGGGGTGGCGGTCGGAACCAAGGTCCGGGGTGGCGGTCGGAACCAAAGTCCGGTGTGGCGGTCGGAACCAGGTTCCGTGTTGGCGGTCGGAACCAAAGTCCGGGGTGGCGGTCGGAACCACGGTCCGGGGTGGCGGTCGGAACCACGGTCCGGGGTGTCGGTCGGACCAACGTCCGGGGTGGCGGTCGCAACCAAGGTCCGGGGTGGCGGTCGGAACCAAGTTCCGTGGCGGCGGTCGGAACCAATGTCCGGGGTGGCGGTCGGAACCAAGGTCCGGGGTGGCGGTCGGAACCAAGGTCGGGGGTGGCGGTCGGAACCAAGGTCCAGGGTGGCGGTCGGAACCAAGGTCCGGGGTGGCGGTCGGAACCAAGGTCCGGCGTGGCGGTCGGAACCAAGGTCCGGGGTGGCGGTCGGAACCAAGGTCCGGGGTGGCGGTTGGAACCAAGGACCGGGGTTGCGGTTGGAACCATGTTCCGGGTGGCGGTCGGATCAATGTCCAGGGTGGCGGTCAGAACCAACGTCCGGGGTGGCGGTTGGAACCAAGGTCCGGGGTGGCGGTCGGAACCAAGGTCCGAGGTGGCGGTCGGAACCACGTTCCGGGGTGGCGGTCGGAACCAAGGTCCGGGGTGGCGGTCGGAATGAAGGTCCGGGGTCGCGGTCGGAAGCAAGGTCCGGGGTGGCGGTCGGAACCAAGGTCCGGGGTGGCGGTCGGAACCAAGGTCCGGGGTGGCGGTCGGATCCAAGGTCCGGGGTGGCGGTCGGAACCAAGGTCCAGCGTGGCGGTCGGAACCAAGGTCCGGGGTGGCGGTCGGAAGGAAGGTCCGGGGTGGCGGTTGAAACCAAGGACCGGGGTGGCGGTCAGTACCACGTTCCGGGGTGGCGGTCGGAACCACGTTCCGGGGTGGGGGTCGGAACCTAGGTCCGGGGTGGCGGTTGGAACCAAGGACCGGGGTGGCGGTCGGAACCACGTTCCGGAGTGGTGGTCGGAACTGTGGTGCGGGTTGGCGGTCGAAACAAAGGTCCGGGGTCGTGGGCGGAACCATGGTCCGGGGTGGCGCTCGGAACCAAGGTCCGAGGTGGCGGTCGGAAACAAGGTCCGGGGTGGCGGTCGGAACCAAGGTCCGGTGTGCCGGTCGGAACCAAGGTCCGGGGTGGCGGTCGGAACCAAGGTCCGGGGTGGCGGTTGGAACCAAGGACCGGGGTGGCGGTCGGAACCACGTTCCGGGGTGGGGGTCGGAACCTAGGTCCAGGGTGGCGGTCGGAACCAAGGTCCGGGGGGGCGGACGGAACCAAGCTCCGGGGTGGTGTTCTGAACCAAGGTCCGGGGTGGCGGTCCGAACCAAGGTCCGGGGTGGCGGTCGGAACCAAGGTCGGGGGTGGCGGTCGGAACCAATGTCCGGGGTGGCGGTCGGAACCAATGTCCGAGGTGGAGGTCGGGACCAAGGTCCGGGGTGGCGGTCGGAACCAAGGTCCGGGGTGGCGGTCGGAACCAAGGTCCGAGGTGGCGTTCGGAACCAAAGTCCGGTGTGGCGGTCGGAACCAGGTTCCGTGTTGGCGGTCGGAACCAAAGTCCGGGGTGGCGGTCGGAACCACGGTCCGGGGTGGCGGTCGGAACCAAGGTCCAGGGTGGCGGTCGGAACCCAGGTCCGGGGTGCCGGTCGGAACCAAGGTCCAGGGTGGCGGTTGGAACCAAGGAACGGGGTTGCGGTCGGAACCACGTTCCGGGTGGCGGTCGGATCAATGTCCAGGGTGGCGGTCAGAACCAACGTCCGGGGTGGCGGTTGGAACCAAGGTCCGGAGTGGCGGTCGGAACCACGGACCGGGTTGGCGGTCGGAACCACGGTCTGGGGTGTCGGTCGGACCAAGGTCAGGGGTGGCGGTCGCAACCAAGGTCCGGGGTGGCGGTCGGAACCAGGTTCCGTGGCGGCGGTCGGAACCAATGTCCGGGTTGGCGGTCGGAACCAAGGACCGGGGTGGCGGTTGGAACCAAGGTCCGGGGCGGCGGTCGGAACCACGGACCGGGTTGGCGGTCGGAACCACGGTCTGGGGTGTCGGTCGGACCAAGGTCAGGGGTGGCGGTCGCAACCAAGGTCCGGGGTGGCGGTCGGAACCAAGTTCCGTGGCGGCGGTCGGAACCAATGTCCGGGTTGGCGGTCGGAACCAAGGACCGGGGTGGCGGTCGGAACCACGTTCCGGGGTGGGGGTCGGAACCTAGGTCTTGGATGGCGGTTGGAACCAAGGACCGGGGTGGCGGTCGGATCCACGTTCCGGGGTGGTGGTCGGAACTATGGTGCGGGTTGGCGGTCGAAACAAACGTCCGGGGATGTGGGCGGAACCATGGTCCGGGGTGGCGGTCGGAACCAAGGTCCGCGGTGGCGGTCGGAACCAAGGTCCGGGGTGGCGGTTGGAACCAAGGTCCGGTGTGGCGGTCGGAACCAAGGTCCGGGGTGGCGGTCGGAACCAAGGTCCGGGGTGGCGGTTGGAACCAAGGACCGGGGTGGCGGTCGGTACCACGTTCCGGGGTGGGGGTCGGAACCTAGGTCCGGGGTGGTGTTCTGAACCAAGGTCCGGGGTGGCGGTCCGAACCAAGGTCCGGGGTGGCGGCCGGAACCAAGGTCCGGGGTGGCGGTCGGAACCAATGTCCGGGGTGGCGGTCGGAACCAGTGTCCGAGGTGCCGGTCGGAACCAAGGTCCGTGGTGGCGGTCGGAACCAAGGTCCGGGGTGGCGGTCGGAACCAAGGTCCTGTTTGGCGGTCCGAACCAAGGTCCGGGGTGGCGGCCGGAACCAATGTCCGAGATGCCGGTCGGAACCAAGGTCCGGGGTGGCGGTCGGAACCAAGGTCCGGGGTGGCGGTCGGAACCAAGGTCCGGGGTGGCGGTCGGAACCAAGGTCCGT
Organism: Mustelus asterias; assembly: GCF_964213995.1. Classification (NCBI taxonomy): domain Eukaryota; kingdom Metazoa; phylum Chordata; class Chondrichthyes; order Carcharhiniformes; family Triakidae; genus Mustelus; species Mustelus asterias. The sequence continues at coordinate 120,374 of NW_027590166.1, forward strand.
GGTGGTGGTCGGAACCAAGGTCCGGGGTGGCGGTCGGAACCAAGGTCCGGGGTGACGGTCGGAACCAAAGTCCGGTGTGGCGGTCGGAACCAGGTTCCGTGTTGGCGGTCGGAACCAAAGTCCGGGGTGGCGGTCGGAACCACGGTCCGGGGTGGCGGTCGGAACCACGGTCCGGGGTGTCGGTCGGACCAACGTCCGGGGTGGCGGTCGCAACCAAGGTCCGGGGTGGCGGTCGGAACCAAGTTCCGTGGCGGCGGTCGGAACCAATGTCCGGGGTGGCGGTCGGAACCAAGGTCCGGGGTGGCGGTCGGAACCAAGGTCGGGGGTGGCGGTCGGAACCAAGGTCCAGGGTGGCGGTCGGAACCAAGGTCCGGGGTGGCGGTCGGAACCAAGGTCCGGCGTGGCGGTCGGAACCATGTTCCGGGTGGCGGTCGGATCAATGTCCAGGGTGGCGGTCAGAACCAACGTCCGGGGTGGCGGTTGGAACCAAGGTCCGGGGTGGCGGTCGGAACCAAGGTCCGAGGTGGCGGTCGGAACCACGTTCCGGGGTGGCGGTCGGAACCAAGGTCCGGGGTGGCGGTCGGAATGAAGGTCCGGGGTCGCGGTCGGAAGCAAGGTCCGGGGTGGCGGTCGGAACCAAGGTCCGGGGTGGCGGTCGGAACCAAGGTCCGGGGTGGCGGTCGGATCCAAGGTCCGGGGTGGCGGTCAGAACCAAGGTCCAGCGTGGCGGTCGGAACCAAGGTCCGGGGTGGCGGTCGGAAGGAAGGTCCGGGGTGGCGGTTGAAACCAAGGACCGGGGTGGCGGTCAGTACCACGTTCCGGGGTGGCGGTCGGAACCACGTTCCGGGGTGGGGGTCGGAACCGAGGTCCGGGGTGGCGGTTGGAACCAAGGACCGGGGTGGCGGTCGGAACCACGTTCCGGGGTGGTGGTCGGAACTGTGGTGCGGGTTGGCGGTCGAAACAAAGGTCCGGGGTCGTGGGCGGAACCATGGTCCGGGGTGGCGCTCGGAACCAAGGTCCGAGGTGGCGGTCGGAAACAAGGTCCGGGGTGGCGGTCGGATCCAAGGTCCGGTGTGCCGGTCGGAACCAAGGTCCGGGGTGGCGGTCGGAACCAAGGTCCGGGGTGGCGGTTGGAACCAAGGACCGGGGTGGCGGTCGGAACCACGTTCCGGGGTGGGGGTCGGAACCTAGGTCCAGGGTGGCGGTCGGAACCAAGGTCCGGGGGGGCGGACGGAACCAAGCTCCAGGGTGGTGTTCTGAACCAAGGTCCGGGGTGGCGGTCCGAACCAAGGTCCGGGGTGGCGGTCGGAACCAAGGTCCGGGGTGGCGGTCGGAACCAATGTCCGGGGTGGCGGTCGGAACCAATGTCCGAGGTGGAGGTCGGGACCAAGGTCCGGGGTGGCGGTCGGAACCAAGGTCCGAGGTGGCGTTCGGAACCAAAGTCCGGTGTGGCGGTCGGAACCAGGTTCCGTGTTGGCGGTCGGAACCAAAGTCCGGGGTGGCGGTCGGAACCAAGGTCCGAGGTGGCGTTCGGAACCAAAGTCCGGTGTGGCGGTCGGAACCAGGTTCCGTGTTGGCGGTCAGAACCAAGGTCCGGGGTTGCGGTCGGAACCAAGGTCCGAGGTGGCGTTCGGAACCAAAGTCCGGTGTGGCGGTCGGAACCAGGTTCCGTGTTGGCGGTCGGAACCAAAGTCCGGGGTGGCGGTCGGAACCACGGTCCGGGGTGGCGGTCGGAACCAAGGTCCAGGGTGGCGGTCGGGACCCAGGTCCGGGGTGCCGGTCGGAACCAAGGTCCAGGGTGGCGGTTGGAACCAAGGACCGGAGTTGCGGTCGGAACCACGTTCCGGGTGGCGGTCGGATCAATGTCCAGGGTGGCGGTCAGAACCAACGTCCGGGGTGACGGTTGGAACCAAGGTCCAGAGTGGCGGTCGGAACCACGGACCGGGTTGGCGGTCGGAACCACGGTCTGGGGTGTCGGTCGGACCAAGGTCAGGGGTGGCGGTCGCAACCAAGGTCCGGGGTGGCGGTCGGAACCAAGTTCCGTGGCGGCGGTCGGAACCAATGTCCGGGTTGGCGGTCGGAACCAAGGACCGGGGTGGCGGTTGGAACCAAGGTCCGGGGTGGCGGTCGGAACCACGGACCGGGTTGGCGGTCGGAACCACGGTCTGGGGTGTCGGTCGGACCAAGGTCAGGGGTGGCGGTCGCAACCAAGGTCCGGGGTGGCGGTCGGAACCAAGTTCCGTGGCGGCGGTCGGAACCAATGTCCGGGTTGGCGGTCGGAACCAAGGACCGGGGTGGCGGTCGGAACCACGTTCCGGGGTGGGGGTCGGAACCTGGGTCTTGGATGGCGGTTGGAACCAAGGACCGGTGTGGCGGTCGGATCCACGTTCCGGGGTGGTGGTCGGAACTATGGTGCGGGTTGGCGGTCGAAACAAAGGTCCGGGGACGTGGGCGGAACCATGGTCCGGGGTGGCGGTCGGAACCAAGGTCCGCGGTGGCGGTCGGAACCAAGGTCCGGGGTGGCGGTCGGAACCAAGGTCCGGTGTGGCGGTCGGAACCAAGGTCCGGGGTGGCGGTCGGAACCAAGGTCCGGGGTGGCGGTTGGAACCAAGGACCGGGGTGGCGGTCGGTACCACGTTCCGGGGTGGGGGTCGGAACCTAGGTCCGGGGTGGTGTTCTGAACCAAGGTCCGGGGTGTCGGTCCGAACCAAGGTCCGGGGTGGCGGTCGGAACCAAGGTCCGGGGTGGCGGTCGGAACCAATGTCCGGGGTGGCGGTCGGAACCAATGTCCGAGGTGGAGGTCGGGACCAAGGTCCGGGGTGGCGGTCAGAACCAAGGTCCGGGGTGGCGGTCGGAACCAAGGTCCGAGGTGGCGTTCGGAACCAAAGTCCGGTGTGGCGGTCGGAACCAGGTTCCGTGTTGGCGGTCGGAACCAAAGTCCGGGGTGGCGGTCGGAACCACGGTCCGGGGTGGCGGTCGGAACCAAGGTCCAGGGTGGCGGTCGGGACCCAGGTCCGGGGTGCCGGTCGGAACCAAGGTCCAGGGTGGCGGTTGGAACCAAGGACCGGAGTTGCGGTCGGAACCACGTTCCGGGTGGCGGTCGGATCAATGTCCAGGGTGGCGGTCAGAACCAACGTCCGGGGTGGCGGTTGGAACCAAGGTCCGGAGTGGCGGTCGGAACCACGGACCGGGTTGGCGGTCGGAACCACGGTCTGGGGTGTCGGTCGGACCAAGGTCAGGGGTGGCGGTCGCAACCAAGGTCCGGGGTGGCGGTCGGAACCAAGTTCCCTGGCGGCGGTCGGAACCAATGTCCGGGTTGGCGGTCGGAACCAAGGACCGGGGTGGCGGTTGGAACCAAGGTCCGGGGTGGCGGTCGGAACCACGGACCGGGTTGGCGGTCGGAACCACGGTCTGGGGTGTCGGTCGGACCAAGGTCAGGGGTGGCGGTCGCAACCAAGGTCCGGGGTGGCGGTCGGAACCAAGTTCCGTGGCGGCGGTCGGAACCAATGTCCGGGTTGGCGGTCGGAACCAAGGACCGGGGTGGCGGTCGGAACCACGTTCCGGGGTGGGGGTCGGAACCTAGGTCTTGGATGGCGGTTGGAACCAAGGACCGGGGTGGCGGTCGGATCCACGTTCCGGGGTGGTGGTCGGAACTATGGTGCGGGTTGGCGGTCGAAACAAAGGTCCGGGGACGTGGGCGGAACCATGGTCCGGGGTGGCGGTCGGAACCAAGGTCCGCGGTGGCGGTCGGAACCAAGGTCCGGGGTGGCGGTCGGAACCAAGGTCCGGTGTGGCGGTCGGAACCAAGGTCCGGGGTGGCGGTCGGAACCAAGGTCCGGGGTGGCGGTTGGAACCAAGGACCGGGGTGGCGGTCGGTACCACGTTCCGGGGTGGGGGTCGGAACCTAGGTCCGGGGTGGTGTTCTGAACCAAGGTCCGGGGTGGCGGTCCGAACCAAGGTCCGGGGTGGCGGCCGGAACCAAGGTCCGGGGTGGCGGTCCGAACCAAGGTCCGGGGTGGCGGTCGGAACCAGTGTCCGAGGTGCCGGTCGGAACCAAGGTCCGTGGTGGCGGTCGGAACCAAGGTCCGGGGTGGCGGTCGGAACCAAGGTCCGGTTTGGCGGTCCGAACCAAGGTCCGGGGTGGCGGCCGGAACCAATGTCCGAGATGCCGGTCGGAACCAAGGTCCGGGGTGGCGGTCGGAACCAAGGTCCGGGGTGGCGGTCGGAACCAAGGTCCGGGGTGGCGGTCGGAACCAAGGTCCGTGGTGGTGGTCGGAACCAAGGTCCGGGGTGGCGGTCGGCACCAAGGTCCGGGGTGGCGGTCGGAACCAAAGTCCGGTGTGGCGGTCGGAACCAGGTTCCGTGTTGGCGGTCGGAACCAAAGTCCGGGGTGGCGGTCGGAACCACGGTCCGGGGTGGCGGTCGGAACCACGGTCCGGGGTGTCGGTCGGACCAACGTCCGGGGTGGCGGTCGCAACCAAGGTCCGGGGTGGCGGTTGGAACCAAGTTCCGTGGCGGCGGTCGGAACCAATGTCCAGGGTGGCGGTCGGAACCAAGGTCCGGGGTGGCGGTCGGAACCAAGGTCGAGGGTGGCGGTCGGAACCAAGGTCCAGGGTGGCGGTCGGAACCAAGGTCCGGGGTGGCGGTCGGAACCAAGGTCTGGCGTGGCGGTCGGAACCAAGGTCCGGGGTGGCGGTCGGAACCAAGGTCCGGGGTGGCGGTTGGAACCAAGGACCGGGGTTGCGGTCGGAACCATGTTCCGGGTGGCGGTCGGATCAATGTCCAGGGTGGCGGTCAGAACCAACGTCCGGGGTGGCGGTTGGAACCAAGGTCCGGGGTGGCGGTCGGAACCAAGGTCCGAGGTGGCGGTCGGAACCACGTTCCAGGGTGGCGGTCGGAACCAAGGTCCGGGGTGGCGGTCGGAATGAAGGTCCGGGGTCGCGGTCGGAAGCAAGGTCCGGGGTGGCGGTCGGAACCAAGGTCCGGGGTGGCGGTCGGAACCAAGGTCCGGGGTGGCGGTCGGATCCAAGGTCCGGGGTGGCGGTCGGAACCAAGGTCCAGCGTGGCGGTCGGAACCAAGGTCCGGGGTGGCGGTCGGAAGGAAGGTCCGGGGTGGCGGTTGACACCAAGGACCGGGGTGGCGGTCAGTACCACGTTCCGGGGTGGCGGTCGGAACCACGTTCCGGGGTGGGGGTCGGAACCGAGGTCCGGGGTGGCGGTTGGAACCAAGGACCGGGGTGGCGGTCGGAACCACGTTCCGGGGTGGTGGTCGGAACTGTGGTGCGGGTTGGCGGTCGAAACAAAGGTCCGGGGTCGTGGGCGGAACCATGGTCCGGGGTGGCGCTCGGAACCAAGGTCCGAGGTGGCGTTCGGAAACAAGGTCCGGGGTGGCGGTCGGAACCAAGGTCCGGTGTGCCGGTCGGAACCAAGGTCCGGGGTGGCGGTCGGAACCAAGGTCCGGGGTGGCGGTTGGAACCAAGGACCGGGGTGGCGGTCGGAACCACGTTCCGGGGTGGGGGTCGGAACCTATGTCCAGGGTGGCGGTCGGACCCAAGGTCCGGGGGGGCGGACGGAACCAAGCTCCGGGGTGGTGTTCTGAACCAAGGTCCGGGGTGGCGGTCCGAACCAAGGTCCGGGGTGGCGGTCGGAACCAAGGTCCGGGGTGGCGGTCGGAACCAATGTCCGGGGTGGCGGTCGGAACCAATGTCCGAGGTGGAGGTCGGGACCAAGGTCCGGGGTGGCGGTCGGAACCAAGGTCCGGGGTGGCGGTCGGAACCAAGGTCCGAGGTGGCGTTCGGAACCAAAGTCCGGTGTGGCGGTCGGAACCAGGTTCCGTGTTGGCGGTCGGAACCAAAGTCCGGGGTGGCGGTCGGAACCACGGTCCGGGGTGGCGGTCGGAACCAAGGTCCAGGGTGGCGGTCGGAACCCAGGTCCGGGGTGCCGGTCGGAACCAAGGTCCAGGGTGGCGGTTGGAACCAAGGACCGGGGTTGCGGTCGGAACCACGTTCCGGGTGGCGGTCGGATCAATGTCCAGGGTGGCGGTCAGAACCAACGTCCGGGGTGGCGATTGGAACCAAGGTCCGGAGTGGCGGTCGGAACCACGGACCGGGTTGGCGGTCGGAACCACGGTCTGGGGTGTCGGTCGGACCAAGGTCAGGGGTGGCGGTCGCAACCAAGGTCCGGGGTGGCGGTCGGAACCAAGTTCCGTGGCGGCGGTCGGAACCAATGTCCGGGTTGGCGGTCGGAACCAAGGACCGGGGTGGCGGTTGGAACCAAGGTCCGGGGTGGCGGTCGGAACCACGGACCGGGTTGGCGGTCGGAACCACGGTCTGGGGTGTCGGTCGGACCAAGGTCAGGGGTGGCGGTCGCAACCAAGGTCCGGGGTGGCGGTCGGAACCAAGTTCCGTGGCGGCGGTCGGAACCAATGTCCGGGTTGGCGGTCGGAACCAAGGACCGGGGTGGCGGTCGGAACCACGTTCCGGGGTGGGGGTCGGAACCTAGGTCTTGGATGGCGGTTGGAACCAAGGACCGGGGTGGCGGTCGGATCCACGTTCCGGGGTGGTGGTCGGAACTATGGTGCGGGTTGGCGGTCGAAACAAAGGTCCGGGGACGTGGGCGGAACCATGGTCCGGGGTGGCGGTCGGAACCAAGGTCCGCGGTGGCGGTCGGAACCAAGGTCCGGGGTGGCGGTCGGAACCAAGGTCCGGTGTGGCGGTCGGAACCAAGGTCCGGGGTGGCGGTCGGAACCAAGGTCCGGGGTGGCGGTTGGAACCAAGGACCGGGGTGGCGGTCGGTACCACGTTCCGGGGTGGGGGTCGGAACCTAGGTCCGGGGTGGTGTTCTGAACCAAGGTCCGGTGTGGCGGTCCGAACCAAGGTCCGGGGTGGCGGCCGGAACCAAGGTCCGGGGTGGCGGTCGGAACCAATGTCCGGGGTGGCGGTCGGAACCAGTGTCCGAGGTGCCGGTCGGAACCAAGGTCCGTGGTGGCGGTCGGAACCAAGGTCCGGGGTGGCGGTCGGAACCAAGGTCCGGGGTGGCGGTCGGAACCAAGGTCCGGGTTGGCGGTCGGAACCAATGTCCGGGGTGGCGGTCGGAACCAATGTCCGAGGTGGCGGTCGGAACCAAAGTCCGGTGTGGCGGTTGGAACCAAGGTCCGGGGTGGCGGTCGGAACCAAAGTCCGGTGTGGCGGTCGGAACCAGGTTCCGTGTTGGCGGTCGGAACCAAAGTCCGGGGTGGCGGTCGGAACCACGGTGCGGGTTGGCGGTCGGAACCACGGTCCGGGGTGTCGGTCGGACCAAGGTCCGGGGTGGCGGTCGCAACCAAGGTCCGGGGTGGCGGTCGGAACCAAGTTCCGTGGCGGCGGTCGGAACCAATGTCCGGGGTGGCGGTCGGAACCAAGGTCCGGGGTGGCGGTCGGAACCAAGGTCCGGGGTGGCGGTCGGAACCAAGGTCCGGGGTGGCGGTCGGAACCAAGGTCCGAGGTGGCGGTCAGAACAAAGGTCTGGGGTGGCGGTCGGAACCAAGGTCCGGCGTGGCGGTCGGAACCAAGGTCTGGGGTGGCGGTCGGAACCAAGGTCCGGCGTGGCGGTCGGAACCAAGGTCCGGGGTGGCGGTCGGAACCAAGGTCCGGGGTGGCGGTCGGAAGTCAGGTCCGGGGTGGCGGTCGTAACCAAGGTCCAGGGTGGTGGTCGGAACCAAGGTCCGAGGTGGCGGTCAGAACCAAGGTCCGGGGTGGCGGTCGGAACCAAGGTCCGGCGTAGCGGTCGGAACCAAGGTCCGGGGTGGCGGTCGGAAGCAAGGTCCGGGGTGGCGGTCGGAAGCAAGGTCCGGGGTGGCGGTTGGAACCAAGGACCGGGGTGGCGGTCGGAACCACGTTCCGGGGTGGCGGTCGGAAGCAGGGTCCGGGGTGGCGGTCGGAACCAAGGTCCTGGGTGGCAGTCGGAACCAAGGTCCGGGGTGGCGGTCGGAACCAATGTCCGGGATGGCGGTCGGAACCAATGTCCGAGGTGGCGGTCGGAACCAAGGTCCGGGTTGGCGGACGGAACCAAGGTCCGGGGTGGCAGTCGGAACCAAGGTCCGGTGTGGTGGTCGGAACCAAGGTCCGGGGTGGCGGTCGGAAACAAAGTCCGGGTTGGCGGTCGGAACCAAGTTCCGTGGTGGCAGTCGGAACCAATGTCCGGGGTGGCGGTCGGAACCAAGGTCCGGTGTGGCGGTCGGAATGAAGGTCCGGCGTCGCGGTCGGAACCAAGGTCCGGGGTGGCGGTCGGAACCAATTTCCGTGGTGGCGGTCGGAACCAATGTCCGGGGTGGTGGTCGGAACCAAGGTCCGGGGTGGCGGTCGGAACCAAGGTCCGGGGTGGCGGTCGGAACCAAGGTCCGGGGTGGCGGTCGGAACCAAGGTCCGGCGTGGCGGTCGGAACCAAGGTCCGGGGTGGCGGTCGGAAGGAAGGTCCGGGGTGGCGGTTGAAACCTAGGACCGGGGTGGCGGTCGGAACCACGTTCCGGGGTGGCGGTCGGAACCAAGGTCCGGTGGGGCGGACGGAACCAAGGTCCGGGGTGGCGTTCTGAACCAAGGTCCGGGGTGGCGGTTGGAACCAAGGACCGGGGTGGCGGTCGGAACCACGTTCCGGGGTGGTGGTCGGAACTATGGTGCGGGTTGGCGGTCGAAACAAAGGTCCGGGGACGTGGGCGGAACCATGGTCCGGGGTGGCGGTCGGAACCAAGGTCCGAGGTGGCGGTCGGAACCAAGGTCCGGGGTGGCGGTCGGAACCAAGGTCCGGTGTGGCGGTCGGAACCAAGGTCCGGGGTGGCGGTCGGAACCAAGGTCCGGGGTGGCGGTTGGAACCAAGGACCGGGGTGGCGGTCGGTACCACGTTCCAGGGTGGGGGTCGGAACCTAGGTCCGGGGTGGCGGTCGGAACCAAGGTCCGGGGGGGCGGACGGAACCAAGGTCCGGGGTGGTGTTCTGAACCAAGGTCCGGTTTGGCGGTCCGCACCAAGGTCCGGGGTGGCGGCCGGAACCAATGTCCGAGATGCCGGTCGGAACCAAGGTCCGGGGTGGCGGTCGGAACCAAGGTCCGGGGTGGCGGTCGGAACCAAGGTCCGGGGTGGCGGTCGGAACCAAGGTCCGTGGTGGTGGTCGGAACCAAGGTCCGGGGTGGCGGTCGGAACCAAGTTCCGTGGCGGCGGTCGGAACCAATGTCCGGGGTGGCGGTCGGAACCAAGGTCCGGGGTGGCGGTCGGAACCAAGGTCCGGGGTGGCGGTCGGAACCAAGGTCCGGGGTGGCGGTCGGAACCAAGGTCCGAGGTGGCGGTCAGAACAAAGGTCTGGGGTGGCGGTCGGAACCAAGGTCCGGCGTGGCGGTCGGAACCAAGGTCTGGTGTGGCGGTCGGAACCAAGGTCCGGCGTGGCGGTCGGAACCAAGGTCCGGGGTGGCGGTCGGAACCAAGGTCCGGGGTGGCGGTCGTAACCAAGGTCCAGGGTGGTGGTCGGAACCAAGGTCCGAGGTGGCGGTCAGAACCAAGGTCCGGGGTGGCGGTCGGAACCAAGGTCCGGCGTAGCGGTCGGAACCAAGGTCCGGGGTGGCGTTCGGAAGCAAGGTCCGGGGTGGCGGTCGGAAGCAAGGTCCGGGGTGGCGGTTGGAACCAAGGACCGGGGTGGCGGTCGGAACCACGTTCCGGGGTGGCGGTCGGAAGCAGGGTCCGGGGTGGCGGTCGGAACCAAGGTCCTGGGTGGCAGTCGGAACCAAGGTCCGGGGTGGCGGTCGGAACCAATGTCCGGGATGGCGGTCGGAACCAATGTCCGAGGTGGCGGTCGGAACCAAGGTCCGGGTTGGCGGACGGAACCAAGGTCCGGGGTGGCAGTCGGAACCAAGGTCCGGTGTGGTTGTCGGAACCAAGGTCCGGGGTGGCGGTCGGAAACAAAGTCCGGGTTGGCGGTCGGAACCAAGTTCCGTGGTGGCAGTCGGAACCAATGTCCGGGGTGGCGGTCGGAACCAAGGTCCGGTGTGGCGGTCGGAATGAAGGTCCGGCGTCGCGGTCGGAACCAAGGTCCGGGGTGGCGGTCGGAACCAATTTCCGTGGTGGCGGTCGGAACCAATGTCCGGGGTGGTGGTCGGTACGAAGGTCCGGGGTGGCGGTCGGAACCAAGGTCCGGGGTGGCGGTCGGAACCAAGGTCCGGGGTGGCGGTCGGAACCAAGGTCCGGCGTGGCGGTCGGAACCAAGGTCCGGGGTGGCGGTCGGAAGGAAGGTCCGGGGTGGCGGTTGAAACCAAGGACCGGGGTGGCGGTCGGAACCACGTTCCGGGGTGGCGGTCGGAACCAAGGTCCGGTGGGGCGGACGGAACCAAGGTCCGGGGTGGCGTTCTGAACCAAGGTCCGGGGTGGCGGTTGGAACCAAGGACCAGGGTGGCGGTCGGAACCACGTTCCGGGGTGGGGGTCGGAACCTAGGTCCGGGATGGCGGTTGGAACCAAGGACCGGGGTGGCGGTCGGAACCACGTTCCGGGGTGGTGGTCGGAACTATGGTGCGGGTTGGCGGTCGAAACAAAGGTCCGGGGACGTGGGCGGAACCATGGTCCGGGGTGGCGGTCGGAACCAAGGTCCGAGGTGGCGGTCGGAACCAAGGTCCGGGGTGGCGGTCGGAACCAAGGTCCGGTGTGGCGGTCGGAACCAAGGTCCGGGGTGGCGGTCGGAACCAAGGTCCGGGGTGGCGGTTGGAACCAAGGACCGGGGTGGCGGTCGGTACCACGTTCCAGGGTGGGGGTCGGAACCTAGGTCCGGGGTGGCGGTCGGAACCAAGGTCCGGGGGGGCGGACGGAACCAAGGTCCGGGGTGGTGTTCTGAACCAAGGTCCGGTTTGGCGGTCCGAACCAAGGTCCGGGGTGGCGGCCGGAACCAATGTCCGAGATGCCGGTCGGAACCAAGGTCCGGGGTGGCGGTCGGAACCAAGGTCCGGGGTGGCGGTCGGAACCAAGGTCCGGGATGGCGGTCGGAACCAAGGTCCGTGGTGGTGGTCGGAACCAAGGTCCGGGGTGGCGGTCGGAACCAAGGTCCGGGGTGGCGGTCGGAAGCAAAGTCCGGTGTGGCGGTCGGAACCAGGTTCCGTGTTGGCGGTCGGAACCAAAGTCCGGGGTGGCGGTCGGAACCACGGTCCGGGGTGGCGGTCGGAACCACGGTCCGGGGTGTCGGTCGGACCAACGTCCGGGGTGGCGGTCGCAACCAAGGTCCGGGGTGGCGGTCGGAACCAAGTTCCGTGGCGGCGGTCGGAACCAATGTCCGGGGTGGCGGTCGGAACCAAGGTCCGGGGTGGCGGTCGGAACCAACGTCGGGGGTGGCGGTCGGAACCAAGGTCCAGGGTGGCGGTCGGAACCAAGGTCCGGGGTGGCGGTCGGAACCAAGGTCCGGCGTGGCGGTCGGAACCAAGGTCCGGGGTGGCGGTCGGAACCAAGTTCCGGGGTGGCGGTTGGAACCAAGGACCGGGGTTGCGGTCGGAACCATGTTCCGGGTGGCGGTCGGATCAATGTCCAGGGTGGCGGTCAGAACCAACGTCCGGGGTGGCGGTCGGAACCAAGGTCCGAGGTGGCGGTCGGAACCACGTTCCGGGGTGGCGGTCGGAACCAAGGTCCGGGGTGGCGGTCGGAATGAAGGTCCGGGGTCGCGGTCGGAAGCAAGGTCCGGGGTGGCGGTCGGAACCAAGGTCCGGGGTGGCGGTCGGAACCAAGGTCCGGGGTGGCGGTCGGATCCAAGGTCCGGGGTGGCGGTCGGAACCAAGGTCCAGCGTGGCGGTCGGAACCAAGGTCCGGGGTGGCGGTCGGAAGGAAGGTCCGGGGTGGCGGTTGAAACCAAGGACCGGGGTGGCGCTCAGTACCACGTTCCGGGGTGGCGGTCGGAACCACGTTCCGGGGTGGGGGTCGGAACCTAGGTCCGGGGTGGCGGTTGGAACCAAGGACCGGGGTGGCGGTCGGAACCACGTTCCGGGGTGGTGGTCGGAACTGTGGTGCGGGTTGGCGGTCGAAACAAAGGTCCGGGGTCGTGGGCGGAACCATGGTCCGGGGTGGCGCTCGGAACCAAGGTCCGAGGTGGCGGTCGGAAACAAGGTCCGGGGTGGCGGTCGGAACCAAGGTCCGGTGTGCCGGTCGGAACCAAGGTCCGGGGTGGCGGTCGGAACCAAGGTCCGGGGTGGCGGTTGGAACCAAGGACCGGGCTGGCGGTCGGAACCACGTTCCGGGGTGGGGGTCGGAACCTAGGTCCAGGGTGGCGGTCGGAACGAAGGTCCGGGGGGGCGGACGGAACCAAGCTCCGGGGTGGTGTTCTGAACCAAGGTCCGGGGTGGCGTTCCGAACCAAGGTCCGGGGTGGCGGTCGGAACCAAGGTCCGGGGTGGCGGTCGGAACCAATGTCCGGGGTGGCGGTCGGAACCAATGTCCGAGGTGGAGGTCGGGACCAAGGTCCGGGGTGGCGGTCGGAACCAAGGTCCGGGGTGGCGGTCGGAACCAAGGTCCGAGGTGGCGTTCGGAACCAAAGTCCGGTGTGGCGGTCGGAACCAGGTTCCGTGTTGGCGGTCGGAACAAAAGTCCGGGGTGGCGGTCGGAACCACGGTCCGGGGTGGCGGTCGGAACCAAGGTCCAGTGTGGCGGTCGGAACCCAGGTCCGGGGTGGCGGTCGGAACCAAGGTTCAGGGTGGCGGTTGGAACCAAGGACCGGGGTTGCGGTCGGAACCACGTTCCGGGTGGCGGTCGGATCAATGTCCAGGGTGGCGGTCAGAACCAACGTCCGGGGTGGCGGTTGGAACCAAGGTCCGGAGTGGCGGTCGGAACCAAGGTCCGAGGTGGCGGTCGGAACCACGTTCCGGGGTGGCGGTCGGAACCAAGGTCCGGGGTGGCGGTCGGAAACAATGTCAGGTGTGGCGTTCGAACCACCTTCCGGTGTGGCGGTCGGAACCAAGGTGCGGGGTGACAGTCAGAACTAAGGTCCAAGGTGGCGGTCGGAACCAGGGTCCGGGGTGTCGATCGGAACCAATCCGGGTTGGCGATCGGAACCAAGGTCCGGGGTGGAGGTCGGAACCAAGGTCCGGGGGGGCGGTCGGAACCAAAGTCCGGGGTGGCAGTCGGAACCAAGGTGCGGGGAGGCGGTCGGAACCAAGGCCCGGGCTGGCAGTCGGAACCAAGGTCCGGAGGGGAGGGCGGAACCATGGTCCGGGGGTACACTCGGAACCAAGGTCCGGGCTCGCGTTCAGACCCAAGGTCCGGGGTGGCGGTCGGAACTATGGTCCGGGTTGGCAGTCGGAACCAAGGTCCGGGGTGGCGGTCGGAAACAAGGTCCGGCGTGGCGGTCGGAACCAAGGTCCGGGGTGGCGGTCGGAACCAAGGTCCGGGGTGGCGGTCGGAACCTAGAACCGGCGTGGCGGTCGGAACCACGTTCCGGGGTGGCGGTCGGATCCAATGTCCAGGGTGGCGGTCAGAACCAAGGTCTGGGGTGGCTGTTGGAACCAAGGTCCGGGGTGGCGGTCGGAACCAAGGTCCGGCGTGGCGGTAGGAACCAAGTTCCGGGGGGGCGGACGGAAACAAGGTCCGGGGTGGCGTTCTGAACCAAGGCCCGGGGTGGCGGTCGGAACCAATGTCCAGGGTGGCGGTCGGAACCAAGGTCCGGGGTGGCGGTCGGAACCAAAGTCCGGTGTGGCGGTCAGAACCAGGTTCCGTGTTGGCAGTCGGAACCAAAGTCCGGGGTGGCGGTCGGAACCACGGTCCGGGGTGGCGGTCGGAACTAAGGTCCGGTGTGGCGGTCGGAACCAAGGTCCGGGGTGGCGGTCGGAACCAAGGTCCGGGGTGGCGGTTGGAACCAAGGACCGGGGTGGCGGTCGGTACCACGTTCCGGGGTGGGGGTCGGAACCTAGGTCCGGGGTGGCGGTCGGAACCAAGGTCCGGGGGGGCGGACGGAACCAAGGTCCGGGGTGGTGTTCTGAACCAAGGTCCGGTTTGGCGGTCCGAACCAAGGTCCGGGGTGTCGGCCGGAACCAAGGTCCGAGGTGGCGGTCGGAACCAATGTCCGGGGTGGCGGTCGGAACCAATGTCCGAGGTGCCGGTCGGAACCAAGGTCCGGGGTGGCGGTCGGAACCAAGGTCCGGGGTGGCGGTCGGAACCAAGGTCCGGGGTGGCGGTCGGATCCAAGGTCCGGGGTAGGGGTCGGAACCAAGGTCCAGCGTGCCGGTCGGAACCAAGGTCCGGGGTGGCGGTCGGAAGGAAGGTCCGGGGTGGCGGTTGAAACCAAGGACCGGGGTGGCGGTCAGTACCACGTTCCGGGGTGGCGGTCGGAACCTCGTTCCGGGGTGGGGGTCGGAACCTAGGTCCGGGGTGGCGGTTGGAACCAAGGACCGGGGTGGCGATCGGAACTGTGGTGCGGGTTGGCGGTCGAAACAAAGGTCCGGGGTCGTGGGCGGAACCATGGTCCGGGGTGGCGCTCGGAACCAAGGTCCGAGGTGGCGGTCGGAACCAAGGTCCGGGGTGGCGGTCGGAACCAAGGTCCGGTGTGCCGGTCGGAACCAAGGTCCGGGGTGGCGGTCGGAACCAAGGTCCGGGGTGGCGGTTGGAACCAAGGACCGGGGTGGCGGTCGGAACCACGTTCCGGGGTGGGGGTCGGAACCTAGGTCCAGGGTGGCGGTCGGAACCAAGGTCCGGGGGGGCGGACGGAACCAAGCTCCGGGGTGGTGTTCTGAACCAAGGTCCGGGGTGGCGGTCCGAACCAAGGTCCGGGGTGGCGGTCGGAACCAATGTCCGGGGTGGCGGTCGGAACCAATGTCCGAGGTGGAGGTCGGGACCAAGGTCCGGGGTGGCGGTCGGAACCAAGGTCCGGGGTGGCGGTCGGAACCAAGGTCCGAGGTGGCGTTCGGAACCAAAGTCCGGTGTGGCGGTCGGAACCAGGTTCCGTGTTGGCGGTCGGAACCAAAGTCCGGGGTGGCGGTCGGAACCAAGGTCCGGGGTGGCGGTCGGAACCAAGGTCCAGGGTGGCGGTCGGAACCCAGGTCCGGGGTGGCGGTCGGAACCAAGGTCCAGGGTGGCGGTTGGAACCAAGGACCGGGGTTGCGGTCGAAACCACGTTCCGGGTGGCGGTCGGATCAATGTCCAGGGTGGCGGTCAGAACCAACGTCCGGGGTGGCGGTTGGAACCAAGGTCCGGAGTGGCGGTCGGAACCAAGGTCCGAGGTGGCGGTCGGAACCACGTTCCGGGGTGGCGGTCGGAACCAATGTCCGGGGTGGCGGTCGGAACCAGTGTCCGAGGTGCCGGTCGGAACCAAGGTCCGGGGTGACGGTCGGAACCAAGGTCCGGGGTGGCGGTCAGAACCAAGGTCCGGGGTGGCGCTCGGAACCAAGGTCCGGGGTGGCGGTCGGAACCAAGGTCCAGGGTGGCGGTCGGAACCAAGGTCCGCGGTGGCGGTCGGAACCAAAGTCCGGTGTGGCGGTCGGAACCAGGTTCCGTGTTGGCGGTCGGAACCAAAGTCCGGGGTGGCGGTCGGAACCACGGACCGGGTTGGCGGTCGGAACCACGGTCTGGGGTGTCGGTCGGACCAAGGTCAGGGGTGGCGGTCGCAACCAAGGTCCGGGGTGGCGGTCGGAACCAAGTTCCGTGGCGGCGGTCGGAACCAATGTCCGGGTTGGCGGTCGGAACCAAGGACCGGGGTGGCGGTCCGAACCACGTTCCGGGGTGGGGGTCGGAACCTAGGTCTTGGATGGCGGTTGGAACCAAGGACCGGGGTGGCGGTCGGATCCACGTTCCGGGGTGGTGGTCGGAACTATGGTGCGGGTTGGCGGTCGAAACAAAGGTCCGGGGACGTGGGCGGAACCATGGTCCGGGGTGGCGGTCGGAACCAAGGTCCGCGGTGGCGGTCGGAACCAAGGTGCGGGGTGGCGGTCGGAACCAAGGTCCGGTGTGGCGGTCGGAACCAAGGTCCGGGGTGGCGGTCGGAACCAAGGTCCGGGGTGGCGGTTGGAACCAAGGACCGGGGTGGCGGTCGGTACCACGTTCCGGGGTGGGGGTCGGAACCTAGGTCCGGGGTGGTGTTCTGAACCAAGGTCCGGGGTGGCGGTCCGAACCAAGGTCCGGGGTGGCGGCCAGAACCAAGGTCCGGGGTGGCGGTCGGAACCAATGTCCGGGGTGGCGGTCGGAACCAGTGTCCGAGGTGCCGGTCGGAACCAAGGTCCGTGGTGGCGGTCGGAACCAAGGTCCGGGGTGGCGGTCGGAACCAAGGTCCGGGGTGGCGGTCGGAACCAAGGTCCGGGGTGGCGGTCGGAACCAATGTCCGGGGTGGCGGTCGGAACCAATGTCCGAGGTGGCGGTCGGAACCAAAGTCCGGTGTGGCGGTCGGAACCAAGGTCCGGGGTGGCGGTCGGAACCAAAGTCCGGTGTGGCGGTCGGAACCAGGTTCCGTGTTGGCGATCGGAACCAAAGTCCGGGGTGGCGGTCGGAACCACGGTCCGGGTTGGCGGTCGGAACCACGGTCCGGGGTGTCGGTCGGACCAAGGTCCGGGGTGGCGGTCGCAACCAAGGTCCGGGGTGGCGGTCGGAACCAAGTTCCGTGGCGGCGGTCGGAACCAATGTCCGGGGTGGCGGTCGGAACCAAGGTCCGGGGTGGCGGTCGGAACCAAGGTCCGGGGTGGCGGTCGGAACCAAGGTCCGGGGTGGCGGTCGGAACCAAGGTCCGGGGTGGCGGTCAGAACCAAGGTCTGGGGTGGCGGTCGGAACGAAGGTCCGGCGTGGCGGTCGGAACCAAGGTCTGGGGTGGCGGTCGGAACCAAGGTCCGGCGTGGCGGTCGGAACCAAGGTCCGGGGTGGCGGTCGGAACCAAGGTCCGGGGTGGCGGTCGGAAGTCAGGTCCGGGGTGGCGGTCGTAACCAAGGTCCAGGGTGGTGGTCGGAACCAAGGTCCGAGGTGGCGGTCAGAACCAAGGTCCGGGGTGGCGGTCGGAACCAAGGTCCGGCGTAGCAGTCGGAACCAAGGTCCGGGGTGGCGGTCGGAAGCAAGGTCCGGGGTGGCGGTCGGAAGCAAGGTCCGGGGTGGCGGTTGGAACCAAGGACCGGGGTGGCGGTCGGAACCACGTTCCGGGGTGGCGGTCGGAATCAGGGTCCGGGGTGGCGGTCGGAACCAAGGTCCTGGGTGGCAGTCGGAACCAAGGTCCGGGGTGGCGGTCGGAACCAATGTCCGGGATGGAGGTCGGAACCAATGTCCGAGGTGGCGGTCGGAACCAAGGTCCGGGTTGGCGGTCGGAACCAAGGTCCGGGGTGGCAGTCGGAACCAAGGTCCGGTGTGGTGGTCGGAACCAAGGTCCGGGGTGGCGGTCGGAATCAAAGTCCGGGTTGGCGGTCGGAACCAAGTTCCGTGGTGGCAGTCGGAACCAATGTCCGGGGTGGCGGTCGGAACCAAGGTCCGGTGTGGCGGTCGGAATGAAGGTCCGGGGTCGCGGTCGGAACCAAGCTCCGGGGTGGCGTTCGGAACCGAGGTCCGGGGTGGCGGTCGGAACCAATTTCCGTGGTGGCGGTCGGAACCAATGTCCGGGGTGGTGGTCGGAACCAAGGTCCGGGGTGGCGGTCGGAACCAAGGTCCGGGGTGGCGGTCGGAACCAAGGTCCGGGGTGGCGGTCGGAACCAAGGTCCGGGGTGGCGGTCGGAAGGAAGGTCCGGGGTGGCGGTTGAAACCAAGGACCGGGGTGGCGGTCGGAACCACGTTCCGGGGTGGCGGTCGGAAGCAAGTTCCGGGGTGGCGGTCGGAACCAAGGTCCGGTGGGGCGGGCGGAACCAAGGTCCGGGGTGGCGTTCTGAACCAAGGTCCGGGGTGGCGGTTGGAACCAAGGACCGGGGTGGCGGTCGGAACCACGTTCCGGGGTGGGGGTCGGAACCTAGGTCCGGGATGGCGGTTGGAACCAAGGACCGGGGTGGCGGTCGGAACCACATTCCGGGGTGGTGGTTGGAACTATGGTGCGGGTTGGCGGTCGAAACAAAGGTCCGGGGACGTGGGCGGAACCATGGTCCGGGGTGGCGGTCGGAACCAAGGTCCGAGGTGGCGGTCGGAACCAAGGTCCGGGGTGGCGGTCGGAACCAAGGTCCGGTGTGGCGGTCGGAACCAAGGTCCGGGGTGGCGGTCGGAACCAAGGTCCGGGGTGGCGGTTGGAACCAAGGACCGGGGTGGCGGTCGGTACCACGTTCCGGGGTGGGGGTCGGAACCTAGGTCCGGGGTGGCGGTCGGAACCAAGGTCCGGGGGGGCGGACGGAACCAAGGTCCGGGGTGGTGTTCTGAACCAAGGTCCGGTTTGGCGGTCCGAACCAAGGTCCGGGGTGGCGGCCGGAACCAAGGTCCGAGGTGGCGGTCGGAACCAATGTCCGGGGTGGCGGTCGGAACCAATGTCCGAGGTGCCGGTCGGAACCAAGGTCCGGGGTGGCGGTCGGAACCAAGGTCCGGGGTGGCGGTCGGAACCAAGGTCCGGGGTGGCGGTCGGAACCAAGGTCCATGGTGGTGGTCGGAACCAAGGTCCGGGGTGGCGGTCGGAACCAAGGTCCGGGGTGGCGGTCGGAACCAACGTCCGGGGTGGCGGTCGGAACCACGGTCCGGGGTGGCGGTCGGAACCACGGTCCGGGGTGTCGGTCGGACCAACGTCCGGGGTGGCGGTCGCAACCAAGGTCCGGGGTGGCGGTCGGAACCAAGGTCCGGGGTGGCGGTCGGAACCAAGGTCCGGGGTGGCGGTCGGAACCAAGGTCCGGGGTGGCGGTCGGAACCAAGGTCCGGGGTGGCGGTCGGAACCAAGGTCCGGCGTGGCGGTCGGAACCAAGGTCCGGGGTGGCGGTTGGAACCAAGGACCGGGGTTGCGGTCGGAACCATGTTCCGGGTGGCGGTCGGATCAATGTCCAGGGTGGCGGTCAGAACCAACGTCCGGGGTGGCGGTTGGAACCAAGGTCCGGGGTGGCGGTCGGAACCAAGGTCCGAGGTGGCGGTCGGAACCACGTTCCGGGGTGGCGGTCGGAACCAAGGTCCGGGGTGGCGGTCGGAATGAAGGTCCGGGGTCGCGGTCGGAAGCAAGGTCCGGGGTGGCGGTCGGAACCAAGGTCCGGGGTGGCGGTCGGAACCAAGGTCCGGGGTGGCGGTCGGATCCAAGGTCCGGGGTGGCGGTCGGAACCAAGGTCCAGCGTGGCGGTCGGAACCAAGGTCCGGGGTGGCGGTCGGAAGGAAGTTCCGGGGTGGCGGTTGAAACCAAGGACCGGGGTGGCGGTCAGTACCACGTTCCGGGGTGGCGGTCGGAACCACGTTCCGGGGTGGGGGTCGGAACCTAGGTCCGGGGTGGCGGTTGGAACCAAGGACCGGGGTGGCGGTCGGAACCCCGTTCCGCGGTGGTGGTCGGAACTGTGGTGCGGGTTGGCGGTCGAAACAAAGGTCCGGGGTCGTGGGCGGAACCATGGTCCGGGGTGGCGCTCGGAACCAAGGTCCGAGGTGGCGGTCGGAAACAAGGTCCGGGGTGGCGGTCGGATCCAAGGTCCGGTGTGCCGGTCGGAACAAAGGTCCGGGGTGGCGGTCGGAAGCAAGGTCCGGGGTGGCGGTTGGAACCAAGGACCGGGGTGGCGGTCGGAACCACGTTCCGGGGTGGGGGTCGGAACCTAGGTCCAGGGTGGCGGTCGGAACCAAGGTCCGGGGGGGCGGACGGAACCAAGCTCCGGGGTGGTGTTCTGAACCAAGGTCCGGGGTGGCGGTCGGAACCAAGGTCCGGGGTGGCGGTCGGAACCAAGGTCCGGGGAGGCGGTCGGAACCAATGTCCGGGGTGGCGGTCGGAACCAATGTCCGAGGTGGAGGTCGGGACCAAGGTCCGGGGTGGCGGTCGGAACCAAGGTCCGGGGTGGCGGTTGGAACCAAGGTCCGAGGTGGCGTTCGGAACCAAAGTCTGGTGTGGCGGTCGGAACCATGTTCCGTGTTGGCGATCGGAACCAAAGTCCGGGGTGGCGGTCGGAACCACGGTCTGGGGTGGCGGTCGGAACCAAGGTCCAGGGTGGCGGTCGGAACCCAGGTCCGGGGTGGCGGTCGGAACCAAGGTCCAGGGTGGCGGTTGGAACCAAGGACCGGGGTTGCGGTCGGAACCACGTTCCGGGTGGCGGTCGGATCAATGTCCAGGGTGGCGGTCAGAACCAACGTCCGGGGTGGCGGTTGGAACCAAGGTCCGGAGTGGCGGTCGGAACCAAGGTCCGAGGTGGCGGTCGAAACCACGTTCCGGGGTGGCGGTCGGAACCAAGGTCCGGGGTGGCGGTCGGAAACAATGTCAGGTGTGGCGTTCGAACCACCTTCCGGTGTGGCGGTCGGAACCAAGGTGCGGGGTGACAGTCAGAACGAAGGTCCGGGGTGGCGGTCGGAACCAAGGTCCGGGGTGGCGGTCGGAACCAAGGTCCGGGGTGGCGGTCGGAACCAATGTCCGGGGTGGCGGTCGGAACCAATGTCCGAGGTGGCGGTCGGAACCAAAGTCCGGTGTGGCGGTCGGAACCAAGGTCCGGGGTGGCGGTCGGAACCAAAGTCCGGTGTGGCGGTCGGAACCAGGTTCCGTGTTGGCGATCGGAACCACGGTCCGGGTTGGCGGTCGGAACCACGGTCCGGGGTGTCGGTCGGACCAAGGTCCGGGGTGGCGGTCGCAACCAAGGTCCGGGGTGGCGGTCGGAACCAAGTTCCGTGGCGGAGGTCGGAACCAATGTCCGGGGTGGCGGTCGGAACCAAGGTCCGGGGTGGCGGTCGGAACCAAGGTCCGGGGTGGCGGTCGGAACCAAGGTCCGGGGTGGCGGTCGGAACCAAGGTCCGGGGTGGCGGTCAGAACCAAGGTCTGGGGTGGCGGTCGGAACGAAGGTCCGGCGTGGCGGTCGGAACCAAGGTCTGGGGTGGCGGTCGGAACCAAGGTCCGGCGTGGCGGTCGGAACCAAGGTCCGGGGTGGCGGTCGGAACCAAGGTCCGGGGTGGCGGTCGGAAGTCAGGTCCGGGGTGGCGGTCGTAACCAAGGTCCAGGGTGGTGGTCGGAACCAAGGTCCGAGGTGGCGGTCAGAACCAAGGTCCGGGGTGGCGGTCGGAACCAAGGTCCGGCGTAGCAGTCGGAACCAAGGTCCGGGGTGGCGGTCGGAAGCAAGGTCCGGGGTGGCGGTCGGAAGCAAGGTCCGGGGTGGCGGTTGGAACCAAGGACCGGGGTGGCGGTCGGAACCACGTTCCGGGGTGGCGGTCGGAATCAGGGTCCGGGGTGGCGGTCGGAACCAAGGTCCTGGGTGGCAGTCGGAACCAAGGTCCGGGGTGGCGGTCGGAACCAATGTCCGGGATGGAGGTCGGAACCAATGTCCGAGGTGGCGGTCGGAACCAAGGTCCGGGTTGGCGGTCGGAACCAAGGTCCGGGGTGGCAGTCGGAACCAAGGTCCGGTGTGGTGGTCGGAACCAAGGTCCGGGGTGGCGGTCGGAATCAAAGTCCGGGTTGGCGGTCGGAACCAAGTTCCGTGGTGGCAGTCGGAACAAATGTCCGGGGTGGCGGTCGGAACCAAGGTCCGGTGTGGCGGTCGGAATGAAGGTCCGGGGTCGCGGTCGGAACCAAGCTCCGGGGTGGCGTTCGGAACCGAGGTCCGGGGTGGCGGTCGGAACCAATTTCCGTGGTGGCGGTCGGAACCAATGTCCGGGGTGGTGGTCGGAACCAAGGTCCGGGGTGGCGGTCGGAACCAAGGTCCGGGGTGGCGGTCGGAACCAAGGTCCGGGGTGGCGGTCGGAACCAAGGTCCGGGGTGGCGGTCGGAAGGAAGGTCCGGGGTGGCGGTTGAAACCAAGGACCGGGGTGGCGGTCGGAACCACGTTCCGGGGTGGCGGTCGGAAGCAAGTTCCGGGGTGGCGGTCGGAACCAAGGTCCGGTGGGGCGGGCGGAACCAAGGTCCGGGGTGGCGTTCTGAACCAAGGTCCGGGGTGGCGGTTGGAACCAAGGACCGGGGTGGCGGTCGGAACCACGTTCCGGGGTGGGGGTCGGAACCTAGGTCCGGGATGGCGGTTGGAACCAAGGACCGGGGTGGCGGTCGGAACCACATTCCGGGGTGGTGGTCGGAACTATGGTGCGGGTTGGCGGTCGAAACAAAGGTCCGGGGACGTGGGCGGAACCATGGTCCGGGGTGGCGGTCGGAACCAAGGTCCGAGGTGGCGGTCGGAACCAAGGTCCGGGGTGGCGGTCGGAACCAAGGTCCGGTGTGGCGGTCGGAACCAAGGTCCGGGGTGGCGGTCGGAACCAAGGTCCGGGGTGGCGGTTGGAACCAAGGACCGGGGTGGCGGTCGGTACCACGTTCCGGGGTGGGGGTCGGAACCTAGGTCCGGGGTGGCGGTCGGAACCAAGGTCCGGGGGGGCGGACGGAACCAAGGTCCGGGGTGGTGTTCTGAACCAAGGTCCGGTTTGGCGGTCCGAACCAAGGTCCGGGGTGGCGGCCGGAACCAAGGTCCGAGGTGGCGGTCGGAACCAATGTCCGGGGTGGCGGTCGGAACCAATGTCCGAGGTGCCGGTCGGAACCAAGGTCCGGGGTGGCGGTCGGAACCAAGGTCCGGGGTGGCGGTCGGAACCAAGGTCCGGGGTGGCGGTCGGAACCAAGGTCCATGGTGGTGGTCGGAACCAAGGTCCGGGGTGGCGGTCGGAACCAAGGTCCGGGGTGGCGGTCGGAACCAACGTCCGGGGTGGCGGTCGGAACCACGGTCCGGGGTGGCGGTCGGAACCACGGTCCGGGGTGTCGGTCGGACCAACGTCCGGGGTGGCGGTCGCAACCAAGGTCCGGGGTGGCGGTCGGAACCAAGGTCCGGGGTGGCGGTCGGAACCAAGGTCCGGGGTGGCGGTCGGAACCAAGGTCCGGGGTGGCGGTCGGAACCAAGGTCCGGGGTGGCGGTCGGAACCAAGGTCCGGCGTGGCGGTCGGAACCAAGGTCCGGGGTGGCGGTTGGAACCAAGGACCGGGGTTGCGGTCGGAACCATGTTCCGGGTGGCGGTCGGATCAATGTCCAGGGTGGCGGTCAGAACCAACGTCCGGGGTGGCGGTAGGAACCAAGGTCCGGGGTGGCGGTCGGAACCAAGGTCCGAGGTGGCGGTCGGAACCACGTTCCGGGGTGGCGGTCGGAACCAAGGTCCGGGGTGGCGGTCGGAATGAAGGTCCGGGGTCGCGGTCGGAAGCAAGGTCCGGGGTGGCGGTCGGAACCAAGGTCCGGGGTGGCGGTCGGAACCAAGGTCCGGGGTGGCGGTCGGATCCAAGGTCCGGGGTGTCGGTCGGAACCAAGGTCCAGCGTGGCGGTCGGAACCAAGGTCCGGGGTGGCGGTCGGAAGGAAGGTCCGGGGTGGCGGTTGAAACCAAGGACCGGGGTGGCGGTCAGTACCACGTTCCGGGGTGGCGGTCGGAACCACGTTCCGGGGTGGGGGTCGGAACCTAGGTCCGGGGTGGCGGTTGGAACCAAGGACCGGGGTGGCGGTCGGAACCCCGTTCCGGGGTGGTGGTCGGAACTGTGGTGCGGGTTGGCGGTCGAAACAAAGGTCCGGGGTCGTGGGCGGAACCATGGTCCGGGGTGGCGCTCGGAACCAAGGTCCGAGGTGGCGGTCGGAAACAAGGTCCGGGGTGGCGGTCGGATCCAAGGTCCGGTGTGCCGGTCGGAACCAAGGTCCGGGGTGGCGGTCGGAAGCAAGGTCCGGGGTGGCGGTTGGAACCAAGGACCGGGGTGGCGGTCGGAACCACGTTCCGGGGTGGGGGTCGGAACCTAGGTCCAGGGTGGCGGTCGGAACCAAGGTCCGGGGGGGCGGACGGAACCAAGCTCCGGGGTGGTGTTCTGAACCAAGGTCCGGGGTGGCGGTCCGAACCAAGGTCCGGGGTGGCGGTCGGAACCAAGGTCCGGGGTGGCGGTCGGAACCAATGTCCGGGGTGGCGGTCGGAACCAATGTCCGAGGTGGAGGTCGGGACCAAGGTCCGGGGTGGCGGTCGGAACCAAGGTCCGGGGTGGCGGTTGGAACCAAGGTCCGAGGTGGCGTTCGGAACCAAAGTCTGGTGTGGCGGTCGGAACCATGTTCCGTGTTGGCGATCGGAACCAAAGTCCGGGGTGGCGGTCGGAACCACGGTCCGGGGTGGCGGTCGGAACCAAGGTCCAGGGTGGCGGTCGGAACCCAGGTCCGGGGTGGCGGTCGGAACCAAGGTCCAGGGTGGCGGTTGGAACCAAGGACCGGGGTTGCGGTCGGAACCACGTTCCGGGTGGCGGTCGGATCAATGTCCAGGGTGGCGGTCAGAACCAACGTCCGGGGTGGCGGTTGGAACCAAGGTCCGGAGTGGCGGTCGGAACCAAGGTCCGAGGTGGCGGTCGAAACCACGTTCCGGGGTGGCGGTCGGAACCAAGGTCCGGGGTGGCGGTCGGAAACAATGTCAGGTGTGGCGTTCGAACCACCTTCCGGTGTGGCGGTCGGAACCAAGGTGCGGGGTGACAGTCAGAACGAAGGTCCAAGGTGGCGGTCGGAACCAGGGTCCGGGGTGGCGATCGGAACCAATCCGGGTTGGCGATCGGAACCAAGGTCCGGGATGGAGGTCGGAACCAAGGTCCGGGGGGGCGGTCGGAACCAAAGTCCGGGGTGGCAGTCGGAACCAAGGTGCGGGGAGGCGGTCGGAACCAAGGCCCAGGCTGGCAGTCGGAACCAAGGTCCGGAGGGGAGGGCGGAACCATGGTCCGGGGGTACAGTCGGAACCAAGGTCCGGGCTCGCGTTCGGACCCAAGGTCCGGGGTGGCGGTCGGAACTATGGTCCGGGGTGGCAGTCGGAACCAAGGTCCGGGGTGGCGGTCGGAAACAAGGTCCGGCGTGGCGGTCGGAACCAAGGTCCAGGGTGGCGGTCAGAACCAAGGTCCGGGGTGGCGGTCGGAACCTAGAACCGGCGTAGCGGTCGGAACCACGTTCCGGGGTGGCGGTCGGATCCAATGTCCAGGGTGGCGGTCAGAACCAAGGTCTGGGGTGGCTGTTGGAACCAAGGTCCGGGGTGGCGGTCGGAACCAAGGTCCGGCGTGGCGGTCGGAACCAAGTTCCGGGGGGGCGGACGGAAACAAGGTCCGGGGTGGCGTTCTGAACCAAGGACCGGGGTGGCGGTCGGAACCAATGTCCAGGGTGGCGGTCGGAACCAAGGTCCGGGGTGGCGGTCGGAACCAAAGTCCGGTGTGGCGGTCAGAACCAGGTTCCGTGTTGGCAGTCGGAACCAAAGTCCGGGGTTGCGGTCGGAACCACGGTCCGGGGTGGCGGTCGGAACCAAGGTCCGGGGTGTCGGTCGGACCAAGGTCCGGGGTGGCGGTCGCAACCAAGGTCCGGGGTGGCGGTCGGAACCAAGTTCCGTGCTGGCGGTCGGAACCAATGTGCGGGGTGGCGGTCGGAACCAAGGTCCGGGGTGGCGGTCGGAACCAAGGTCCGGGGTGACGGTCGGAACCAAGGTCCGGTGTGGCGGTCGGAACCAAGGTCCGGCGTGGCGGTCGGAACCAAGGTCCGGGGTGGCGGTCGGAACCAAGGTCCGGGGTGGCGGTTGGAACCAAGGACCGGGGTTGCGGTCGGAACCACGTTCCGGGGTGGCGGTCGGATCAATGTCCAGGGTGGCGGTCAGAACCAACGTCCGGGGTGGCGGTTGGAACCAAGGTCCGGGTGGCGGTCGGAACCAAGGTCCGGGGTGGCGGTCGGATCCAATGTCCGGGGTGCCGGTCGGAACCAAGGTCCGAGGTGGCGGTCGGAACCACGTTCCGGGGTGGCGGTCGGAACCAAGGTCCGGGGTGGCGGTCGGAACCAAGGTCCGGGGGGGCGTTCGGAACCAAGGTCCGGGGAGGCGGTCGGAAACAATGTCAGGTGTGGCGTTCGAACCACCTTCCGGTGTGGCGGTCGGAACTAAGGTCCGGGGTGACAGTCAGAACTAAGGTCCAAGGTGGCGGTCGGAACCTGGGTCCGGGGTGGCGGTGGGAACCACATTCTGGGGTGGCGGTCGGAACCAAGGTCCGGGGTGGCGGTCGGAAACAAGGTCCGGGGGCGGCGTTCGGAACTAAGTTCCGGGGTGGCGGTCGGAACCAAGGGCCTGGGTGGCGGGCGGAATCAAGGTCCGGTGTGGCGGTCGGACCCAAGGTCCGGGTTGGTGGTCGGAACAATGGTCCGGTTTGGCGATCGAAACAAAGGTCCGGGGTCGTGGGCGGAACCATGGTCCGGGGTGGCGGTCGGAAACAAGGTCCGGGGTGGCGGTCGGAAGTCAGGTCCGGCGTGGCGGTCGGAACCAAGGTCCAGGGTGGTGTTCGGAACCAAGGTCCGAGGTGGCGGTCAGAACCAAGGTCCGGTGTGGCGGTCGGAACCAAGTTCCGGTGTAGCGGTCGGAACCATGGTCCGGGGTGGCGGTCGGAAGCAAGGTCCGGGGTGGCGGTCGGAAGCAAGGTCCGGGGTGGCGGTTGGAACCAAGGACCGGGGTGGCGGTCGGAACCACGTTCCGGGGTGGCGGTCGGAAGCAAGGTCCGGGGTGGCGGTCGGAACCAAGGTCCGGGGTGGCGTTCTGAACCAAGGTCCGGGGTGGCGGTCCGAACCAAGGTCTGGGGTGGTGGTCGGAACCAAGGTCCGGGGTGGCGGTCGGAACCAATGTCCGGTGTGGCGGTCGGAACCAATGTCCGAGGTGGCGGTCCGAACCAAGGTCCGGGGTGGCGGTCGGAACCAAGGTCCGGGGTGGCGGTCGGAACCAA
Organism: Mustelus asterias; assembly: GCF_964213995.1. Taxonomy (NCBI): domain Eukaryota; kingdom Metazoa; phylum Chordata; class Chondrichthyes; order Carcharhiniformes; family Triakidae; genus Mustelus; species Mustelus asterias. The sequence continues at coordinate 147,093 of NW_027590166.1, forward strand.
GGTCCGGGGTGGCAGTCGGAACCAAGGTCCGGGGTGGCGGTCGGAACCAATGTCCGGGATGGCAGTCGGAACCAATGTCCGAGGTGGCGGTCGGAACCAAGGTCCGGGTTGGCGGTCGGAACCAAGGTCCGGGGTATCAGTCGGAACCAAGGTCCGGTGTGGTGGTCGGAACCAAGGTCCGGGGTGGCAGTCTGAATGAAGGTCCGGGGTCGCGGTCGGAACCAAGGTCCGGGGTGGCGGTCGGAACCAAGGTCCGGGGTGGCGGTCGGAACCAAGGTCCGGGGTGGCGGTCGGAACCAAGGTCCGGCGTGGCGGTCGGAACCAAGGTCCGGGGTGGCGGTCGGAAGGAAGGTCCGGGTTGGCGGTTGAAACCAAGGACCGGGGTGGCGGTCGGAACCATGTTCCGGGGTGGCGGTCGGAAGCAAGGTCCGGGGTGGCGGTCGGAACCAAGGTCCGGGGGGGGCGGTCGGGACCAAGGTCCGCAGTGGCGGTCGGAACCAAGGTCAGGGGTGGTGGTGGGAACCACGTTCTGGGGTGGCGGTCGGAACCAAGGTCCGGGGTGGCGGTCGGAACCAAGTTCCGGGGTGGCGTTCGGACCCAAGGTCCGGGATGGTGGTCGGAACTATGGTCCGGGGTGGTGGTCGGAACCAAGGTCCTGGGTGGCGTTCCGAACCAATGTCCGGGGTGGCGGTCCGAACCAAGGTCCGGGGTGACGGTTGGAACCAAGGACCGGGGTGGCGGTCGGAACCACGTTCCGGGGTGGCGGTCGGAACCAAGGTCCGGGGTGGCAGTTGGAACCAAGGTCCGGGGGGGCGGACGGAACCAAGGTCCGGGGTGGCGTTACGAACCAAGGTCCGGGGTGGCGTTCCGAAGCAATGTCCGGGGTGGCGGTCGGAACCAAGGTCTGGGGTGGCGGTAAGAACCAATGTCCGGGGTGGCGGTCGGAACCAATGTCCGAGGTGGCGGTCGGAACCAAGGTCCGGGGTGGCGGTCGGAACCAAGGTCCGGAGTGGCGGTCGGAACCAAGGTCCGGGGTGGCGGTCGGAAACAAGGTCCGGCGTGGCGGTCGGAACCAAGGTCCGGGGTGGCGGTCGGAACCAAGGTCCGGGGTGGCGGTCGGAACCTAGAACCGGCGTGGCGGTCGGAACCACGTTCCGGGGTGGCGGTCGGATCCAATGTCCAGGGTGGCGGTCAGAACCAAGGTCTGGGGTGGCTGTTGGAACCAAGGTCCGGGGTGGCGGTCGGAACCAAGGTCCGGCGTGGCGGTCGGAACCCAGTTCCGGGGGGGCGGACGGAAACAAGGTCCGGGGTGGCGTTCTGAACCAAGGACCGGGGTGGCGGTCGGAACCAATGTCCAGGGTGGCGGTCGGAACCAAGGTCCGGGGTGGCGGTCGGAACCAATGTCCGGTGTGGCGGTCAGAACCATGTTCCGTGTTGGCAGTCGGAACCAAAGTCCGGGGTGGCGGTCGGAACCAAGGTCCGGGGTGTCGGTCGGACCAAGGTCCGGGGTTGCGGTCGCAACCAAGGTCCGGGGTGGCGGTCGGAACCAAGTTCCGTGGTGGCGGTCGGAACCAATGTGCGGTGTGGCGGTCGGAACCAAGGTCCGGGGTGGCGGTCGGAACCAAGGTCCGGGGTGACGGTCGGAACCAAGGTCCGGGGTGGCGGTCGGAACTAAGGTCCGGCGTGGCGGTCGGAACCAAGGTCCGGGGTGGCGGTCAGAACCAAGGTCCGGGGTGGCGGTTGGAACCAAGGACCGGGGTTGCGGTCGGAACCACGTTCCGCGGTGGCGGTCGGATCAATGTCCAGGGTGGCGGTCAGAACCAACGTCCGGGGTGGCGGTTGGAACCAAGGTCCGGGTGGCGGTCGGAACCAAGGTCCGAGGTGGCGGTCGGAACCACGTTCCGGGGTGGCGGTCGGAACCAAGGTCCGGGGTGGCGGTCTGAACCAAGGTCCGGGGGGGCGGTCGGAACCAAGGTCCGGGGTGACAGTCAGAACTAAGGTCCAAGGTGGCGGTCGGAACCTGGGTCCGGGGTGGCGGTGGGAACCACATTCTGGGGTGGCGGTCGGAACCAAGGTCCGGGGTGGCGGTCGGAAACAAGGTCCGGGGGCGGCGTTCGGAACTAAGTTCCGGGGTGGCGGTCGGAACCAAGGCCCTGGGTAGCGGGCGGAATCAAGGTCCGGTGTGGCGGTCGGACCCAAGGTCCGGGTTGGTGGTCGGAACAATGGTCCGGTTTGGCGATCGAAACAAAGGTCCGGGGTCGTGGGCGGAACCATGGTCCGGGGTGGCGGTCGGAAACAAGGTCCGGGGTGGCGATCGGAAGTCAGGTCCGGCGTGGCTGTCGGAACCAAGGTCCAGGGTGGTGTTCGGAACCAAGGTCCGAGGTGGCGGTCAGAACCAAGGTCCGGTGTGGCGGTCGGAACCAAGTTCCGGTGTAGCGGTCGGAACCATGGTCCAGGGTGGCGGTCGGAAGCAAGGTCCGGGGTGGCGGTCGGAAGCAAGGTCCGGGGTGGCGGTTGGAACCAAGGACCGGGGTGGCGGTCGGAACCACGTTCCGGGGTGGCGGTCGGAAGCAAGGTCCAGGGTGGCGGTCGGAACCAAGGTCCGTGGGGGCGGACGGAACCGAGGTCCGGGGTGGCGTTCTGAACCAAGGTCCGGGGTGGCGGTCCGAACCAAGGTCTGGGGTGGTGGTCGGAACCAAGGTCCGGGGTGGCGGTCGGAACCAATGTCCGGTGTGGCGGTCGGAACCAATGTCCGAGGTGACGGTCCGAACCAAGGTCCGGGGTGGCGGTCGGAACCAAGGTCCGGGGTGGCGGTCGGAACCAAGGTCCGGGGTGGCAGTCGGAACCAAGGTCCGGGGTGGCGGTCGGATCTAATGTCCGGGATGGCGGTCGGAACCAATGTCCGAGGTGGCGGTCGGAACCAAGGTCCGGGTTGGCGGCCGGAACCAAGGTCCGGGGTATCAGTCGGAACCAAGTTCCGGTGTGGTGGTCGGAACTAAGGTCCGGGGTGGCAGTCTGAATGAAGGTCCGGGGTCGCGGTCGGAACCAAGGTCCGGGGTGGCGGTCGGAACCAAGGTCCGGGGTGGCGGTCGGAACCAAGGTCCGGGGTGGCGGTCGGAACCAAGGTCCGGCGTGGCGGTCGGAACCATGGTCCGGGGTGGCGGACGGAAGGAAGGTCCGGGGTGGCGGTTGAAACCAACGACCGGGGTGGCGGTCGGAACCATGTTCCGGGGTGGCGGTCGGAAGCAAGGTCCGGGGTGGCGGTCGGAACCAAGGTCCGGGGGGGGCGGTCGGGAACCAAGGTCCGCAGTGGCGGTCGGAACCAAGGTCAGGGGTGGTGGTGGGAACCACGTTCTGGGGTGGCGGTCGGAACCAAGGTCCGGGGTGGCGGTCGGAACCAAGTTCCGGGGTGGCGTTCGGACCCAAGGTCCGGGATGGTGGTCGGAACTATGGTCCGGGGTGGTGGTCGGAACCAAGGTCCTGGGTGGTGTTCCGAACCAATGTCCGGGGTGGCGGTCCGATCCAAGGTCCGGGGTGACGGTTGGAACCAAGGACCGGGGTGGCGGTCGGAACCACGTTCCGGGGTGGCGGTCGGAACGAAGGTCCGGGGTGGCAGTTGGAACCAAGGTCCGGGGGGCGGACGGAACCAAGGTCCGGGGTGGCGTTACGAACCAAGGTCCGGGGTGGCGTTCCGAACCAATGTCCGGGGTGGCGGTCGGAACCAAGGTCTGGGGTGGCGGTAAGAACCAATGTCCGGGGTGGCGGTCGGAACCAATGTCCGAGGTGGCGGTCGGAACCAAGGTCCGGGGTGGCGGTCGGAACCAAGGTCCGGAGTGGCGGTCGGAACTAAGGTCCGGGGTGGCAGTGGGAACCAAGGTCCGGGCTGGCGGTTGGAACCAATGTCCGTGGTGGCGGTCGGAACCAATGTCCGAGGTGGCGGTCGGAACCAAGGTCCGGGGTGGCGGTCGGAACCAAGGTCCGGGGTGACTGTCGGAACCAAGGTCCGGGGTGGCGGTCGGAAACAAAGTCCGGGGTGGCGGTCGGAACCAAGTTCCGTGGTGGCGGTCGGAGCCAATGTCCGGAGTGGCGGTCGGAACCAAGGTCCGGGGTGGCGGTCGGAACGAAGGTCCGGGGTGGCGGTCGGAACCAAGTTCCGGGGTGGCGGTCGGAACCAAGGTCTAGGGTGGCGGTCGGAAACAATTTCCGTGGGGGCGTTCGGAACCAAGGTCCGGGGTGGCGGTCGGAACCAATGTCCGGGGTGGCGGTCGGAACCAATGTCCGAGGTGGCGGTCGGAACCAAGGTCCGGGGTGGCGGTCGGAACCAAGGTTCGTGGTGGCGGTCGGAACCAAGGTCCGGGGTGGCTGTCGGAACCAAGGTCCGGGGTGGCGGTCGGAAACAAAGTCCGGAGTGGCGGTCGGAACCAAGTTCCGTGGTGGCGGTCTGAGCCAATGTCCGGGGTGGCGGTCGGAACCAAGGTCCGGGGTGGCGGTCGGAACCAAGGTCCGGGGTGGCGGTCGGAACCAAGTTCCGGGGTGGCGGTCGGAACCAAGGTCCGGGGTGGCGGTCGGAACCAAGGTCCGGGGTGGCGGTCGGAACCAACGTCCGGGGTGGCGGTCGGAACCAAGGTCCGGGTTGGCGGTCGGAACCACAGTCCGGGGTGGCGGTCGGAACCAAGGTCCGGTGTGGTGGTCCGAACCAAGCTCCGCGGTGGCGGTCGGAACCAAGGTCCGGGGTGGCGGTCGGAAACAAGGTCCGGGGTGGCGATCGGAAGTACGGTCCGGGGTGGCGGTCGGAACCAAGGTCCGGGGTGGTGGTCGGAACCAAGGTCCGAGGTGGCGGTCGGAACCAAGGTCCGGGGTGGCGGTCGGAACCAAGGTCCGGCGTGGCGGTCGGAACCAAGGTCCGGGGTGGCGGTCGGAACCAAGGTCCGGGGTGGCGGTTGGAACCAAGGACCGGGGTGGCGGTCGGAACCATTTTCCGGGGTGGCGGTCGGAACCAATGTCCGGGGTGGCGGTAGGAACCAAGGTCCGGGGGGGCGGACGGAACCAAGGTCCGAGGTGGCGTTCTGAACCAAGGTCCGGGGAGGCGGTCGGAAACAAGGTCACGTGTGGCGTTCGAACCACCTTCCAGTGTGGCGGTCGGAACGAAGGTCCGGGTTGACAGTCAAAACTAAGGTCCAAGGTGGCGGTCGGAACCAATGGCCGGGGTGGCGATCGGAACGAATCCGGGGTGGCAGTCGGAACCAAGGTCCGGGGTGGATGTCGGAACCAAGGTCCCGGGGGGGCGGTCGGAACCAAGGTCCGGGGTGGCGGTCAGACCCAAGGGCCGGGGTGGCGGTCGGAACTATGGTCCGGGTTGGCGGTCGAAACAAAGGTCATGGGTCGTGGGCGGAACCATGGTCCGGGGTGGCGGTCGGAACCAAGGTCCGGGGTGGCGGTCGGGACCAAGGACCGGGGTGGCGGTCGGAACCATGTTCCGGGGTGGCGGTCGGAAACAATGTCCGGGGTGGCGGTCGGAACCAATGTCCGGGGTGGCGGTCGGAACCAAGGTCCGGGGTGGCGGTCGGAACCAAGGTCCGGGGTGGCGGTCGGAACCAAGGTCCGGGGTGGCGGTCGGAACCAACGTCCGGGGTGGCGGTCGGAACCAAGGTCCGGGGTGGCGGTCGGAACCAATGTCCGGGGTGGCGGTCGGAACCAATGTCCGAGGTGGCGGTCGGAAACAAAGTCCGGGGTGGCGGTCGGAACCAAGTTCCGTGGTGGCGGTCTGAGCCAATGTCCGGGGTGGCGGTCGGAACCAAGGTCCGGGGTGGCGGTCGGAACCAAGGTCCAGGGTGGCGGTCGGAACCAAGTTCCGGGGTGGCGGTCGGAACCAACGTCCGGGGTGGCGGTCGGAACCAAGGTCCGGGGTGGCGGTCGGAACCAACGTCCGGGGTGGCGGTCGGAACCAAGGTCCGGGTTGGCGGTCGGAACCACAGTCCGGTGTGGCGGTCGGAACCAAGGTCCGGTGTGGTGGTCCGAACCAAGGTCCGGGGTGGCGGTCGGAACCAAGGTCCGGGGTGGCAGTCGGAAACAAGGTCCGGGGTGGCGATCGGAAGTACGGTCCGGGGTGGCGGTCGGAACCAAGGTCCGGGGTGGTGGTCGGAACCAAGGTCCGAGGTGGCGGTCGGAACCACGGTCCGGGGTGTTGGTCGGAACCAAGGTCCGGCGTGGCGGTCGGAACCAAGGTCCGGGGTGGCGGTCGGAACCAAGGTCCGGGGTGGCGGTTGGAACCAACGACCGGGGTGGCGGTCGGAACCATTTTCCAGGGTGGCGGTCGGAACCAATGTCCGGGGTGGCAGTAGGAACCAAGGTCCGGGGGGGCGGACGTAACCAAGGTCCGAGGTGGCGTTCTGAACCAAGGTCCGGGGAGGCGGTCGGAAACAAGGTCACGTGTGGCGTTCGAACCACCTTCCAGTGTGGCGGTCGGAACGAAGGTCCGGGTTGACAGTCAAAACTAAGGTCCAAGGTGGCGGTCGGAACCAATGGCCGGGGTGGCGATCGGAACCAATCCGGGGTGGCAGTCGGAACCAAGGTCCGGGGTGGAGGTCGGAACCAAGGTCCGGGGGGGCGGTCGGAACCAAGGTCCGGGGTGGCGGTCAGACCCAAGGGCCGGGGTGGCGGTCGGAACTATGGTCCGGGTTGGCGGTCGAAACAAAGGTCATGGGTCGTGGGCGGAACCATGGTCCGGGGTGGCGGTCGGAACCAAGGTCCGGGGTGGCGGTCGGAACCAAGGACCGGGGTGGCGGTCGGAACCATGTTCCGGGGTGGCGGTCGGAACCAATGTCCGGGTGGCGGTCGGAACCAAGGTCCGGGGTGGCGGTCGGAACCAAGGTCCGGGGTGGCGGTTGGAACCAAGGACCGGGGTGGCGGTCGGAACCACGTTCCGGGGTGGCGGTTGGAACCAAGGTCCGCGGGGGCGGACGGAACCAAGGTCCGGGGTGGCGTTCGGAACCATGGTCCGGGGTGGCGGTCCGAACCAAGGTCCGGGGTGGCGGTCGGAACCACGTTCCGGGGTGGCGGTCGGATCCAAGGTCCGCGGGGGCGGACGGAACCAAGGGCCGGGGTGGCGTTCTGAAACAAGGTCCGGGGTGGCGGTCAGAACTAAGGTCCGGGGTGGCGGTCGGAGCCAAAGTCCGGTGTGGCGGTCGGAACCAGGTTCCGTTGTGGCGGTCGGAACCAAAGTCCGGGGTGGCGGTCGGAACCACGGTCTGGGGTGGCGGTCGGAACCAAGGTCCGGGGTGGCGGTCGGAACCAAGGTCCGGGGTGGCGGTTGGAACCAAGGTCCGGGGTGGCGGTCGGAACCAGGTTCCGTGGTGGCGGTAGGAACCAATGTCCGGGGTGGCGGTCGGAACCAAGGTCCGGCGTGGCGGTCGGAACCAAGGTCCGGGGTGGCGGTCGGAACCAAGGTCCGGGGTGGCGGTCGGAACGAGGGTCCGGGGTGGCGGACGGAACCAAGGTCCGGCGTGGCGGTCGGAACCAAGCTCCGGGATGGCGGTCGGAACCATGGTCCGGTGTGGCGGTCGGAACCAAGGTGCGGGGTGACAGTCAGAACGAAGGTCCAAGGTGGCGGTCGGAACCAGGGTCCGGGGTGGCGATCGGAACCAATCCGGGTTGGCGATCGGAACCAAGGTCCGGGATGGAGGTCGGAACCAAGGTCCGGGGGGGCGGTCGGAACCAAAGTCCGGGGTGGCAGTCGGAACCAAGGTGCGGGGAGGCGGTCGGAACCAAGGCCCAGGCTGGCAGTCGGAACCAAGGTCCGGAGGGGAGGGCGGAACCATGGTCCGGGGGTACAGTCGGAACCAAGGTCCGGGCTCGCGTTCGGACCCAAGGTCCGGGGTGGCGGTCGGAACTATGGTCCGGGGTGGCAGTCGGAACCAAGGTCCGGGGTGGCGGTCGGAAACAAGGTCCGGCGTGGCGGTCGGAACCAAGGTCCAGGGTGGCGGTCAGAACCAAGGTCCGGGTTGGCGGTCGGAACCTAGAACCGGCGTAGCGGTCGGAACCACGTTCCGGGGTGGCGGTCGGATCCAATGTCCAGGGTGGCGGTCAGAACCAAGGTCTGGGGTGGCTGTTGGAACCAAGGTCCGGGGTGGCGGTCGGAACCAAGGTCCGGCGTGGCGGTCGGAACCAAGTTCCGGGGGGGCGGACGGAAACAAGGTCCGGGGTGGCGTTCTGAACCAAGGACCGGGGTGGCGGTCGGAACCAATGTCCAGGGTGGCGGTCGGAACCAAGGTCCGGGGTGGCGGTCGGAACCAAAGTCCGGTGTGGCGGTCAGAACCAGGTTCCGTGTTGGCAGTCGGAACCAAAGTCCGGGGTTGCGGTCGGAACCACGGTCCGGGGTGGCGGTCGGAACCAAGGTCCGGGGTGTCGGTCGGACCAAGGTCCGGGGTGGCGGTCGCAACCAAGGTCCGGGGTGGCGGTCGGAACCAAGTTCCGTGCTGGCGGTCGGAACCAATGTGCGGGGTGGCGGTCGGAACCAAGGTCCGGGGTGGCGGTCGGAACCAAGGTCCGGGGTGACGGTCGGAACCAAGGTCCGGTGTGGCGGTCGGAACCAAGGTCCGGCGTGGCGGTCGGAACCAAGGTCCGGGGTGGCGGTCGGAACCAAGGTCCGGGGTGGCGGTTGGAACCAAGGACCGGGGTTGCGGTCGGAACCACGTTCCGGGGTGGCGGTCGGATCAATGTCCAGGGTGGCGGTCAGAACCAACGTCCGGGGTGGCGGTTGGAACCAAGGTCCGGGTGGCGGTCGGAACCAAGGTCCGGGGTGGCGGTCGGATCCAATGTCCGGGGTGCCGGTCGGAACCAAGGTCCGAGGTGGCGGTCGGAACCACGTTCCGGGGTGGCGGTCGGAACCAAGGTCCGGGGTGGCGGTCGGAACCAAGGTCCGGGGGGGCGTTCGGAACCAAGGTCCGGGGAGGCGGTCGGAAACAATGTCAGGTGTGGCGTTCGAACCACCTTCCGGTGTGGCGGTCGGAACTAAGGTCCGGGGTGACAGTCAGAACTAAGGTCCAAGGTGGCGGTCGGAACCTGGGTCCGGGGTGGCGGTGGGAACCACATTCTGGGGTGGCGGTCGGAACCAAGGTCCGGGGTGGCGGTCGGAAACAAGGTCCGGGGGCGGCGTTCGGAACTAAGTTCCGGGGTGGCGGTCGGAACCAAGGGCCTGGGTGGCGGGCGGAATCAAGGTCCGGTGTGGCGGTCGGACCCAAGGTCCGGGTTGGTGGTCGGAACAATGGTCCGGTTTGGCGATCGAAACAAAGGTCCGGGGTCGTGGGCGGAACCATGGTCCGGGGTGGCGGTCGGAAACAAGGTCCGGGGTGGCGGTCGGAAGTCAGGTCCGGCGTGGCGGTCGGAACCAAGGTCCAGGGTGGTGTTCGGAACCAAGGTCCGAGGTGGCGGTCAGAACCAAGGTCCGGTGTGGCGGTCGGAACCAAGTTCCGGTGTAGCGGTCGGAACCATGGTCCGGGGTGGCGGTCGGAAGCAAGGTCCGGGGTGGCGGTCGGAAGCAAGGTCCGGGGTGGCGGTTGGAACCAAGGACCGGGGTGGCGGTCGGAACCACGTTCCGGGGTGGCGGTCGGAAGCAAGGTCCGGGGTGGCGGTCGGAACCAAGGTCCGGGGTGGCGTTCTGAACCAAGGTCCGGGGTGGCGGTCCGAACCAAGGTCTGGGGTGGTGGTCGGAACCAAGGTCCGGGGTGGCGGTCGGAACCAATGTCCGGTGTGGCGGTCGGAACCAATGTCCGAGGTGGCGGTCCGAACCAAGGTCCGGGGTGGCGGTCGGAACCAAGGTCCGGGGTGGCGGTCGGAACCAAGGTCCGGGGTGGCAGTCGGAACCAAGGTCCGGGGTGGCGGTCGGAACCAATGTCCGGGATGGCGGTCGGAACCAATGTCCGAGGTGGCGGTCGGAACCAAGGTCCGGGTTGGCGGTCGGAACCAAGGTCCGGGGTATCAGTCGGAACCAAGGTCCGGTGTGGTGGTCGGAACCAAGGTCCGGGGTGGCAGTCTGAATGAAGGTCCGGGGTCGCGGTCGGAACCAAGGTCCGGGGTGGCGGTCGGAACCAAGGTCCGGGGTGGCGGTCGGAACCAAGGTCCGGGGTGGCGGTCGGAACCAAGGTCCGGCGTGGCGGTCGGAACCAAGGTCCGGGGTGGCGGTCGGAAGGAAGGTCCGGGGTGGCGGTTGAAACCAAGGACCGGGGTGGCGGTCGGAACCATGTTCCGGGGTGGCGGTCGGAAGCAAGGTCCGGGGTGGCGGTCGGAACCAAGGTCCGGGGGGGGCGGTCGGGACCAAGGTCCGCAGTGGCGGTCGGAACCAAGGTCAGGGGTGGTGGTGGGAACCACGTTCTGGGGTGGCGGTCGGAACCAAGGTCCGGGGTGGCGGTCGGAACCAAGTTCCGGGGTGGCGTTCGGACCCAAGGTCCGGGATGGTGGTCGGAACTATGGTCCGGGGTGGTGGTCGGAACCAAGGTCCTGGGTGGCGTTCCGAACCAATGTCCGGGGTGGCGGTCCGAACCAAGGTCCGGGGTGACGGTTGGAACCAAGGACCGGGGTGGCGGTCGGAACCACGTTCCGGGGTGGCGGTCGGAACCAAGGTCCGGGGTGGCAGTTGGAACCAAGGTCCGGGGGGGCGGACGGAACCAAGGTCCGGGGTGGCGTTACGAACCAAGGTCCGGGGTGGCGTTCCGAAGCAATGTCCGGGGTGGCGGTCGGAACCAAGGTCTGGGGTGGCGGTAAGAACCAATGTCCGGGGTGGCGGTCGGAACCAATGTCCGAGGTGGCGGTCGGAACCAAGGTCCGGGGTGGCGGTCGGAACCAAGGTCCGGAGTGGCGGTCGGAACCAAGGTCCGGGGTGGCGGTCGGAAACAAGGTCCGGCGTGGCGGTCGGAACCAAGGTCCGGGGTGGCGGTCGGAACCAAGGTCCGGGGTGGCGGTCGGAACCTAGAACCGGCGTGGCGGTCGGAACCACGTTCCGGGGTGGCGGTCGGATCCAATGTCCAGGGTGGCGGTCAGAACCAAGGTCTGGGGTGGCTGTTGGAACCAAGGTCCGGGGTGGCGGTCGGAACCAAGGTCCGGCGTGGCGGTCGGAACCCAGTTCCGGGGGGGCGGACGGAAACAAGGTCCGGGGTGGCGTTCTGAACCAAGGACCGGGGTGGCGGTCGGAACCAATGTCCAGGGTGGCGGTCGGAACCAAGGTCCGGGGTGGCGGTCGGAACCAATGTCCGGTGTGGCGGTCAGAACCATGTTCCGTGTTGGCAGTCGGAACCAAAGTCCGGGGTGGCGGTCGGAACCACGGTCCGGGGTGGCGGTCGGAACCAAGGTCCGGGGTGTCGGTCGGACCAAGGTCCGGGGTTGCGGTCGCAACCAAGGTCCGGGGTGGCGGTCGGAACCAAGTTCCGTGGTGGCGGTCGGAACCAATGTGCGGTGTGGCGGTCGGAACCAAGGTCCGGGGTGGCGGTCGGAACCAAGGTCCGGGGTGACGGTCGGAACCAAGGTCCGGGGTGGCGGTCGGAACCAAGGTCCGGCGTGGCGGTCGGAACCAAGGTCCGGGGTGACGGTCAGAACCAAGGTCCGGGGTGGCGGTTGGAACCAAGGACCGGGGTTGCGGTCGGAACCACGTTCCGCGGTGGCGGTCGGATCAATGTCCAGGGTGGCGGTCAGAACCAACGTCCGGGGTGCCGGTTGGAACCAAGGTCCGGGTGGCGGTCGGAACCAAGGTCCGAGGTGGCGGTCGGAACCACGTTCCGGGGTGGCGGTCGGAACCAAGGTCCGGGGTGGCGGTCTGAACCAAGGTCCGGGGGGGCGGTCGGAACCAAGGTCCGGGGTGACAGTCAGAACTAAGGTCCAAGGTGGCGGTCGGAACCTGGGTCCGGGGTGGCGGTGGGAACCACATTCTGGGGTGGCGGTCGGAACCAAGGTCCGGGGTGGCGGTCGGAAACAAGGTCCGGGGGCGGCGTTCGGAACTAAGTTCCGGGGTGGCGGTCGGAACCAAGGGCCTGGGTAGCGGGCGGAATCAAGGTCCGGTGTGGCGGTCGGACCCAAGGTCCGGGTTGGTGGTCGGAACAATGGTCCGGTTTGGCGATCGAAACAAAGGTCCGGGGTCGTGGGCGGAACCATGGTCCGGGGTGGCGGTCGGAAACAAGGTCCGGGGTGGCGATCGGAAGTCAGGTCCGGCGTGGCTGTCGGAACCAAGGTCCAGGGTGGTGTTCGGAACCAAGGTCCGAGGTGGCGGTCAGAACCAAGGTCCGGTGTGGCGGTCGGAACCAAGTTCCGGTGTAGCGGTCGGAACCATGGTCCAGGGTGGCGGTCGGAAGCAAGGTCCGGGGTGGCGGTCGGAAGCAAGGTCCGGGGTGGCGGTTGGAACCAAGGACCGGGGTGGCGGTCGGAACCACGTTCCGGGGTGGCGGTCGGAAGCAAGGTCCAGGGTGGCGGTCGGAACCAAGGTCCGTGGGGGCGGACGGAACCGAGGTCCGGGGTGGCGTTCTGAACCAAGGTCCGGGGTGGCGGTCCGAACCAAGGTCTGGGGTGGTGGTCGGAACCAAGGTCCGGGGTGGCGGTCGGAACCAATGTCCGGTGTGGCGGTCGGAACCAATGTCCGAGGTGACGGTCCGAACCAAGGTCCGGGGTGGCGGTCGGAACCAAGGTCCGGGGTGGCGGTCGGAACCAAGGTCCGGGGTGGCAGTCGGAACCAAGGTCCGGGGTGGCGGTCGGATCTAATGTCCGGGATGGCGGTCGGAACCAATGTCCGAGGTGGCGGTCGGAACCAAGGTCCGGGTTGGCGGCCGGAACCAAGGTCCGGGGTATCAGTCGGAACCAAGTTCCGGTGTGGTGGTCGGAACTAAGGTCCGGGGTGGCAGTCTGAATGAAGGTCCGGGGTCGCGGTCGGAACCAAGGTCCGGGGTGGCGGTCGGAACCAAGGTCCGGGGTGGCGGTCGGAACCAAGGTCCGGGGTGGCGGTCGGAACCAAGGTCCGGCGTGGCGGTCGGAACCATGGTCCGGGGTGGCGGACGGAAGGAAGGTCCGGGGTGGCGGTTGAAACCAAGGACCGGGGTGGCGGTCGGAACCATGTTCCGGGGTGGCGGTCGGAAGCAAGGTCCGGGGTGGCGGTCGGAACCAAGGTCCGGGGGGGGCGGTCGGGAACCAAGGTCCGCAGTGGCGGTCGGAACCAAGGTCAGGGGTGGTGGTGGGAACCACGTTCTGGGGTGGCGGTCGGAACCAAGGTCCGGGGTGGCGGTCGGAACCAAGTTCCGGGGTGGCGTTCGGACCCAAGGTCCGGGATGGTGGTCGGAACTATGGTCCGGGGTGGTGGTCGGAACCAACGTCCTGGGTGGTGTTCCGAACCAATGTCCGGGGTGGCGGTCCGATCCAAGGTCCGGGGTGACGGTTGGAACCAAGGACCGGGGTGGCGGTCGGAACCACGTTCCGGGGTGGCGGTCGGAACGAAGGTCCGGGGTGGCAGTTGGAACCAAGGTCCGGGGGGCGGACGGAACCAAGGTCCGGGGTGGCGTTACGAACCAAGGTCCGGGGTGGCGTTCCGAACCAATGTCCGGGGTGGCGGTCGGAACCAAGGTCTGGGGTGGCGGTAAGAACCAATGTCCGGGGTGGCGGTCGGAACCAATGTCCGAGGTGGCGGTCGGAACCAAGGTCCGGGGTGGCGGTCGGAACCAAGGTCCGGAGTGGCGGTCGGAACCAAGGTCCGGGGTGGCAGTGGGAACCAAGGTCCGGGCTGGCGGTTGGAACCAATGTCCGTGGTGGCGGTCGGAACCAATGTCCGAGGTGGCGGTCGGAACCAAGGTCCGGGGTGGCGGTCGGAACCAAGGTCCGGGGTGACTGTCGGAACCAAGGTCCGGGGTGGCGGTCGGAAACAAAGTCCGGGGTGGCGGTCGGAACCAAGTTCCGTGGTGGCGGTCGGAGCCAATGTCCGGAGTGGCGGTCGGAACCAAGGTCCGGGGTGGCGGTCGGAACGAAGGTCCGGGGTGGCGGTCGGAACCAAGTTCCGGGGTGGCGGTCGGAACCAAGGTCTAGGGTGGCGGTCGGAAACAATTTCCGTGGGGGCGTTCGGAACCAAGGTCCGGGGTGGCGGTCGGAACCAATGTCCGGGGTGGCGGTCGGAACCAATGTCCGAGGTGGCGGTCGGAACCAAGGTCCGGGGTGGCGGTCGGAACCAAGGTTCGTGGTGGCGGTCGGAACCAAGGTCCGGGGTGGCTGTCGGAACCAAGGTCCGGGGTGGCGGTCGGAAACAAAGTCCGGAGTGGCGGTCGGAACCAAGTTCCGTGGTGGCGGTCTGAGCCAATGTCCGGGGTGGCGGTCGGAACCAAGGTCCGGGGTGGCGGTCGGAACCAAGGTCCGGGGTGGCGGTCGGAACCAAGTTCCGGGGTGGCGGTCGGAACCAAGGTCCGGGGTGGCGGTCGGAACCAAGGTCCGGGGTGGCGGTCGGAACCAACGTCCGGGGTGGCGGTCGGAACCAAGGTCCGGGTTGGCGGTCGGAACCACAGTCCGGGGTGGCGGTCGGAACCAAGGTCCGGTGTGGTGGTCCGAACCAAGCTCCGGGGTGGCGGTCGGAACCAAGGTCCGGGGTGGCGGTCGGAAACAAGGTCCGGGGTGGCGATCGGAAGTACGGTCCGGGGTGGCGGTCGGAACCAAGGTCCGGGGTGGTGGTCGGAACCAAGGTCCGAGGTGGCGGTCGGAACCAAGGTCCGGGGTGGCGGTCGGAACCAAGGTCCGGCGTGGCGGTCGGAACCAAGGTCCGGGGTGGCGGTCGGAACCAAGGTCCGGGGTGGCGGTTGGAACCAAGGACCGGGGTGGCGGTCGGAACCATTTTCCGGGGTGGCGGTCGGAACCAATGTCCGGGGTGGCGGTAGGAACCAAGGTCCGGGGGGGCGGACGGAACCAAGGTCCGAGGTGGCGTTCTGAACCAAGGTCCGGGGAGGCGGTCGGAAACAAGGTCACGTGTGGCGTTCGAACCACCTTCCAGTGTGGCGGTCGGAACGAAGGTCCGGGTTGACAGTCAAAACTAAGGTCCAATGTGGCGGTCGGAACCAATGGCCGGGGTGGCGATCGGAACGAATCCGGGGTGGCAGT
Source organism: Mustelus asterias (assembly GCF_964213995.1). NCBI lineage: Eukaryota > Metazoa > Chordata > Chondrichthyes > Carcharhiniformes > Triakidae > Mustelus > Mustelus asterias. Next base: position 162,195 of record NW_027590166.1, read on the forward strand.
CGGAACCAAGGTCCGGGGTGGATGTCGGAACCAAGGTCCCGGGGGGGCGGTCGGAACCAAGGTCCGGGGTGGCGGTCAGACCCAAGGGCCGGGGTGGCGGTCGGAACTATGGTCCGGGTTGGCGGTCGAAACAAAGGTCATGGGTCGTGGGCGGAACCATGGTCCGGGGTGGCGGTCGGAACCAAGGTCCGGGGTGGCGGTCGGAACCAAGGACCGGGGTGGCGGTCGGAACCATGTTCCGGGGTGGCGGTCGGAACCAATGTCCGGGGTGGCGGTCGGAACCAATGTCCGGGGTGGCGGTCGGAACCAAGGTCCGGGGTGGCGGTCGGAACCAAGGTCCGGGGTGGCTGTCGGAACCAAGGTCCGGGGTGGCGGTCGGAAACAAAGTCCGGAGTGGCGGTCGGAACCAAGTTCCGTGGTGGCGGTCTGAGCCAATGTCCGGGGTGGCGGTCGGAACCAAGGTCCGGGGTGGCGGTCGGAACCAAGGTCCGGGGTGGCGGTCGGAACCAAGTTCCGGGGTGGCGGTCGGAACCAAGGTCCGGGGTGGCGGTCGGAACCAAGGTCCGGGGTGGCGGTCGGAACCAACGTCCGGGGTGGCGGTCGGAACCAAGGTCCGGGTTGGCGGTCGGAACCACAGTCCGGGGTGGCGGTCGGAACCAAGGTCCGGTGTGGTGGTCCGAACCAAGCTCCGGGGTGGCGGTCGGAACCAAGGTCCGGGGTGGCGGTCGGAAACAAGGTCCGGGGTGGCGATCGGAAGTACGGTCCGGGGTGGCGGTCGGAACCAAGGTCCGGGGTGGTGGTCGGAACCAAGGTCCGAGGTGGCGGTCGGAACCAAGGTCCGGGGTGGCGGTCGGAACCAAGGTCCGGCGTGGCGGTCGGAACCAAGGTCCGGGGTGGCGGTCGGAACCAAGGTCCGGGGTGGCGGTTGGAACCAAGGACCGGGGTGGCGGTCGGAACCATTTTCCGGGGTGGCGGTCGGAACCAATGTCCGGGGTGGCGGTAGGAACCAAGGTCCGGGGGGGCGGACGGAACCAAGGTCCGAGGTGGCGTTCTGAACCAAGGTCCGGGGAGGCGGTCGGAAACAAGGTCACGTGTGGCGTTCGAACCACCTTCCAGTGTGGCGGTCGGAACGAAGGTCCGGGTTGACAGTCAAAACTAAGGTCCAATGTGGCGGTCGGAACCAATGGCCGGGGTGGCGATCGGAACGAATCCGGGGTGGCAGTCGGAACCAAGGTCCGGGGTGGATGTCGGAACCAAGGTCCCGGGGGGGCGGTCGGAACCAAGGTCCGGGGTGGCGGTCAGACCCAAGGGCCGGGGTGGCGGTCGGAACTATGGTCCGGGTTGGCGGTCGAAACAAAGGTCATGGGTCGTGGGCGGAACCATGGTCCGGGGTGGCGGTCGGAACCAAGGTCCGGGGTGGCGGTCGGAACCAAGGACCGGGGTGGCGGTCGGAACCATGTTCCGGGGTGGCGGTCGGAACCAATGTCCGGGGTGGCGGTCGGAACCAATGTCCGGGGTGGCGGTCGGAACCAAGGTCCGGGGTGGCGGTCGGAACCAAGGTCCGGGGTGGCGGTCGGAACCAAGGTCCGGGGTGGCGGTCGGAACCAACGTCCGGGGTGGCGGTCGGAACCAAGGTCCGGGGTGGCGGTCGGAACCAATGTCCGGGGTGGCGGTCGGAACCAATGTCCGAGGTGGCGGTCGGAAACAAAGTCCGGGGTGGCGGTCGGAACCAAGTTCCGTGGTGGCGGTCTGAGCCAATGTCCGGGGTGGCGGTCGGAACCAAGGTCCGGGGTGGCGGTCGGAACCAAGGTCCAGGGTGGCGGTCGGAACCAAGTTCCGGGGTGGCGGTCAGAACCAAGGTCCGGGGTGGCGGTCGGAACCAAGGTCCGGGGTGGCGGTCGGAACCAACGTCCGGGGTGGCGGTCGGAACCAAGGTCCGGGTTGGCGGTCGGAACCACAGTCCGGTGTGGCGGTCGGAACCAAGGTCCGGTGTGGTGGTCCGAACCAAGGTCCGGGGTGGCGGTCGGAACCAAGGTCCGGGGTGGCAGTCGGAAACAAGGTCCGGGGTGGCGATCGGAAGTACGGTCCGGGGTGGCGGTCGGAACCAAGGTCCGGGGTGGTGGTCGGAACCAAGGTCCGAGGTGGCGGTCGGAACCAAGGTCCGGGGTGTTGGTCGGAACCAAGGTCCGGCGTGGCGGTCGGAACCAAGGTCCGGGGTGGCGGTCGGAACCAAGGTCCGGGGTGGCGGTTGGAACCAACGACCGGGGTGGCGGTCGGAACCATTTTCCGGGGTGGCGGTCGGAACCAATGTCCGGGGTGGCAGTAGGAACCAAGGTCCGGGGGGGCGGACGTAACCAAGGTCCGAGGTGGCGTTCTGAACCAAGGTCCGGGGAGGCGGTCGGAAACAAGGTCACGTGTGGCGTTCGAACCACCTTCCAGTGTGGCGGTCGGAACGAAGGTCCGGGTTGACAGTCAAAACTAAGGTCCAAGGTGGCGGTCGGAACCAATGGCCGGGGTGGCGATCGGAACCAATCCGGGGTGGCAGTCGGAACCAAGGTCCGGGGTGGAGGTCGGAACCAAGGTCCGGGGGGGCGGTCGGAACCAAGGTCCGGGGTGGCGGTCAGACCCAAGGGCCGGGGTGGCGGTCGGAACTATGGTCCGGGTTGGCGGTCGAAACAAAGGTCATGGGTCGTGGGCGGAACCATGGTCCGGGGTGGCGGTCGGAACCAAGGTCCGGGGTGGCGGTCGGAACCAAGGACCGGGGTGGCGGTCGGAACCATGTTCCGGGGTGGCGGTCGGAACCAATGTCCGGGTGGCGGTCGGAACCAAGGTCCGGGGTGGCGGTCGGAACCAAGGTCCGGGGTGGCGGTTGGAACCAAGGACCGGGGTGGCGGTCGGAACCACGTTCCGGGGTGGCGGTTGGAACCAAGGTCCGCGGGGGCGGACGGAACCAAGGTCCGGGGTGGCGTTCGGAACCATGGTCCGGGGTGGCGGTCCGAACCAAGGTCCGGGGTGGCGGTCGGAACCACGTTCCGGGGTGGCGGTCGGATCCAAGGTCCGCGGGGGCGGACGGAACCAAGGGCCGGGGTGGCGTTCTGAAACAAGGTCCGGGGTGGCGGTCAGAACTAAGGTCCGGTGTGGCGGTCGGAGCCAAAGTCCGGTGTGGCGGTCGGAACCAGGTTCCGTTGTGGCGGTCGGAACCAAAGTCCGGGGTGGCGGTCGGAACCACGGTCTGGGGTGGCGGTCGGAACCAAGGTCCGGGGTGGCGGTCGGAACCAAGGTCCGGGGTGGCGGTTGGAACCAAGGTCCGGGGTGGCGGTCGGAACCAGGTTCCGTGGTGGCGGTAGGAACCAATGTCCGGGGTGGCGGTCGGAACCAAGGTCCAGCGTGGCGGTCGGAACCAAGGTCCGGGGTGGCGGTCGGAACCAAGGTCCGGGGTGGCGGTCGGAACGAGGGTCCGGGGTGGCGGACGGAACCAAGGTCCGGCGTGGCGGTCGGAACCAAGCTCCGGGGTGGCGGTCGGAACCATGGTCCGGGGTGGCGGTTGGAACCAAGGACCGGGGTGGCGGTCGGAACCACGTTCCGCGGTGGCTGTCGGATCCAATGTCCAGTGTGGCGGTCGGAACCAAGGTCCGGGGTGGCGGTTGGAATGAAGGTCCGGGGTGGCGGTCGGAACCAAGGTCCGGGGTGGCGGTCGGAACCAAGGTCCGGTGTGGCGGTCGGAACCAATGTCCGGGGTGGCGGTCGGAACCAATGTCCGAGGTGGCGGTCGGAACCAAGGTCCGGGGTGGCGGTCGGAACCAAGGTCCGGGGTAGCGGTCGGAACCAAGGTCCGGGGTGGCGGTCGGAACCAAGGTCCGGGGGGCGGTCGGAACCAAGGTCCGGCGTGGCGTTCGGAACCAAGGTCAGGGGTGGCGGTCGGAAGTAAGGTCCGGGGTAGCGGTCGGAACCAAGGTCCGGGTTGGTGGTCGGAAGCAAGGTCCGAGGTGGCGGTCGGAACCAAGGTCCGGGGTGGCGGTCGGAACCAAGGTCCGGCGTGGCTGTCGGAACCAAGGTCCGGGGTGGCGGTCGGAACCAAGGTCCGGGGTGGCGGTTGGAACAAGGACCGGAGTGGTGGTCGGAACCACGTTCCGGGGTGGCGGGTCGGAACCAAGGCCCGGGGTGGCGGTGAGAACCAAGGTCCGGGGGGCGGACGGAACCAAGGTCCAGGGTGGCGTTCTGAACCAAGGTCCGGGGTGGCGGTCCGAACCAAGGTCCGGGGTGGCGGTCGGAACCAATGTCCGAGGTGGCGGTCGGAACCAATGTCCGGGGTGGCGGTCGGAACCAAGGTCCGTGGTGGCGGTCGGAACCAAGGTCCGGGATGGCGGTCGGAACCAGGTCCGGGGTGGCGGTCGGAACCAATGTCCGGGGTGGCGGTCGGAACCAAGGTCCTTGGTGGCGGTCGGAACCAAAGTCCAGTGTGGCGGTCGGAACCAGGTTCCGTGGTGGCGGTCGGAACCAAAGTCCGGCGTGGCGATCGGAACCACGGTCCGGGGTGACGGTCGGAACCAAGGTCCGGGGAGGCGGTTGGAACCAAGGTCCGGGGTGGCGGTCGGAACCAAGGTCCGGGGTGGCAGTCGGAACCAAGTTCCGTGGTGGCGGTCGGAACCAATGTCCGGGGTGGCGGTCGGAACTAAGGTCCGGGGTGGCGGTCGGAACCAAGGTCCGGATTGGTAGTCGAAACCAACATCCGGAGTGGCGGTCGGAACCAAGGTCCGGGGTGGCAGTCAGATCCAAGTTCCGGCATGGCGGTCGGAACCAAGGTCCGGGGTGGCGTTCGGAACCAAGGTCCGGGTTGGCGGTTGGAACCAAGGACCGGGGTGGCGTTCGGAATGACGTTCCGGGGTGGCGGTCGGACCCAATGTCCAGGGTGGCGGTTGGAACGCAGGTCCGGGGTGGCGGTCGGAACCAAGGTCCGGGGTGGCGGTTGGAACGCAGGTCCGGGGTGGCGGTCGGAACCAAAGTCCGGGGTGGCGGTCGGAACCAAGGTCCGGGGGGGCGGTCGGGATCAAGGTCCGCAGTGGCGGTCGGAACCAAGGTCAGGGCTGGCGGCGGGAACCACGTTCTGGGGTGGCGGTCGGAACCAAGGTCCGGGGTGGCGTTCGGAACCAAGGTCCGGGATGGCGTTCGGAACCAAGTTACGGGGTGGCGGTCGGAACCAAGGGCCGGGGTGGCGGGCGGAATCAAGGTCCGGGGAGGCGGTCGGACCCAAGGTCCGGGGTGATGGTCGGAACTATGGTCCGGGTTGGCGGTCGAAACAAAGGTCCGGGGTGGCGGTTGGAACCAAGGACCGGTGTGGCGGTCGGAACCACGTTCCGGGGTGGCGGTCGGAACCAAGGTCCAGGGTGGCGGTCGGAACCAAGTTCCGGGGGGGCGGACGGAACCAAGGTCCGGGGTGGCGTTACGAACCAAGGTCCGGGGTGGCGTTCCGAACCAAGGTCCGGGTTGGCGGTCGGAACCAAAGTCCGGGGTGGCGGTCGGAACCAAGGTCCGGGTTGGCAGTCGGAACCATGGTCCGGGGTGGCGGTCGGAACCAATGACCGGGGTGGAAGTCGGAACCAATGTCCGAGGTGGCGGTCGGAACCAAGGTCCGGGGTGGCGGTCGGAACCAAGGTCCGTGGTGGCGGTCGGAGCCAAAGTCCGGTGTGGCGGTCGGAACCAGGTTCCGTTGTGGCGGTCGGAACCAAAGTCCGGAGTGGCGGTCGGAACCACGGTCTGGGGTGGCGGTCGGAACCAAGGTCCGGGGTGGCGGTCGGAACCAAGGTCCGGGGTGGCGGTCGGAACCAAGGTCCGGGGTGGCGGTCGGAACCAGGTTCCGTGGTGGCGGTAGGAACTAATGTCCGGGGTGGCGGTCGGAACCAAGGTCCGGGGTGGCGGTCGGAACCAAGGTCCGGGGTGGCGGTCGGAACCAAGGTCCGGGTTGGTGGTCGGAACCAAGGTCCGAGGTGGCGGTCGGAACCAAGGTCCGGGGTGGCGGTCGGAACCAAGGTCCGGGGTGGCGGTCGGAACCAATGTCCGGAGTGGCGGTCGGAACCAATGTCCGAGGTGGCGGTCGGAACCAAGGTCCGGGGTGGCGGTCGGAACCAAGGTCCGGGGTGGCGGTCGGAACCAAGGTCCGGGTTGGTGGTCGGAACCAAGGTCCGAGGTGGCGGTCGGAACCAAGGTCCGGGGTGGCGGTCGGAACCAAGGTCCGTGGTGGCGGTCGGAACCAAAGTCCGGGGTGGCGGTCGGAACCAAGTTCCGTGGTCGCGGTCGGAACCAAGGTCCGGGGAGGGCGGTCGGGACCAAGGTCCGCAGTGGCGGTCGGAACCAAGGTCAGGGGAGGTGGTGGGAACCACGTTCCGGGGTGGCGGTCGGAACCAAGGTCTGGGGTGGCGGTCGGAACCAAGTTCCGGGGTGGCGTTCGGACCCAAGGTCCGCGGTGGCGGTCGGAACCAAGGTCCGGGGTGGCGGTCGGAACCAAGGTCCGGCGTGGCGGTCGGAACCAAGGTCCGGGGTGGCGGTCGGAAGGAAGGTCCGGGGTGGCGGTTGAAACCAAGGACCGGGGTGGCGGTCGGAACCATGTTCCGGGGTGGCGGTCGGAAGCAAGGTCCGGGGTGGCGGTCGGAACCAAGGTCCGGGGGGGGCGGTCGGGACCAAGGTCCGCAGTGGCGGTCGGAACCAAGGTCAGGGGTGGTGGTGGGAACCACGTTCTGGGGTGGCGGTCGGAACCAAGGTCCAGGGTGGCGGTCGGAACCAAGTTCCGTGGTGGCGTTCGGACCCAACGTCCGGGATGGTGGTCGGAACTATGGTCCGGTGTGGTGGTCGGAACCAAGGTCCGGGGTGGCGTTCCGAACCAATGTCCGGGGTGGCGGTCCGAACCAAGGTCCGGGGTGACGGTTGGAACCAAGGACCGGGGTGGCGGTCGGAACCACGTTCCAGGGTGGCGGTCGGAACCAAGGTCCGGGGAGGCAGTTGGAACCAAGGTCCGGGGGGGGCGGACGGAACCAAGGTCCGGGGTGGCGTTACGAACCAAGGTCCGGGGTGGCGTTCCGAACCAATGTCCGGGGTGGCGGTCGGAACCAAGGTCTGGGGTGGCGGTAAGAACCAATGTCCGGGGTGGCGGTCGGAACCAATGTCCGAGGTGGCGGTCGGAACCAAGGTCCGGGGTGGCGGTCGGAACCAAGGTCCGGAGTGGCGGTCGGAACCAAGGTCCGGGGTGGCAGTGGGAACCAAGGTCCGGGCTGGCGGTTGGAACCAATGTCCGTGGTGGCGGTCGGAACCAATGTCCGAGGTGGCGGTCGGAACCAAGGTCCGGGGTGGCGGTCGGAACCAAGGTCCGGGGTGACTGTCGGATCCAATGTCCGAGGTGGCGGTCGGAACCAAGGTCCGGGGTGGCGGTCGGAACCAAGGTTCGTGGTGGCGGTCGGAACCAAGGTCCGGGGTGGCTGTTGGAACCAAGGTCCGGGGTGGCGGTCGGAAACAAAGTCCGGGGTGGCGGTCGGAACCAAGTTCCGTGGTGGCGGTCTGAGCCAATGTCCGGGGTGGCGGTCGGAACCAAGGTCCGGGGTGGCGGTCGGAACCAAGGTCCGGGGTGGCGGTCGGAACCAAGTTCCGGGGTGGCGGTCGGAACCAAGGTCCGGGGTGGCGGTCGGAACCAAGGTCCGGGGTGGCGGTCGGAACCAAGGTCCGGGGTGGCGGTCGGAACCAAGGTCCGGGTTGGCGGTCGGATCCACAGTCCGGGGTGGCGGTCGGAACCAAGGTCCGGGGTGGCGGTCCGAACCAAGGTCCGGGGTGGCGGTCGGAAACAAGGTCCGGGGTGCGATCGGAAGTACGGTCCGGGGTGGCGGTCGGAACCAAGGTCCGGGGTGGTGGTCGGAACCAAGGTCCGAGGTGGCGGTCGGAACCAAGGTCCGGGGTGGCGGTCGGAACCAAGGTCCGGCGTGGCTGTCGGAACCAAGGTCCGGGGTGGCGGTCGGAACCAAGGTCCGGGGTGGCGGTTGGAACCAACGACCGGGGTGGCGGTCGGAACCATTTTCCGGGGTGGCGGTCGGAACCAATGTCCGGGGTGGCGGTAGGAACCAAGGTCCGGGGGGGCGGACGGAACCAAGGTCCGAGGTGGCGTTCTGAACCAAGGTCCGCAGTGGCGGTCGGAACCAAGGTCAGGGGTGGCGGCGGGAACCACGTTCTGGGGTGGCGGTCGGAACCAAGGTCCGGGGTGGCGGTCGGAACCAAGGTCCGGGGTGGCGTTCGGAACCAAGTTACGGGGTGGCGGTCGGAACCAAGGGCCGGGGTGGCGGGCGGAATCAAGGTCCGGGGTGGCGGTCGGACCCAAGGTCCGGGGTGATGGTCGGAACTATGGTCCGGGTTGGCGGTCGAAACAAGGGTCCGGGGTGGCGGTTGGAACCAAGGACCGGGGTGGCGGTCGGAACCACGTTCCGGGGTGGCGGTCGGAACCAAGGTCCGGGGTGGCGGTCGGAACCAAGTTCCGGGGGGGCGGACGGAACCAAGGTCCGGGGTGGCGTTACGAACCAAGGTCCGGGGTGGCGTTCCGAACCAAGGTCCGGGTTGGCGGTTGGAACCAAAGTCCGGGGTGGTGGTCGGAACCAAGGTCCGGGTTGGCAGTCGGAACCAAGGTCCGGGGTGGCGGTCGGAACCAATGTCCGGGGTGGAAGTCGGAACAAATGTCCGAGGTGGCGGTCGGAACCAAGGTCCGGGGTGGCGGTCGGAACCAAGGTCCGTGGTGGCGGTCGGAGCCAAAGTCCGGTGTGGCGGTCGGAACCAGGTTCCGTTGTGGCGGTCGGAACCAAAGTCCGGAGTGGCGGTCGGAACCACGGTCTGGGGTGGCGGTCGGAACCAAGGTCCGGGGTGGCGGTCGGAACCAAGGTCCGGGGTGGCGGTCGGAAACAAGGTCCGGGGTGGCGGTCGGAACCAGGTTCCGTGGTGGCGGTAGGAACCAATGTCCGGGGTGGCGGTCGGAACCAAGGTCCGGGGTGGCGGTCGGAACCAAGGTCCGGGTTGGTGGTCGGAACCAAGGTCCGAGGTGGCGGTCGGAACCAAGGTCCGGGGTGGCGGTCGGAACCAAGGTCCGGGGTGGCGGTCGGAACCAATGTCCGGAGTGGCGGTCGGAACCAATGTCCGAGGTGGCGGTCGGAACCAAGGTCCGGGGTGGCGGTCGGAACCAAGGTCCGGGGTGGCGGTCGGAACCAAGGTCCGGGTTGGTGATCGGAACCAAGGTCCGAGGTGGCGGTCGGAACCAAGGTCCGGGGTGGCGGTCGGAACCAAGGTCCGGGGTGGCGGTCGGAACCAAAGTCCGGGGTGGCGGTCGGAACCAAGTTCCGTGGTCGCGGTCGGAACCAAGGTCCGGGGGGGGCGGTCGGGACCAAGGTCCGCAGTGGCGGTCGGAACCAAGGTCAGGGGAGGTGGTGGGAACCACGTTCCGGGGTGGCGGTCGGAACCAAGGTCCGGGGTGGCGGTCGGAACCAAGTTCCGGGGTGGCGTTCGGACCCAAGGTCCGGGGTGGCGGTCGGAACCAAGGTCCGGGGTGGCGGTCGGAACCAAGGTCCGGCGTGGCGGTCGGAACCAAGGTCCGGGGTGGCGGTCGGAAGGAAGGTCCGGGGTGGCGGTTGAAACCAAGGACCGGGGTGGCGGTCGGAACCATGTTCCGGGGTGGCGGTCGGAAGCAAGGTCCGGGGTGGCGGTCGGAACCAAGGTCCGGGGGGGGCGGTCGGGACCAAGGTCCGCAGTGGCGGTGGGAACCAAGGTCAGGGGTGGTGTTGGGAACCACGTTCTGGGGTGTCGGTCGGAACCAAGGTCCGGGGTGGCGGTCGGAACCAAGTTCCGTGGTGGCGTTCGGACCCAACGTCCGGGATGGTGGTCGGAACTATGGTCCGGGGTGGTGGTCGGAACCAAGGTCCTGGGTGGCGTTCCGAACCAATGTCCGGGGTGGCGGTCCGAACCAAGGTCCGGGGTGACGGTTGGAACCAAGGACCGGGGTGGCGGTCGGAACCACGTTCCAGGGTGGCGGTCGGAACCAAGGTCCGGGGTGGCAGTTGGAACCAAGGTCCGAGGGGGCGGACGGAACCAAGGTCCGGGGTGGCGTTACGAACCAAGGTCCGGGGTGGCGTTCCGAACCAATGTCCGGGGTGGCGGTCGGAACCAAGGTCTGGGGTGGCGGTAAGAACCAATGTCCGGGGTGGCGGTCGGAACCAATGTCCGAGGTGGCGGTCGGAACCAAGGTCCGGGGTGGCGGTCGGAACCAAGGTCCGGAGTGGCGGTCGGAACCAAGGTCCGGGGTGGCAGTGGGAACCAAGGTCCGGGCTGGCGGTCGGAACCAATGTCCGTGGTGGCGGTCGGAACCAATGTCCGAGGTGGCGGTCGGAACCAAGGTCCGGGGTGGCGGTCGGAACCAAGGTCCGGGGTGACAGTCGGAACCAATGTCCGAGGTGGCGGTCGGAACCAAGGTCCGGGGTGGCGGTCGGAACCAAGGTTCGTGGTGGCGGTCGGAACCAAGGTCCGGGGTGGCTGTCGGAACCAAGGTCCGGGGTGGCGGTCGGAAACAAAGTCCGGGGTGGCGGTCGGAACCAAGTTCCGTGGTGGCGGTCTGAGCCAATGTCCGGGGTGGCGGTCGGAACCAAGGTCCGGGGTGGCGGTCGGAACCAAGGTCCGGGGTGGCGGTCGGAACCAAGTTCCGGGGTGGCGGTCGGAACCAAGGTCCGGGGTGGCGGTCGGAACCAAGGTCCGGGGTGGCGGTCGGAACCAAGGTCCGGGGTGGCGGTCGGAACCAAGGTCCGGGTTGGCGGTCGGATCCACAGTCCGGGGTGGCGGTCGGAACCAAGGTCCGGTGTGGTGGTCCGAACCAAGGTCCGGGGTGGCGGTCGGAACCAATGTCCGAGGTGGCGGTCGGAAACAAGGTCCGGGGTGGCGATCGGAAGTACGGTCCGGGGTGGCGGTCGGAACCAAGGTCCGGGTTGGTGATCGGAACCAAGGTCCGAGGTGGCGGTCGGAACCAAGGTCCGGGGTGGCGGTCGGAACCAAGGTCCGGGGTGGCGGTCGGAACCAAAGTCCGGGGTGGCGGTCGGAACCAAGTTCCGTGGTCGCGGTCGGAACCAAGGTCCGGGGGGGGCGGTCGGGACCAAGGTCCGCAGTGGCGGTCGGAACCAAGGTCAGGGGAGGTGGTGGGAACCACGTTCCGGGGTGGCGGTCGGAACCAAGGTCCGGGGTGGCGGTCGGAACCAAGTTCCGGGGTGGCGTTCGGACCCAAGGTCCGGGGTGGCGGTCGGAACCAAGGTCCGGGGTGGCGGTCGGAACCAAGGTCCGGCGTGGTGGTCGGAACCAAGGTCCGGGGTGGCGGTCGGAAGGAAGGTCCGGGGTGGCGGTTGAAACCAAGGACCGGGGTGGCGGTCGGAACCATGTTCCGGGGTGGCGGTCGGAAGCAAGGTCCGGGGTGGCGGTCGGAACCAAGGTCCGGGGGGAGCGGTCGGGACCAAGGTCCGCAGTGGCGGTCGGAACCAAGGTCAGGGGTGGTGGTGGGAACCACGTTCTGGGGTGGCGGTCGGAACCAAGGTCCGGGGTGGCGGTCGGAACCAAGTTCCGTGGTGGCGTTCGGACCCAACGTCCGGGATGGTGGTCGGAACTATGGTCCGGGGTGGTGGTCGGAACCAAGGTCCTGGGTGGCGTTCCGAACCAATGTCCGGGGTGGCGGTCCGAACCAAGGTCCGGGGTGACGGTTGGAACCAAGGACCGGGGTGGCGGTCGGAACCACGTTCCAGGGTGGCGGTCGGAACCAAGGTCCGGGGTGGCAGTTGGAACCAAGGTCCGGGGGGGCGGACGGAACCAAGGTCCGGGGTGGCGTTACGAACCAAGGTCCGGGGTGGCGTTCCGAACCAAGGTCCGGGGTGGCGGTCGGAACCAAGGTCTGGGGTGGCGGTAAGAACCAATGTCCGGGGTGGCGGTCGGAACCAATGTCCGAGGTGGCGGTCGGAACCAAGGTCCGGGGTGGCGGTCGGAACCAAGGTCCGGAGTGGCGGTCGGAACCAAGGTCCGGGGTGGCAGTGGGAACCAAGGTCCGGGCTGGCGGTCGGAACCAATGTCCGTGGTGGCGGTCGGAACCAATGTCCGAGGTGGCGGTCGGAACCAAGGTCCGGGGTGGCGGTCGGAACCAAGGTCCGGGGTGACAGTCGGAACCAATGTCCGAGGTGGCGGTCGGAACCAAGGTCCGGGGTGGCGGTCGGAACCAAGGTTCGTGGTGGCGGTCGGAAGCAAGGTCCGGGGTGGCTGTCGGAACCAAGGTCCGGGGTGGCGGTCGGAAACAAAGTCCGGGGTGGCGGTCGGAACCAAGTTCCGTGGTGGCGGTCTGAGCCAATGTCCGGGGTGGCGGTCGGAACCAAGGTCCGGGGTGGCGGTCGGAACCAAGGTCCGGGGTGGCGGTCGGAACCAAGTTCCGGGGTGGCGGTCGGAACCAAGGTCCGGGGTGGCGGTCGGAACCAAGGTCCGGGGTGGCGGTCGGAACCAAGGTCCGGGGTGGCGGTCGGAACCAAGGTCCGGGTTGGCGGTCGGATCCACAGTCCGGGGTGGCGGTCGGAACCAAGGTCCGGGGTGGCGGTCGGAACCAAGGTCCGGGGTGGCGGTCGGAAACAAGGTCCGGGGTGCGATCGGAAGTACGGTCCGGGGTGGCGGTCGGAACCAAGGTCCGGGGTGGTGATCGGAACCAAGGTCCGAGGTGGCGGTCGGAACCAAGGTCCGGGGTGGCGGTCGGAACCAAGGTCCGGCGTGGCTGTCGGAACCAAGGTCCGGGGTGGCGGTAAGAACCAATGTCCGGGGTGGCGGTCGGAACCAATGTCCGAGGTGGCGGTCGGAACCAAGGTCCGGGGTGGCGGTCGGAACCAAGGTCCGGAGTGGCGGTCGGAACCAAGGTCCGGGGTGGCAGTGGGAACCAAGGTCCGGGCTGGCGGTCGGAACCAATGTCCGTGGTGGCGGTCGGAACCAATGTCCGAGGTGGCGGTCGGAACCAAGGTCCGGGGTGGCGGTCGGAACCAAGGTCCGGGGTGACAGTCGGAACCAATGTCCGAGGTGGCGGTCGGAACCAAGGTCCGGGGTGGCGGTCGGAACCAAGGTTCGTGGTGGCGGTCGGAAGCAAGGTCCGGGGTGGCTGTCGGAACCAAGGTCCGGGGTGGCGGTCGGAAACAAAGTCCGGGGTGGCGGTCGGAACCAAGTTCCGTGGTGGCGGTCTGAGCCAATGTCCGGGGTGGCGGTCGGAACCAAGGTCCGGGGTGGCGGTCGGAACCAAGGTCCGGGGTGGCGGTCGGAACCAAGTTCCGGGGTGGCGGTCGGAACCAAGGTCCGGGGTGGCGGTCGGAACCAAGGTCCGGGGTGGCGGTCGGAACCAAGGTCCGGGGTGGCGGTCGGAACCAAGGTCCGGGTTGGCGGTCGGATCCACAGTCCGGGGTGGCGGTCGGAACCAAGGTCCGGGGTGGCGGTCGGAACCAAGGTCCGGGGTGGCGGTCGGAAACAAGGTCCGGGGTGCGATCGGAAGTACGGTCCGGGGTGGCGGTCGGAACCAAGGTCCGGGGTGGTGATCGGAACCAAGGTCCGAGGTGGCGGTCGGAACCAAGGTCCGGGGTGGCGGTCGGAACCAAGGTCCGGCGTGGCTGTCGGAACCAAGGTCCGGGGTGGCGGTCGGAACCAAGGTCCGGGGTGGCGGTTGGAACCAAGGACCGGGGTGGCGGTCGGAACCATTTTCCGGGGTGGCGGTCGGAACCAATGTCCGGGGTGGCGGTAGGAACCAAGGTCCGGGGGGGCGGACGGAACCAAGGTCCGAGGTGGCGTTCTGAACCAAGGTCCGCAGTGGCGGTCGGAACCAAGGTCAGGGGTGGCGGCGGGAACCACGTTCTGGGGTGGCGGTCGGAACCAAGGTCCGGGGTGGCGGTCGGAACCAAGGTCCGGGGTGGCGTTCGGAACTAGGTTACGGGGTGGCGGTCGGAACCAAGGGCCGGGGTGGAGGGCGGAATCAAGGTCCGGGGTGGCGGTCGGACCCAAGGTCCGGGGTGATGGTCGGAACTATGGTCCGGGTTGGCGGTAAAAACAAAGGTCCGGGGTGGCGGTTGGAACCAAGGACCGGGGTGGCGGTCGGAACCACGTTCCGGGGTGGCGGTCGGAACCAAGGTCCGGGGTGGCGGTCGGAACCAAGTTCCGGGGGGGCGGACGGAACCAAGGTCCGGGGTGGCGTTACGAACCAAGGTCCGGGGTGGCGTTCCGAACCAAGGTCCGGGTTGGCGGTTGGAACCAAAGTCCGGGGTGGTGGTCGGAACCAAGGTCCGGGTTGGCAGTCGGAACCAAGGTCCGGGGTGGCGGTCGGAACCAATGTCCGGGGTGGAAGTCGGAACAAATGTCCGAGGTGGCGGTCGGAACCAAGGTCCGGGGTGGCGGTCGGAACCAAGGTCCGTGGTGGCGGTCGGAGCCAAAGTCCGGTGTGGCGGTCGGAACCAGGTTCCGTTGTGGCGGTCGGAACCAAAGTCCGGAGTGGCGGTCGGAACCACGGTCTGGGGTGGCGGTCGGAACCAAGGTCCGGGGTGGCGTTCGGAACCAAGTTCCGGGGTGGCGGTCGGAACCAAGGTCCGGGGTGGCGGTCGGAACCAGGTTCCGTGGTGGCGGTAGGAACCAATGTCCGGGGTGGCGGTCGGAACCAAGGTCCGGGGTGGCGGTCGGAACCAAGGTCCGGGGTGGCGGTCGGAACCAAGGTCCGGGTTGGTGGTCGGAACCAAGGTCCGAGGTGGCGGTCGGAACCAAGGTCCGGGGTGGCGGTCGGAACCAAGGTCCGGGGTGGCGGTCGGAACCAATGTCCGGAGTGGCGGTCCGAACCAATGTCCGAGGTGGCGGTCGGAACCAAGGTCCGGGGTGGCGGTCGGAACCAAGGTCCGGGGTGGCGGTCGGAACCAAGGTCAGGGGAGGTGGTGGGAACCACGTTCCGGGGTGGCGGTCGGAACCAAGGTCCGGGGTGGCGGTCGGAACCAAGTTCCGGGGTGGCGTTCGGACCCAAGGTCCGGGGTGGCGGTCGGAACCAAGGTCCGGGGTGGCGGTCGGAACCAAGGTCCGGCGTGGCGGTCGGAACCAAGGTCCGGGGTGGCGGTCGGAAGGAAGGTCCGGGGTGGCGGTTGAAACCAAGGACCGGGGTGGCGGTCGGAACCATGTTCCGGGGTGGGGGTCGGAAGCAAGGTCCGGGGTGGCGGTCGGAACCAAGGTCCGGGGGGGGCGGTCGGGACCAAGGTCCGCAGTGGCGGTCGGAACCAAGTTCCGGGGTGGCGTTCGGACCCAAGGTCCGGGGTGGCGGTCGGAACCAAGGTCCGGGGTGGCGGTCGGAACCAAGGTCCGGCGTGGCGGTCGGAACCAAGGTCCGGGGTGGCGGTCGGAAGGAAGGTCCGGGGTGGCGGTTGAAACCAAGGACCGGGGTGGCGGTCGGAACCATGTTCCGGGGTGGGGGTCGGAAGCAAGGTCCGGGGTGGCGGTCGGAACCAAGGTCCGGGGGGGGCGGTCGGGACCAAGGTCCGCAGTGGCGGTCGGAACCAAGGTCAGGGGTGGTGGTGGGAACCACGTTCTGGGGTGGCGGTCGGAACCAAGGTCCGGGGTGGCGGTCGGAACCAAGTTCCGTGGTGGCGTTCGGACCCAACGTCCGGGATGGTGGTCGGAACTATGGTCCGGGGTGGTGGTCGGAACCAAGGTCCTGGGTGGCGTTCCGAACCAATGTCCGGGGTGGCGGTCCGAACCAAGGTCCGGGGTGACGGTTGGAACCAAGGACCGGGGTGGCGGTCGGATCCACGTTCCAGGGTGGCGGTCGGAACCAAGGTCCGGGGTGGCAGTTGGAACCAAGGTCCGGGGGGGCGGACGGAACCAAGGTCCGGGGTGGCGTTATGAACCAAGGTCCGGGGTGGCGTTCCGAACCAATGTCCGGGGTGGCGGTCGGAACCAAGGTCTGGGGTGGCGGTAAGAACCAATGTCCGGGGTGGCGGTCGGAACCAATGTCCGAGGTGGCGGTCGGAACCAAGGTCCGGGGTGGCGGTCGGAACCAAGGTCCGGAGTGGCGGTCGGAACCAAGGTCCGGGGTGGCAGTGGGAACCAAGGTCCGGGCTGGCGGTCGGAACCAATGTCCGTGGTGGCGGTCGGAACCAATGTCCGAGGTGGCGGTCGGAACCAAGGTCCGGGGTGGCGGTCGGAACCAAGGTCCGGGGTGACAGTCGGAACCAATGTCCGAGGTGGCGGTCGGAACCAAGGTCCGGGGTGGCGGTCGGAACCAAGGTTCGTGGTGGCGGTCGGAACCAAGGTCCGGGGTGGCTGTCGGAACCAAGGTCCGGGGTGGCGGTCGGAAACAAAGTCCGGGGTGGCGGTCGGAACCAAGTTCCGTGGTGGCGGTCTGAGCCAATGTCCGGGGTGGCGGTCGGAACCAAGGTCCGGGGTGGCGGTCGGAACCAAGGTCCGGGGTGGCGGTCGGAACCAAGTTCCGGGGTGGCGGTCGGAACCAAGGTCCGGGGTGGCGGTCGGAACCAAGGTCCGGGGTGGCGGTCGGAACCAAGGTCCGGGGTGGCGGTCGGAACCAAGGTCCGGGTTGGCGGTCGGATCCACAGTCCGGGGTGGCGGTCGGAACCAAGGTCCGGTGTGGTGGTCCGAACCAAGGTCCGGGGTGGCGGTCGGAACCAAGGTCCGGGGTGGCGGTCGGAAACAAGGTCCGGGGTGGCGATCGGAAGTACGGTCCGGGGTGGCGGTCGGAACCAAGGTCCGGGTTGGTGATCGGAACCAAGGTCCGAGGTGGCGGTCGGAACCAAGGTCCGGGGTGGCGGTCGGAACCAAGGTCCGGGGTGGCGGTCGGAACCAAAGTCCGGGGTGGCGGTCAGAACCAAGTTCCGTGGTCGCGGTCGGAACCAAGGTCCGGGGGGGGCGGTCGGGACCAAGGTCCGCAGTGGCGGTCGGAACCAAGGTCAGGGGAGGTGGTGGGAACCAGGTTCCGGGGTGGCGGTCGGAACCAAGGTCCGGGGTGGCGGTCGGAACCAAGTTCCGGGGTGGCGTTCGGACCCAAGGTCCGGGGTGGCGGTCGGAACCAAGGTCCGGGGTGGCGGTCGGAACCAAGGTCCGGCGTGGCGGTCGGAACCAAGGTCCAGGGTGGCGGTCGGAAGGAAGGTCCGGGGTGGCGGTCGGAACCAAGGTCCGGGGTGGTGGTCGGAACCAAGGTCCGGGTTGGTGATCGGAACCAAGGTACGAGGTGGCGGTCGGAACCAAGGTCCGGGGTGGCGGTCGGAACCAAGGTCCGGGGTGGCGGTCGGAACCAAAGTCCGGGGTGGCGGTCGGAACCAAGTTCCGTGGTCGCGGTCGGAACCAAGGTCCGGGGGGGGCGGTCGGGACCAAGGTCCGCAGTGGCGGTCGGAACCAAGGTCAGGGGAGGTGGTGGGAACCACGTTCCGGGGTGGCGGTCGGAACCAAGGTCCGGGGTGGCGGTCGGAACCAAGTTCCGGGGTGGCGTTCGGACCCAAGGTCCGGGGTGGCGGTCGGAACCAAGGTCCGGGGTGGCGGTCGGAACCAAGGTCCGGCGTGGCGGTCGGAACCAAGGTCCGGGGTGGCGGTCGGAAGGAAGGTCCGGGGTGGCGGTTGAAACCAAGGACCGGGGTGGCGGTCGGAACCATGTTCCGGGGTGGCGGTCGGAAGCAAGGTCCGGGGTGGCGGTCGGAACCAAGGTCCGGGGGGGGCGGTCGGGACCAAGGTCCGCAGTGGCGGTCGGAACCAAGGTCAGGGGTGGTGGTGGGAACCACGTTCTGGGGTGGCGGTCGGAACCAAGGTCCGGGGTGGCGGTCGGAACCAAGTTCCGTGGTGGCGTTCGGACCCAACGTCCGGGATGGTGGTCGGAACTATGGTCCGGGGTGGTGGTCGGAACCAAGGTCCTGGGTGGCGTTCCGAACCAATGTCCGGGGTGGCGGTCCGAACCAAGGTCCGGGGTGACGGTTGGAACCAAGGACCGGGGTGGCGGTCGGAACCACGTTCCAGGGTGGCGGTCGGAACCAAGGTCCGGGGTGGCAGTTGGAACCAAGGTCCGGGGGGGCGGACGGAACCAAGGTCCGGGGTGGCGTTACGAACCAAGGTCCGGGGTGGCGTTCCGAACCAATGTCCGGGGTGGCGGTCGGAACCAAGGTCTGGGGTGGCGGTAAGAACCAATGTCCGGGGTGGCGGTCGGAACCAATGTCCGAGGTGGCGGTCGGAACCAAGGTCCGGGATGGCGGTCGGAACCAAGGTCCGGAGTGGCGGTCGGAACCAAGGTCCGGGGTGGCAGTGGGAACCAAGGTCCGGGCTG
This sequence comes from Mustelus asterias, assembly GCF_964213995.1. NCBI lineage: Eukaryota > Metazoa > Chordata > Chondrichthyes > Carcharhiniformes > Triakidae > Mustelus > Mustelus asterias. The sequence goes on from NW_027590166.1 coordinate 180,541, forward strand.
GCGGTCGGAACCAATGTCCGTGGTGGCGGTCGGAACCAATGTCCGAGGTGGCGGTCGGAACCAAGGTCCGGGGTGGCGGTCGGAACCAAGGTCCGGGGTGACAGTCGGAACCAATGTCCGAGGTGGCGGTCGGAACCAAGGTCCGGGGTGGCGGTCGGAACCAAGGTTCGTGGTGGCGGTCGGAACCAAGGTCCGGGGTGGCTGTCGGAACCAAGGTCCGGGGTGGCGGTCGGAAACAAAGTCCGGGGTTGCGGTCGGAACCAAGTTCCGTGGTGGCGGTCTGAGCCAATGTCCGGGGTGGCGGTCGGAACCAATGTCCGGGGTGGCGGTCGGAACCAAGGTCCGGGGTGGCGGTCGGAACCAAGTTCCGGGGTGGCGGTCGGAACCAAGGTCCGGGGTGGCGGTCGGAACCAAGGTCCGGGGTGGCGGTCGGAACCAAGGTCCGGGGTGGCGGTCGGAACCAAGGTCCGGGTTGGCGGTCGGATCCACAGTCCGGGGTGGCGGTCGGAACCAAGGTCCGGTGTGGTGGTCCGAACCAAGGTCCGGGGTGGCGGTCGGAACCAAGGTCCGGGGTGGCGGTCGGAAACAAGGTCCGGGGTGGCGATCGGAAGTACGGTCCGGGGTGGCGGTCGGAACCAAGGTCCGGGTTGGTGATCGGAACCAAGGTCCGAGGTGGCGGTCGGAACCAAGGTCCGGGGTGGCGGTCGGAACCAAGGTCCGGGGTGGCGGTCGGAACCAAAGTCCGGGGTGGCGGTCAGAACCAAGTTCCGTGGTCGCGGTCGGAACCAAGGTCCGGGGGGGGCGGTCGGGACCAAGGTCCGCAGTGGCGGTCGGAACCAAGGTCAGGGGAGGTGGTGGGAACCAGGTTCCGGGGTGGCGGTCGGAACCAAGGTCCGGGGTGGCGGTCGGAACCAAGTTCCGGGGTGGCGTTCGGACCCAAGGTCCGGGGTGGCGGTCGGAACCAAGGTCCGGGGTGGCGGTCGGAAGGAAGGTCCGGGGTGGCGGTTGAAACCAAGGACCGGGGTGGCGGTCGGAACCATGTTCCGGGGTGGCGGTCGGAAGCAAGGTCCGGGGTGGCGGTCGGAACCTAGGTCCGGGGGGGGCGGTCGGGACCAAGGTCCGCAGTGGCGGTCGGAACCAAGGTCAGGGGTGGTGGTGGGAACCACGTTCTGGGGTGGCGGTCGGAACCAAGGTCCGGGGTGGCGGTCGGAACCAAGTTCCGTGGTGGCGTTCGGACCCAACGTCCGGGATGGTGGTCGGAACTATGGTCCGGGGTGGTGGTCGGAACCAAGGTCCTGGGTGGCGTTCCGAACCAATGTCCGGGGTGGCGGTCCGAACCAAGGTCCGGGGTGACGGTTGGAACCAAGGACCGGGGTGGCGGTCGGAACCACGTTCCAGGGTGGCGGTCGGAACCAAGGTCCGGGGTGGCAGTTGGAACCAAGGTCCGGGGGGGCGGACGGAACCAAGGTCCGGGGTGGCGTTACGAACCAAGGTCCGGGGTGGCGTTCCGAACCAATGTCCGGGGTGGCGGTCGGAACCAAGGTCTGGGGTGGCGGTAAGAACCAATGTCCGGGGTGGCGGTCGGAACCAATGTCCGAGGTGGCGGTCGGAACCAAGGTCCGGGGTGGCGGTCGGAACCAAGGTCCGGAGTGGCGGTCGGAACCAAGGTCCGGGGTGGCAGTGGGAACCAAGGTCCGGGCTGGCGGTCGGAACCAATGTCCGTGGTGGCGGTCGGAACCAATGTCCGAGGTGGCGGTCGGAACCAATGTCCGGGGTGGCGGTCGGAACCAAGGTCCGGGGTGACAGTCGGAACCAATGTCCGAGGTGGCGGTCGGAACCAAGGTCCGGGGTGGCGGTCGGAACCAAGGTTCGTGGTGGCGGTCGGAACCAAGGTCCGGGGTGGCTGTCGGAACCAAGGTCCGGGGTGGCGGTCGGAAACAAATTCCGGGGTGGCGGTCGGAACCAAGTTCCGTGGTGGCGGTCTGAGCCAATGTCCGGGGTGGCGGTCGGAACTAAGGTCCGGGGTGGCGGTCGGAACCAAGGTCCGGGGTGGCGGTCGGAACCAAGTTCCGGGGTGGCGGTCGGAACCAAGGTCCGGGGTGGCGGTCGGAACCAAGGTCCGGGGTGGCGGTCGGAACCAAGGTCCGGGGTGGCGGTCGGAACTAAGGTCCGGGTTGGCGGTCGGATCCACAGTCCGGGGTGGCGGTTGGAACCAAGGTCCGGTGTGGTGGTCCGAACCAAGGTCCGGGGTGGCGGTCGGAACCAAGGTCCGGGGTGGCGGTCGGAAACAAGGTCCGGGGTGGCGATCGGAAGTACGGTCCGGGGTGGCGGTCGGAACCAAGGTCCGGGGTGGTGGTCGGAACCAAGGTCCGAGGTGGCGGTCGGAACCAAGGTCCGGGGTGGCGGTCGGAACCAAGGTCCGGCGTGGCTGTCGGAACCAAGGTCCGGGGTGGCGGTCGGAACCAAGGTCCGGGGTGGCGGTTGGAACCAAGGACCGGGGTGGCGGTCGGAACCATTTTCCGGGGTGGCGGTCGGAACCAATGTCCGGGGTGGCGGTAGGAACCAAGGTCCGGGGGGGCGGACGGAACCAAGGTCCGAGGTGGCGTTCTGAACCAAGGTCCGGGGAGGCGGTCGGAAACAAAGTCACGTGTGGCGTTCGAACCACCTTCCGGTGTGGCGGTCGGAACGAAGGTCCGGGTTGACAGTCAAAACTAAGGTCCAAGGTGGCGGTCGGAACCAATGGCCGAAGTGGCGATCGGAACCAATCCGGGTTGGCAGTCGGAACCAAGGTCCGGGGTGGAGGTCGGAACCAAGGACCGGGGGGGCGGTCGGAACCAAGGTCCGGGGTGGCGGTCAGACCCAAGGGCCGGGGTGGCGGTCGGAACTATGGTCCGGGTTGGCGGTCGAAACAAAGGTCATGGGTCGTGGGCGGAACCATGGTCCGGGGTTGCGGTCGGAACCAAGGTCCGGGGTGGCGGTCGGAACCAAGGACCGGGGTGGCGGTCGGAACCATGTTCCGGGGTGGCGGTCGGAACCAATGTCCGGGGTGGCGGTCGGAACCAAGGTCCGGGGTGGCGGACGGAACCAAGGTCCGGGGTGGCGTTCGGAACCAAGGTCCGGGGTGGTGGTCCGAACCAAGGTCCGGGGTGGCGGTCGGAACCACGTTCCGGGGTGGCGGTCGGATCCAAGGTCCGTGGGGGCGGACGGAACCAAGGTCCGGGGTGGCGTTCTGAAACAAGGTCCGGGGTGGCGGTCCGAACTAAGGTCCGGGGTGGCGGTCGGAGCCAAAGTCCGGTGTGGCGGTCGGAACCAGGTTCCGTTGTGGCGGTCGGAACCAAAGTCCGGGGTGGCGGTCGGAACCACGGTCTGGGGTGGCGGTCGGAACCAAGGTCTGGGGTGGCGGTCGGAACCAAGGTCCGGGGTGGCGGTTGGAACCAAGGTCCGGGGTGGCGGTCGGAACCATGTTCCGTGGTGGCGGTAGGAACCAATGTCCGGGGTGGCGGTCGGAACCAAGGTCCGGCGTGGCGGTCGGAACCAAGGTCCGGGGTGGCGGTCGGAACCAAGGTCCGGGGTGGCGGTCGGAACGAAGGTCCGGGGTGGCGGACGGAACCAAGGTCCGGCGTGGCGGTCGGAACCAAGCTCCGGGGTGGCGGTCGGAACCATGGTCCGGGGTGGCGGTTGGAACCAAGGACCGGGGTGGCGGTCGGAACCACGTTCCGCGGTGGCTGTCGGATCCAATGTCCAGTGTGTCGGTCGGAACCAAGGTCCGGGGTGGTGTTGGAATGAAGGTCCGGGGTGGCGGTCGGAACCAAGGTCCGGGGTGGCGGTCGGAACCAAGGTCCGGGGTGGCGGTCCGAACCAAAGTTCGGGGTGGCGGTCGGAACCAAGGTCCGGGGTGGCGTTCCGAACCAATGTCCGGGGTGGCGGTCGGAACCAAGGTCTGGGGTGGCGGTAAGAACCAATGTCCGGGGTGGCGGTCGGAACCAATGTCCGAGGTGGCGGTCGGAACCAAGGTCCGGGGTGGCGGTCGGAACCAAGGTCCGGAGTGGCGGTCGGAACCAAGGTCCGGGGTGGCAGTGGGAACCAAGGTCCGTGCTGGCGGTCGGAACCAATGTCCGTGGTGGCGGTCGGAACCAATGTCCGAGGTGGCGGTCGGAACCAAGGTCCGGGGTGGCGGTCGGAACCAAGCTCCGGGGTGACAGTCGGAACCAATGTCCGAGGTGGCGGTCGGAACCAAGGTCCGGGGTGGCGGTCGGAACCAAGGTTCGTGGTGGCGGTCGGAACCAAGGTCCGGGGTGGCTGTCGGAACCAAGGTCCGGGGTGGCGGTCGGAAACAAAGTCCGGGGTGGCGGTCGGAACCAAGTTCCGTGGTGGCGGTCTGAGCCAATGTCCGGGGTGGCGGTCGGAACCAAGGTCCGGGGTGGCGGTCGGAACCAAGGTCCGGGGTGGCGGTCGGAACCAAGTTCCGGGGTGGCGGTCGGAACCAAGGTCCGGGGTGGCGGTCGGAACCAAGGTCCGGGGTGCCGGTCGGAACCAAGGTCCGGGGTGGCGGTCGGAACCAAGGTCCGGGTTGGCGGTCGGATCCACAGTCCGGGGTGGCGGTCGGAACCAAGGTCCGGTGTGGTGGTCCGAACCAAGGTCCGGGGTGGCGGTCGGAACCAAGGTCCGGGGTGGCGGTCGGAAACAAGGTCCGCGGTGGCGATCGGAAGTACGGTCCGGGGTGGCGGTCGGAACCAAGGTCCGGGGTGGTGGTCGGAACCAAGGTCCGAGGTGGCGGTCGGAACCAAGGTCCGGGGTGGCGGTCGGAACCAAGGTCCGGCGTGGCTGTCGGAACCAAGGTCCGGGGTGGCGGTCGGAACCAAGGTCCGGGGTGGCGGTTGGAACCAAGGACCGGGGTGGCGGTCGGAACCATTTTCCGGGGTGGCGGTCGGAACCAATGTCCGGGGTGGCGGTAGGAACCAAGGTCCGGGGGGGCGGACGGAACCAAGGTCCGAGGTGGCGTTCTGAACCAAGGTCCGGGGAGGCGGTCGGAAACAAAGTCACGTGTGGCGTTCGAACCACCTTCCGGTGTGGCGGTCGGAACGAAGGTCCGGGTTGACAGTCAAAACTAAGGTCCAAGGTGGCGGTCGGAACCAATGGCCGGAGTGGCGATCGGAACCAATCCGGGTTGGCAGTCGGAACCAAGGTCCGGGGTGGAGGTCGGAACCAAGGACCGGGGGGGCGGTCGGAACCAAGGTCCGGGGTGGCGGTCAGACCCAAGGGCCGGGGTGGCGGTCGGAACTATGGTCCGGGTTGGCGGTCGAAACAAAGGTCATGGGTCGTGGGCGGAACCATGGTCCGGGGTTGCGGTCGGAAACAAGGTCCGGGGTGGCGGTCGGAACCAAGGACCGGGGTGGCGGTCGGAACCATGTTCCGGGGTGGCGGTCGGAACCAATGTCCGGGGTGGCGGTCGGAACCAAGGTCCGGGGTGGCGGACGGAACCAAGGTCCGGGGTGGCGTTCGGAACCAAGGTCCGGGGTGGCGGTCCGAACCAAGGTCCGGGGTGGCGGTCGGAACCACGTTCCGGGGTGGCGGTCGGATCCAAGGTCCGTGGGGGCGGACGGAACCAAGGTCCGGGGTGGCGTTCTGATACAAGGTCCGGGGTGGCGGTCCGAACTAAGGTCCGGGGTGGCGGTCGGAGCCAAAGTCCGGTGTGGCGGTCGGAACCAGGTTCCGTTGTGGCGGTCGGAACCAAAGTCCGGGGTGGCGGTCGGAACCACGGTCTGGGGTGGCGGTCGGAACCAAGGTCCGGGGTGGCGGTCGGAACCAAGGTCCGGGGTGGCGGTCGGAACCAAGGTCCGGGGTGGCGATTGGAACCAAGGTCCGGGGTGGCGGTCGGAACCATGTTCCGTGGTGGCGGTAGGAACCAATGTCCGGGGTGGCGGACGGAACCAAGGTCCGGCGTGGCGGTCGGAACCAAGCTCCGGGGTGGCGGTCGGAACCATGGTCCGGGGTGGCGGTTGGAACCAAGGACCGGGGTGGCGGTCGGAACCACGTTCCGCGGTGGCTGTCAGATCCAATGTCCAGTGTGGCGGTCGGAACCAAGGTCCGGGGTGGCGGTTGGAATGAAGGTCCGGGGTGGCGGTCGGAACCAAGGTCCGGGGTGGCGGTCGGAACCAAGGTCTGGGGTGGCGGTCCGAACCAAAGTTCGGGGTGGCGGTCGGAACCAAGGTCCGGTGTGGCGGTCGGAACCAATGTCCGGGGTGGCGGTCGGAACCAATGTCCGAGGTGGCGGTCGGAACCAAGGTCCGGGGTGGCGGTCGGAACCAAGGTCCGGGGTAGCGGTCGGAACCAAGGTCCGGGGTGGCGGTCGGAACCAAGGTCCGGGGTGGCGGTCGGAACCAATGTCCGGGGTGGCAGTCGGAACCAAGTTCCGTGGTGGCGGTCGGAACCAAGGTCCGGGGGGCGGTCGGAACCAAGGTCCGGCGTGGCGTTCGGAACCAAGGTCAGGGGTGGCGGTCGGAAGTAAGGTCCGGGGTGGCGGTCGGAACCAAGGTCCGGGTTGGTGGTCGGAACCAACGTCCGAGGTGGCGGTCGGAACCAAGGTCCGGGGTGGCGGTCGGAACCAAGGTCCGGCGTGGCTGTCGGAACCAAGGTCCGGTGTGGCGGTCGGAACCAAGGTCCGGGGTGGCGGTTGGAACAAGGACCGGGGTGGTGGTCGGAACCACGTTCCGGGGTGGCGGTCGGAACCAAGGTCCGGGGTGGCGGAGAGAACCAAGGTCCGGGGGGCGGACGGAACCAAGGTCCAGGGTGGCGTTCTGAACCAAAGTCCGGGGTGGCGGTCCGAACCAAGGTCCGGGGTGGCGGTCGGAACCAATGTCCGAGGTGGCGGTCGGAACCAATGTCCGGGGTGGCGGTCGGAACCAAGGTCCGTGGTGGCGGTCGGAACCAAGGTCCGGGGTGGCGGTCGGAACCAAGGTCCAGGGTGGCGGTCGGAACCAATGTCCGGGGTGGCGGTCGGAACCAAGGTCCTTGGTGGCGGTCGGAACCAAAGTCCGGTGTGGCGGTCGGAACCAGGTTCCGTGGTGGCGGTCGGAACCAAAGTCCGGCGTGGCGATCGGAACCACGGTCCGGGGTGACGGTCGGAACCAAGGTCCGGGGAGGCGGTCGGAACCAAGGTCCGGGGTGGCGGTCGGAACCAAGGTCCGGGGTGGCGGTCGGAACCACGTTCCGTGGTGGCGGTCGGAACCAATGTCCGGGGTGGCGGTCGGAACTAAGGTCCGGGGTGGCGGTCGGAACCAAGGTCCGGATTGGTAGTCGAAACCAAGATCCGGAGTGGCGGTCGGAACCAAGGTCCGGGGTGGCAGTCAGATCCAAGTTCCGGCGTGGCGGTCGGAACCAAGGTCCGGGGTGGCGTTCGGAACCAAGGTCCGGGTTGGCGGTTGGAACCAAGGACCGGGGTGGCGTTCGGAATCACGTTCCGGGGTGGCGGTCGGACCCAATGTCCAGGGTGGTGGTCAGAACCAAGGTCCGGGGTGGCGGTTGGGAAGAAGGTCCGGGGTGGCGGTCGGAACCAAGGTCCGGGGTGGCGGTTGGAACGCAGGACCGAGGTGGCGGTCGGAACCACGTTCCGGGGTGACGGTCAGAACCAAGGTCCGGGGTGGCGGTCGGAACCAAAGTCCGGGGTGGCGGTCGGAACCAAGTTCCGTGGTTGCGGTCGGAACCAAGGTCCGGGGGGGCGGTCGGGATCAAGGTCCGCAGTGGCGGTCGGAACCAAGGTCAGGGGTGGCGGCGGGAACCACGTTCTGGGGTGGCGGTCGGAACCAAGGTCCGGGGTGGCGGTCGGAACCAAGGTCCGGGGTGGCGTTCGGAACCAAGTTACGGGGTGGCGGTCGGAACCAAGGGCCGGGGTGGCAGGCGGAATCAAGGTCCGGTGTGGTGGTCGGACCCAAGGTCCGGGGTGATGGTCGGAACTATGGTTCGGGTTGGCGGTCGAAACAAAGGTCCGGGGTGGCGGTTGGAACCAAGGACCGGGGTGGCGGTCGGAACCACGTTCCGGGGTGGCGGTCGGAACCAAGGTCCGGGGTGGCGGTCGGAACCAAGTTCCGGGGGGGGCGGACGGGACCAAGGTCCGGGGTGGCGTTACGAACCAAGGTCCGGGGTGGTGTTCCGAACCAAGGTCCGGGTTGGCGGTCGGAACCAAAGTCCGGGGTGGCGGTCGGAACCAAGGTCCGGGTTGGCAGTCGGAACCAAGGTCCGGGGTGGCGGTCGGAACCAATGTCCGGGGTGGAAGTCGGAACCAATGTCCGAGGTGGCGGTCGGAACCAAGGTCCGGGGTGGCGGTCGGAACCAAGGTCCGTGGTGGCGGTCGGAGCCAAAGTCCGGTGTGGCGGTCGGAACCAGGTTCCGTTGTGGCGGTCGGAACCAAAGTCCGGAGTGGCGGTCGGAAACACGGTCTGGGGTGGCGGTCGGAACCAAGGTCCGGGGTGGCGGTCGGAACCAAGGTCCGGGTTGGCGGTCGGAACCAAGGTCCGGGGTGGCGGTCGGAACCAGGTTCCGTGGTGGCGGTAGGAACCAATGTCCGGGGTGGCGGTCGGAACCAAGGTCCGGGGTGGCGGTCGGAACCAAGGTCCGGGGTGGCGGTCGGAACCAAGGTCCGGGTTGGTGGTCGGAACCAAGGTCCGAGGTGGCGGTCGGAACCAAGGTCCGGGGTGGCGGTCGGAACCAAGGTCCGGGGTGGCGGTCGGAACCAATTTCCGGAGTGGCGGTCGGAACCAATGTCCGAGGTGGCGGTCGGAACCAAGGTCCGGGGTGGCGGTCGGAACCAAGGTCCGGGATGGCGGTCGGAACCAAGGTCAGGGGTGGCGGTCGGAACCAAGGTCTGGGGTGGCGGTCGGAACCAAAGTCCGGGGTGGCGGTCGGAACCAAGTTCCGTGGTCGCGGTCGGAACCAAGGTCCGGGGGGGGGCGGTCGGGACCAAGGTCCGCAGTGGCGGTCGGAACCAAGGTCAGGGGAGGTGGTGGGAACCACGTTCCGGGGTGGCGGTCGGAACCAAGGTCCGGGGTGGCGGTCGGAACCAAGTTCCGGGGTGGCGTTCGGACCCAAGGTCCGGGGTGGTGGTCGGAACTATGGTCCGGGGTGGTGGTCGGATCCAAGGTCCGGGGTGGCGTTCCGAACCAATGTCCGGGGTGGCGGTCCGAACCAAGGTCCGGGGTGACGGTTGGAACCAAGGACCGGGGTGGCGGTCGGAACCACGTTCCGGGGTGGCGGTTGGAACCAAGGTCCGGGGTGGCAGTTGGAACCAAGGTCCGGGGGGGCGGACGGAACCAAGGTCCGGGGTGGCGTTACGAACCAAGGTCCGGGGTGGCGTTCCGAACCAATGTCCGGGGTGGCGGTCGGAACCAAGGTCTGGGGTGGCGGTAAGAACCAATGTCCGGGGTGGCGTTCTGAACCAATGTCCGGGGTGGCGGTCGGAACCAAGGTTCCAGGTGGCGGTCGGAACCAAGTTCCGTGGTGGCGGTCGGAACCAATGTCCGGGGTGGCGGTCGGAACTAAGGTCCGGGGTGGCAGTCGGAACCAAGGTCCGGATTGGCAGTCGAAACCAAGATCCGGAGTGGCGGTCGGAACCAAGGTCCGGGTTGGCAGTCGGAACCAAGTTCCGGCGTGGCGGTCGGATCCAAGGTCCGGGGTGGCGTTCGGAACCAAGGTCCGGGTTGGCGGTTGGAACCAAGGACCGGGCTGGCATTCGGAATCACGTTCCGGGGTGGCGGTCGGACCCAATGTCCAGGGTGGTGGTCAGGACCAAGGTCCGGGGTGGCGGTTGGGAACAAGGTCCGGGGTGGCGGTCGGAACCAAGGTCCGGGGTGGCGGTTGGAACGCAGGACCGGGGTGGCGGTCGGAACCACGTTCCGGGTTGGCGGTCAGAACCAAGGTCCGGGGTGGCGGTCGGAACCAAAGTCCGGGGTGGCGGTCGGAACCAAGTTCCGTGGTGGCGGTCGGAACCAAGGTCCGGGGGGGCGGTCGGGATCAAGTTCCGCAGTGGCGGTCGGAACCAAGGTCAGGGGTGGCGGCGGGAACCACGTTCTGGGGTGGCGGTCGGAACCAAGGTCCGGGGTGGCGGTCGGAACCAAGGTCCGGGGTGGCGTTCGGAACCAAGTTACGGGGTGGCGGTCGGAACCAAGGGCCGGGGTGGCGGGCGGAATCAAGGTCCGGGGTGGCGGTCGGACCCAAGGTCCGGGGTGATGGTCGGAAATATTGTCCGGGTTGGCGGTCGAAACAACGGTCCGGGGTGGCGGTTGGAACCAAGGACCGGGGTGGCGGTCGGAACCACGTTCCGGGGTGGCGGTCGGAACCAAGGTCCGGGGTGGCGGTCGGAACCAAGTTCCGGGGGGGCGGACGGAACCAAGGTCCGGGGTGGCGTTACGAACCAAGGTCCGGGGTGGCGTTCCGAACCAAGGTCCGGGTTGGCGGTCGGAACAAAAGTCCGGGGTGGCGGTCGGAACCAAGGTCCGGGGTGGCGGTCGGAACCAAGGTCCGGGGTGGCAGTCGGAACCAAGGTCCGGGGTGGCGGTCGGAACCAATGTCCGGGGTGGAAGTCGGAACCAATGTCCGAGGTGGCGGTCGGAACCAAGGTCCGGGGTGACGGTCGGAACCAAGGTCCGTGGTGGCGGTCGGAGCCAAAGTCCGGTGTGGCGGTCGGAACCAGGTTCCGTTGTGGCGGTCGGAACCAAAGTCCGGAGTGGCGGTCGGAACCACGGTCTGGGGTGGCGGTCGGAACCAAGGTCCGGGGTGGCGGTCGGAACCAAGGTCCGGGGTGGCGGTCGGAACCAAGGTCCGGGGTGGCGGTCGGAACCAGGTTCCATGGTGGCGGAAGGAACCAATGTCCGGGGTGGCGGTCGGAACCAAGGTCCGTGGTGGCGGTCGGAACCAAGGTCCGGGGTGGCGGTCGGAACCAAGGTCCGGGTTGGTGGTCGGAACCAAGGTCCGAGGTGGCGGTCGGAACCAAGGTCCGGGGTGGCGGTCGGAACCAAGGTCCGGGGTGGCGGTCGGAACCAATATCCGGAGTGGCGGTCGGAACCAATGTCCGAGGTGGCGGTCGGAACCAAGGTCCGGGGTGGCGGTCGGAACCAAGGTCCGGGGTGGCGGTCGGAACCAAGGTCAGGGGTGGCGGTCGGAACCAACGTCCGGGGTGGCGGTCGGAACCAAAGTCCGGGGTGGCGGTCGGAACCAAGTTCCGTGGTCGCGGTCGGAACCAAGGTCCGGGGGGGGCAGTCGGGACCAAGGTCCGCAGTGGCGGTCAGAACCAAGGTCAGGGGTGGTGGTGGGAACCACGTTCTGGGGTGGCGGTCGGAACCAAGGTCCGGGGTGGCGGTCGGAACCAAGTTCCGGGGTGGCGTTCGGACCCAAGGTCCGGGGTGGTGGTCGGAACAATGGTCCGGGGTGGTGGTCGGATCCAAGGTCCGGGGTGGCGTTCCGAACCAATGTCCGGGGTGGCGGTCCGAACGAAGGTCCGGGGTGACGGTTGGAACCAAGGACCGGGGTGGCGGTCGGAACCACGTTCCGGGGTGGCGGTTGGAACCAAGGTCCGGGGTGGCAGTTGGAACCAAGGTCCGGGGGGGGGGACGGAACCAAGGTCCGGGGTGGCGTTACGAACCAAGGTCCGGGGTGGCGTTCCGAACCAATGTCCGGGGTGGCGGTCGGAACCAAGGTCTGGGGTGGCGGTAAGAACCAATGTCCGGGGTGGCGGTCGGAACCAATGTCCGGGGTGGCGGTCGGAACCAAGGTTCCGGGTGGCGGTCGGAACCAAGTTCCGTGGTGGCGGTCGGAACCAATGTCCGGGGTGGCGGTCGGAACTAAGGTCCGGGGTGGCGGTCGGAACCAAGGTCCGGATTGGCAGTCGAAACCAAGATCCGGAGTGGCGGTCGGAACCAAGGTCCGGGGTGGCGGTTGGAACGCAGGACCGGGGTGGCGGTCGGAACCACGTTCCGGGTTGGCGGTCAGAACCAAGGTCCGGGGTGGCGGAGAGAACCAAGGTCCGGGGGGCGGACGGAACCAAGGTCCAGGGTGGCGTTCTGAACCAAAGTCCGGGGTGGCGGTCCGAACCAAGGTCCGGGGTGGCGGTCGGAACCAATGTCCGAGGTGGCGGTCGGAACCAATGTCCGGGGTGGCGGTCGGAACCAAGGTCCGTGGTGGCGGTCGGAACCAAGGTCCGGGGTGGCGGTCGGAACCAAGGTCCAGGGTGGCGGTCGGAACCAATGTCCGGGGTGGCGGTCGGAACCAAGGTCCTTGGTGGCGGTCGGAACCAAAGTCCGGTGTGGCGGTCGGAACCAGGTTCCGTGGTGGCGGTCGGAACCAAAGTCCGGCGTGGCGATCGGAACCACGGTCCGGGGTGACGGTCGGAACCAAGGTCCGGGGAGGCGGTCGGAACCAAGGTCCGGGGTGGCGGTCGGAACCAAGGTCCGGGGTGGCGGTCGGAACCACGTTCCGTGGTGGCGGTCGGAACCAATGTCCGGGGTGGCGGTCGGAACTAAGGTCCGGGGTGGCGGTCGGAACCAAGGTCCGGATTGGTAGTCGAAACCAAGATCCGGAGTGGCGGTCGGAACCAAGGTCCGGGGTGGCAGTCAGATCCAAGTTCCGGCGTGGCGGTCGGAACCAAGGTCCGGGGTGGCGTTCGGAACCAAGGTCCGGGTTGGCGGTTGGAACCAAGGACCGGGGTGGCGTTCGGAATCACGTTCCGGGGTGGCGGTCGGACCCAATGTCCAGGGTGGTGGTCAGAACCAAGGTCCGGGGTGGCGGTTGGGAAGAAGGTCCGGGGTGGCGGTCGGAACCAAGGTCCGGGGTGGCGGTTGGAACGCAGGACCGAGGTGGCGGTCGGAACCACGTTCCGGGGTGACGGTCAGAACCAAGGTCCGGGGTGGCGGTCGGAACCAAAGTCCGGGGTGGCGGTCGGAACCAAGTTCCGTGGTGGCGGTCGGAACCAAGGTCCGGGGGGGCGGTCGGGATCAAGGTCCGCAGTGGCGGTCGGAACCAAGGTCAGGGGTGGCGGCGGGAACCACGTTCTGGGGTGGCGGTCGGAACCAAGGTCCGGGGTGGCGGTCGGAACCAAGGTCCGGGGTGGCGTTCGGAACCAAGTTACGGGGTGGCGGTCGGAACCAAGGGCCGGGGTGGCAGGCGGAATCAAGGTCCGGTGTGGTGGTCGGACCCAAGGTCCGGGGTGATGGTCGGAACTATGGTTCGGGTTGGCGGTCGAAACAAAGGTCCGGGGTGGCGGTTGGAACCAAGGACCGGGGTGGCGGTCGGAACCACGTTCCGGGGTGGCGGTCGGAACCAAGGTCCGGGGTGGCGGTCGGAACCAAGTTCCGGGGGGGGCGGACGGGACCAAGGTCCGGGGTGGCGTTACGAACCAAGGTCCGGGGTGGTGTTCCGAACCAAGGTCCGGGTTGGCGGTCGGAACCAAAGTCCGGGGTGGCGGTCGGAACCAAGGTCCGGGTTGGCAGTCGGAACCAAGGTCCGGGGTGGCGGTCGGAACCAATGTCCGGGGTGGAAGTCGGAACCAATGTCCGAGGTGGCGGTCGGAACCAAGGTCCGGGGTGGCGGTCGGAACCAAGGTCCGTGGTGGCGGTCGGAGCCAAAGTCCGGTGTGGCGGTCGGAACCAGGTTCCGTTGTGGCGGTCGGAACCAAAGTCCGGAGTGGCGGTCGGAAACACGGTCTGGGGTGGCGGTCGGAACCAAGGTCCGGGGTGGCGGTCGGAACCAAGGTCCGGGTTGGCAGTCGGAACCAAGGTCCGGGGTGGCGGTCGGAACCAGGTTCCGTGGTGGCGGTAGGAACCAATGTCCGGGGTGGCGGTCGGAACCAAGGTCCGGGGTGGCGGTCGGAACCAAGGTCCGGGGTGGCGGTCGGAACCAAGGTCCGGGTTGGTGGTCGGAACCAAGGTCCGAGGTGGCGGTCGGAACCAAGGTCCGGGGTGGCGGTCGGAACCAAGGTCCGGGGTGGCGGTCGGAACCAATGTCCGGAGTGGCGGTCGGAACCAATGTCCGAGGTGGCGGTCGGAACCAAGGTCCGGGGTGGCGGTCGGAACCAAGGTCCGGGATGGCGGTCGGAACCAAGGTCAGGGGTGGCGGTCGGAACCAAGGTCTGGGGTGGCGGTCGGAACCAAAGTCCGGGGTGGCGGTCGGAACCAAGTTCCGTGGTCGCGGTCGGAACCAAGGTCCGGGGGGGGGCGGTCGGGACCAAGGTCCGCAGTGGCGGTCGGAACCAAGGTCAGGGGAGGTGGTGGGAACCACGTTCCGGGGTGGCGGTCGGAACCAAGGTCCGGGGTGGCGGTCGGAACCAAGTTCCGGGGTGGCGTTCGGACCCAAGGTCCGGGGTGGTGGTCGGAACTATGGTCCGGGGTGGTGGTCGGATCCAAGGTCCGGGGTGGCGTTCCGAACCAATGTCCGGGGTGGCGGTCCGAACCAAGGTCCGGGGTGACGGTTGGAACCAAGGACCGGGGTGGCGGTCGGAACCACGTTCCGGGGTGGCGGTTGGAACCAAGGTCCGGGGTGGCAGTTGGAACCAAGGTCCGGGGGGGCGGACGGAACCAAGGTCCGGGGTGGCGTTACGAACCAAGGTCCGGGGTGGCGTTCCGAACCAATGTCCGGGGTGGCGGTCGGAACCAAGGTCTGGGGTGGCGGTAAGAACCAATGTCCGGGGTGGCGTTCTGAACCAATGTCCGGGGTGGCGGTCGGAACCAAGGTTCCAGGTGGCGGTCGGAACCAAGTTCCGTGGTGGCGGTCGGAACCAATGTCCGGGGTGGCGGTCGGAACTAAGGTCCGGGGTGGCAGTCGGAACCAAGGTCCGGATTGGCAGTCGAAACCAAGATCCGGAGTGGCGGTCGGAACCAAGGTCCGGGTTGGCAGTCGGAACCAAGTTCCGGCGTGGCGGTCGGATCCAAGGTCCGGGGTGGCGTTCGGAACCAAGGTCCGGGTTGGCGGTTGGAACCAAGGACCGGGCTGGCATTCGGAATCACGTTCCGGGGTGGCGGTCGGACCCAATGTCCAGGGTGGTGGTCAGGACCAAGGTCCGGGGTGGCGGTTGGGAACAAGGTCCGGGGTGGCGGTCGGAACCAAGGTCCGGGGTGGCGGTTGGAACGCAGGACCGGGGTGGCGGTCGGAACCACGTTCCGGGTTGGCGGTCAGAACCAAGGTCCGGGGTGGCGGTCGGAACCAAAGTCCGGGGTGGCGGTCGGAACCAAGTTCCGTGGTGGCGGTCGGAACCAAGGTCCGGGGGGGCGGTCGGGATCAAGTTCCGCAGTGGCGGTCGGAACCAAGGTCAGGGGTGGCGGCGGGAACCACGTTCTGGGGTGGCGGTCGGAACCAAGGTCCGGGGTGGCGGTCGGAACCAAGGTCCGGGGTGGCGTTCGGAACCAAGTTACGGGGTGGCGGTCGGAACCAAGGGCCGGGGTGGCGGGCGGAATCAAGGTCCGGGGTGGCGGTCGGACCCAAGGTCCGGGGTGATGGTCGGAAATATTGTCCGGGTTGGCGGTCGAAACAAAGGTCCGGGGTGGCGGTTGGAACCAAGGACCGGGGTGGCGGTCGGAACCACGTTCCGGGGTGGCGGTCGGAACCAAGGTCCGGGGTGGCGGTCGGAACCAAGTTCCGGGGGGGCGGACGGAACCAAGGTCCGGGGTGGCGTTACGAACCAAGGTCCGGGGTGGCGTTCCGAACCAAGGTCCGGGTTGGCGGTCGGAACCAAGGTCCGGGGTGGCGTTCGGAACCAAGGTCCGGGTTGGCGGTTGGAACCAAGGACCGGGGTGGCGTTCGGAATCACGTTCCGGGGTGGCGGTCGGACCCAATGTCCAGGGTGGTGGTCAGAACCAAGGTCCGGGGTGGCGGTTGGGAAGAAGGTCCGGGGTGGCGGTCGGAACCAAGGTCCGGGGTGGCGGTTGGAACGCAGGACCGAGGTGGCGGTCGGAACCACGTTCCGGGGTGACGGTCAGAACCAAGGTCCGGGGTGGCGGTCGGAACCAAAGTCCGGGGTGGCGGTCGGAACCAAGTTCCGTGGTGGCGGTCGGAACCAAGGTCCGGGGGGGCGGTCGGGATCAAGGTCCGCAGTGGCGGTCGGAACCAAGGTCAGGGGTGGCGGCGGGAACCACGTTCTGGGGTGGCGGTCGGAACCAAGGTCCGGGGTGGCGGTCGGAACCAAGGTCCGGGGTGGCGTTCGGAACCAAGTTACGGGGTGGCGGTCGGAACCAAGGGCCGGGGTGGCAGGCGGAATCAAGGTCCGGTGTGGTGGTCGGACCCAAGGTCCGGGGTGATGGTCGGAACTATGGTTCGGGTTGGCGGTCGAAACAAAGGTCCGGGGTGGCGGTTGGAACCAAGGACCGGGGTGGCGGTCGGAACCACGTTCCGGGGTGGCGGTCGGAACCAAGGTCCGGGGTGGCGGTCGGAACCAAGTTCCGGGGGGGGCGGACGGGACCAAGGTCCGGGGTGGCGTTACGAACCAAGGTCCGGGGTGGTGTTCCGAACCAAGTTCCGGGTTGGCGGTCGGAACCAAAGTCCGGGGTGGCGGTCGGAACCAAGGTCCGGGTTGGCAGTCGGAACCAAGGTCCGGGGTGGCGGTCGGAACCAATGTCCGGGGTGGAAGTCGGAACCAATGTCCGAGGTGGCGGTCGGAACCAAGGTCCGGGGTGGCGGTCGGAACCAAGGTCCGTGGTGGCGGTCGGAGCCAAAGTCCGGTGTGGCGGTCGGAACCAGGTTCCGTTGTGGCGGTCGGAACCAAAGTCCGGAGTGGCGGTCGGAAACACGGTCTGGGGTGGCGGTCGGAACCAAGGTCCGGGGTGGCGGTCGGAACCAAGGTCCGGGTTGGCGGTCGGAACCAAGGTCCGGGGTGGCGGTCGGAACCAGGTTCCGTGGTGGCGGTAGGAACCAATGTCCGGGGTGGCGGTCGGAACCAAGGTCCGGGGTGGCGGTCGGAACCAAGGTCCGGGGTGGCGGTCGGAACCAAGGTCCGGGTTGGTGGTCGGAACCAAGGTCCGAGGTGGCGGTCGGAACCAAGGTCCGGGGTGGCGGTCGGAACCAAGGTCCGGGGTGGCGGTCGGAACCAATGTCCGGAGTGGCGGTCGGAACCAATGTCCGAGGTGGCGGTCGGAACCAAGGTCCGGGGTGGCGGTCGGAACCAAGGTCCGGGATGGCGGTCGGAACCAAGGTCAGGGGTGGCGGTCGGAACCAAGGTCTGGGGTGGCGGTCGGAACCAAAGTCCGGGGTGGCGGTCGGAACCAAGTTCCGTGGTCGCGGTCGGAACCAAGGTCCGGGGGGGGGCGGTCGGGACCAAGGTCCGCAGTGGCGGTCGGAACCAAGGTCAGGGGAGGTGGTGGGAACCACGTTCCGGGGTGGCGGTCGGAACCAAGGTCCGGGGTGGCGGTCGGAACCAAGTTCCGGGGTGGCGTTCGGACCCAAGGTCCGGGGTGGTGGTCGGAACTATGGTCCGGGGTGGTGGTCGGATCCAAGGTCCGGGGTGGCGTTCCGAACCAATGTCCGGGGTGGCGGTCCGAACCAAGGTCCGGGGTGACGGTTGGAACCAAGGACCGGCGTGGCGGTCGGAACCACGTTCCGGGGTGGCGGTTGGAACCAAGGTCCGGGGTGGCAGTTGGAACCAAGGTCCGGGGGGGCGGACGGAACTAAGGTCCGGGGTGGCAGTCGGAACCAAGGTCCGGATTGGCAGTCGAAACCAAGATCCGGAGTGGCGGTCGGAACCAAGGTCCGGGTTGGCAGTCGGAACCAAGTTCCGGCGTGGCGGTCGGATCCAAGGTCCGGGGTGGCGTTCGGAACCAAGGTCCGGGTTGGCGGTTGGAACCAAGGACCGGGCTGGCATTCGGAATCACGTTCCGGGGTGGCGGTCGGACCCAATGTCCAGGGTGGTGGTCAGGACCAAGGTCCGGGGTGGCGGTTGGGAACAAGGTCCGGGGTGGCGGTCGGAACCAAGGTCCGGGGTGGCGGTTGGAACGCAGGACCGGGGTGGCGGTCGGAACCACGTTCCGGGTTGGCGGTCAGAACCAAGGTCCGGGGTGGCGGTCGGAACCAAAGTCCGGGGTGGCGGTCGGAACCAAGTTCCGTGGTGGCGGTCGGAACCAAGGTCCGGGGGGGCGGTCGGGATCAAGTTCCGCAGTGGCGGTCGGAACCAAGGTCAGGGGTGGCGGCGGGAACCACGTTCTGGGGTGGCGGTCGGAACCAAGGTCCGGGGTGGCGGTCGGAACCAAGGTCCGGGGTGGCGTTCGGAACCAAGTTACGGGGTGGCGGTCGGAACCAAGGGCCGGGGTGGCGGGCGGAATCAAGGTCCGGGGTGGCGGTCGGACCCAAGGTCCGGGGTGATGGTCGGAAATATTGTCCGGGTTGGCGGTCGAAACAAAGGTCCGGGGTGGCGGTTGGAACCAAGGACCGGGGTGGCGGTCGGAACCACGTTCCGGGGTGGCGGTCGGAACCAAGGTCCGGGGTGGCGGTCGGAACCAAGTTCCGGGGGGGCGGACGGAACCAAGGTCCGGGGTGGCGTTACGAACCAAGGTCCGGGGTGGCGTTCCGAACCAAGGTCCGGGTTGGCGGTCGGAACAAAAGTCCGGGGTGGCGGTCGGAACCAAGGTCCGGGGTGGCGGTCGGAACCAAGGTCCGGGGTGGCAGTCGGAACCAAGGTCCGGGGTGGCGGTCGGAACCAATGTCCGGGGTGGAAGTCGGAACCAATGTCCGAGGTGGCGGTCGGAACCAAGGTCCGGGGTGACGGTCGGAACCAAGGTCCGTGGTGGCGGTCGGAGCCAAAGTCCGGTGTGGCGGTCGGAACCAGGTTCCGTTGTGGCGGTCGGAACCAAAGTCCGGAGTGGCGGTCGGAACCACGGTCTGGGGTGGCGGTCGGAACCAAGGTCCGGGGTGGCGGTCGGAACCAAGGTCCGGGGTGGCGGTCGGAACCAAGGTCCGGGGTGGCGGTCGGAACCAGGTTCCATGGTGGCGGAAGGAACCAATGTCCGGGGTGGCGGTCGGAACCAAGGTCCGTGGTGGCGGTCGGAACCAAGGTCCGGGGTGGCGGTCGGAACCAAGGTCCGGGTTGGTGGTCGGAACCAAGGTCCGAGGTGGCGGTCGGAACCAAGGTCCGGGGTGGCGGTCGGAACCAAGGTCCGGGGTGGCGGTCGGAACCAATATCCGGAGTGGCGGTCGGAACCAATGTCCGAGGTGGCGGTCGGAACCAAGGTCCGGGGTGGCGGTCGGAACCAAGGTCCGGGGTGGCGGTCGGAACCAAGGTCAGGGGTGGCGGTCGGAACCAACGTCCGGGGTGGCGGTCGGAACCAAAGTCCGGGGTGGCGGTCGGAACCAAGTTCCGTGGTCGCGGTCGGAACCAAGGTCCGGGGGGGGCAGTCGGGACCAAGGTCCGCAGTGGCGGTCAGAACCAAGGTCAGGGGTGGTGGTGGGAACCACGTTCTGGGGTGGCGGTCGGAACCAAGGTCCGGGGTGGCGGTCGGAACCAAGTTCCGGGGTGGCGTTCGGACCCAAGGTCCGGGGTGGTGGTCGGAACAATGGTCCGGGGTGGTGGTCGGATCCAAGGTCCGGGGTGGCGTTCCGAACCAATGTCCGGGGTGGCGGTCCGAACGAAGGTCCGGGGTGACGGTTGGAACCAAGGACCGGGGTGGCGGTCGGAACCACGTTCCGGGGTGGCGGTTGGAACCAAGGTCCGGGGTGGCAGTTGGAACCAAGGTCCGGGGGGGGGGACGGAACCAAGGTCCGGGGTGGCGTTACGAACCAAGGTCCGGGGTGGCGTTCCGAACCAATGTCCGGGGTGGCGGTCGGAACCAAGGTCTGGGGTGGCGGTAAGAACCAATGTCCGGGGTGGCGGTCGGAACCAATGTCCGGGGTGGCGGTCGGAACCAAGGTTCCGGGTGGCGGTCGGAACCAAGTTCCGTGGTGGCGGTCGGAACCAATGTCCGGGGTGGCGGTCGGAACTAAGGTCCGGGGTGGCGGTCGGAACCAAGGTCCGGATTGGCAGTCGAAACCAAGATCCGGAGTGGCGGTCGGAACCAAGGTCCGGGGTGGCGGTTGGAACGCAGGACCGGGGTGGCGGTCGGAACCACGTTCCGGGTTGGCGGTCAGAACCAAGGTCCGGGGTGGCGGTCGGAACCAAAGTCCGGGGTGGCGGTCGGAACCAAGTTCCGTGGTGGCGGTCGCAACCAAGGTCCGGGGGGGCGGTCGGGATCAAGTTCCGCAGTGGCGGTCGGAACCAAGGTCAGGGGTGGCGGCGGGAACCACGTTCTGGGGTGGCGGTCGGAACCAAGGTCCGGGGTGGCGGTCGGAACCAAGGTCCGGGGTGGCGTTCGGAACCAAGTTACCGGGTGGCGGTCGGAACCAAGGGCCGGGGTGGCGGGCGGAATCAAGGTCCGGGGTGGCGGTCGGACCCAAGGTCCGGGGTGATGGTCGGAACTACGGTCCGGGTTGGCGGTCGAAACAAAGGTCCGGGGTGGCGGTTGGAACCAAGGACCGGGGTGGCGGTCGGAACCACGTTCCGGGGTGGCGGTCGGAACCAAGGTCCGGGGTGGCGGTCGGAACCAAGTTCCGGGGGGGCGGACGGAACCAAGGTCCGGGGTGGCGTTACGATCCAAGGTCCGGGGTGGCGTTCCGAACCAAGGTCCGGGTTGGCGGTCGGAACCAAAGTCCGGGGTGGCGGTCGGAACCAAGGTCCGGGGTGGCGGTCGGAACCAAGGTCCGGGGTGGCAGTCGGAACCAAGGTCCGGGGTGGCGGTCGGAACCAAGGTCCGGGGTGGCGGTGGAACCAAGGTCCGTGGTGGCGGTCGGAGCCAAAGTCCGGTGTGGCGGTCGGAACCAGGTTCCGTTGTGGCGGTCGGAACCAAAGTCCGGAGTGGCGGTCGGAACCACGGTCTGGGGTGGCGGTCGGAACCAAGGTCCGGGGTGGCGGTCGGAACCAAGGTCCGGGGTGGCGGTCGGAACCAAGGTCCGGGGTGGCGGTCGGATCCAGGTTCCGTGGTGGCGGTAGGAACCAATGTCCGGGGTGGCGGTCGGAACCAAGGTCCGTGGTGGCGGTCGGAACCAAGGTCCGGGGTGGCGGTCGGAACCAAGTTCCGGGTTGGTGGTCGGAACCAAGGTCCGAGGTGGCGGTCGGAACCAAGGTCCGCGGTGGCGGTCGGAACCAAGGTCCGGGGTGGTGGTCGGAACCAATATCCGGAGTGGCGGTCGGAACCAATGTCCGAGGTGGCGGTCGGAACCAAGGTCCGGGGTGGCGTTACGAACCAAGGTCCGGGGTGGCGTTCCGAACCAATGTCCGGGGTGGCGGTTGGAACCAAGGTCTGGGGTGGCGGTAAGAACCAATGTCCGGGGTGGCGGTCGGAACCAATGTCCGGGGTGGCGGTCGGAACCAAGGTTCCGGGTGGCGGTCGGAACCAAGTTCCGTGGTGGCGGTCGGAACCAATGTCCGGGGTGGCGGTCGGAACTAAGGTCCGGGGTGGCAGTCGGAACCAAGGTCCGGATTGGCAGTCGAAACCAAGATCCGGAGTGGCGGTCAGAACCAAGGTCCGGGTTGGCAGTCGGAACCAAGTTCCGGCGTGGCGGTTGGAACCAAGGACCGGGGTGGCGTTCGGAATCACGTTCCGGGGTGGCGGTCGGACCCAATGTCCAGGGTGGTGGTCAGGACCAAGGTCCGGGGTGGCGGTTGGGAACAAGGTCCGGGGTGGCGGTCGGAACCAAGGTCCGGGGTGGCGGTTGGAACGCAGGACCGGGGTGGCGGTCGGAACCACGTTCCGGGTTGGCGGTCAGAACCAAGGTCCGGGGTGGCGGTCGGAACCAAAGTCCGGGGTGGCGGTCGGAACCAAGTTCCGTGGTGGCGGTCGGAACCAAGGTCCGGGGGGGCGGTCGGGATCAAGTTCCGCAGTGGCGGTCGGAACCAAGGTCAGGGGTGGCGGCGGGAACCACGTTCAGGGGTGGCGGTCGGAACCAAGGTCCGGGGTGGCGGTCGGAACCAAGGTCCGGGGTGGCGTTCGGAACCAAGTTACGGGGTGGCGGTCGGAACCAAGGGCCGGGGTGGCGGGCGGAATCAAGGTCCGGGGTGGCGGTCGGACCCAAGGTCCGGGGTGATGGTCGGAACTATTGTCCGGGTTGGCGGTCGAAACAAAGGTCCGGGGTGGCGGTTGGAACCAAGGACCGGGGTGGCGGTCGGAACCACGTTCCGGGGTGGCGGTCGGAACCAAGGTCCGGGGTGGCGGTCGGAACCAAGTTCCGGGGGGGCGGACGGAACCAAGGTCCGGGGTGGCGTTACGAACCAAGGTCCGGGGTGGCGTTCCGAACCAAGGTCCGGGTTGGCGGTCGGAACCAAGGTCCGGGGGGGGCAGTCGGGACCAAGGTCCGCAGTGGCGGTCAGAACCAAGGTCATGGGTGGTGGTGGGAACCACGTTCTGGGGTGGCGGTCGGAACCAAGGTCCGGGGTGGCGGTCGGAACCAAGTTCCGGGGTGGCGTTCGGACCCAAGGTCCGGGGTGGTGGTCGGAACAATGGTCCGGGGTGGTGGTCGGATCCAAGGTCCGGGGTGGCGTTCCGAACCAATGTCCGGGGTGGCGGTCCGAACGAAGGTCCGGGGTGACGGTTGGAACCAAGGACCGGGGTGGCGGTCGGAACCACGTTCCGGGGTGGCGGTTGGAACCAAGGTCCGGGGTGGCAGTTGGAACCAAGGTCCGGGGGGGCGGAAGGAACCAAGGTCCGGGGTGGCGTTACGAACCAAGGTCCGGGGTGGCGTTCCGAACCAATGTCCGGGGTGGCGGTCGGAACCAAGGTCTGGGGTGGCGGTAAGAACCAATGTCCGGGGTGGCGGTCGGAACCAATGTCCGGGGTGGCGGTCGGAACCAAGGTTCCGGGTGGCGGTCGGAACCAAGTTCCGTGGTGGCGGTCGGAACCAATGTCCGGGGTGGCGGTCGGAACTAAGGTCCGGGGTGGCGGTCGGAACCAAGGTCCGGATTGGCAGTCGAAACCAAGATCCGGAGTGGCGGTCGGAACCAAGGTCCGGGGTGGCGGTTGGAACGCAGGACCGGGGTGGCGGTCGGAACCACGTTCCGGGTTGGCGGTCAGAACCAAGGTCCGGGGTGGCGGTCGGAACCAAAGTCCGGGGTGGCGGTCGGAACCAAGTTCCGTGGTGGCGGTCGCAACCAAGGTCCGGGGGGGCGGTCGGGATCAAGTTCCGCAGTGGCGGTCGGAACCAAGGTCAGGGGTGGCGGCGGGAACCACGTTCTGGGGTGGCGGTCGGAACCAAGGTCCGGGGTGGCGGTCGGAACCAAGGTCCGGGGTGGCGTTCGGAACCAAGTTACCGGGTGGCGGTCGGAACCAAGGGCCGGGGTGGCGGGCGGAATCAAGGTCCGGGGTGGCGGTCGGACCCAAGGTCCGGGGTGATGGTCGGAACTACGGTCCGGGTTGGCGGTCGAAACAAAGGTCCGGGGTGGCGGTTGGAACCACGGACCGGGGTGGCGGTCGGAACCACGTTCCGGGGTGGCGGTCGGAACCAAGGTCCGGGGTGGCGGTCGGAACCAAGTTCCGGGGGGGCGGACGGAACCAAGGTCCGGGGTGGCGTTACGATCCAAGGTCCGGGGTGGCGTTCCGAACCAAGGTCCGGGTTGGCGGTCGGAACCAAAGTCCGGGGTGGCGGTCGGAACCAAGGTCCGGGGTGGCGGTCGGAACCAAGGTCCGGGGTGGCAGTCGGAACCAAGGTCCGGGGTGGCGGTCGGAACCAAGGTCCGGGGTGGCGGTGGAACCAAGGTCCGTGGTGGCGGTCGGAGCCAAAGTCTGGTGTGGCGGTCGGAACCAGGTTCCGTTGTGGCGGTCGGAACCAAAGTCCGGAGTGGCGGTCGGAACCACGGTCTGGGGTGGCGGTCGGAACCAAGGTCCGGGGTGGCGGTCGGAACCAAGGTCCGGGGTGGCGGTCGGAACCAAGGTCCGGGGTGGCGGTCGGATCCAGGTTCCGTGGTGGCGGTAGGAACCAATGTCCGGGGTGGCGGTCGGAACCAAGGTCCGTGGTGGCGGTCGGAACCAAGGTCCGGGGTGGCGGTCGGAACCAAGGTCCGGGTTGGTGGTCGGAACCAAGGTCCGAGGTGGCGGTCGGAACCAAGGTCCGGGGTGGCGGTCGGAACCAAGGTCCGGGGTGGTGGTCGGAACCAATATCCGGAGTGGCGGTCGGAACCAATGTCCGAGGTGGCGGTCGGAACCAAGGTCCGGGGTGGCGTTACGAACCAAGGTCCGGGGTGGCGTTCCGAACCAATGTCCGGGGTGGCGGTCGGAACCAAGGTCTGGGGTGGCGGTAAGAACCAATGTCCGGGGTGGCGGTCGGAACCAATGTCCGGGGTGGCGGTCGGAACCAAGGTTCCGGGTGGCGGTCGGAACCAAGTTCCGTGGTGGCGGTCGGAACCAATGTCCGGGGTGGCGGTCGGAACTAAGGTCCGGGGTGGCAGTCGGAACCAAGGTCCGGATTGGCAGTCGAAACCAAGATCCGGAGTGGCGGTCAGAACCAAGGTCCGGGTTGGCAGTAGGAACCAAGTTCCGGCGTGGCGGTTGGAACCAAGGACCGGGGTGGCGTTCGGAATCACGTTCCGGGGTGGCGGTCGGACCCAATGTCCAGGGTGGTGGTCAGGACCAAGGTCCGGGGTGGCGGTTGGGAACAAGGTCCGGGGTGGCGGTCGGAACCAAGGTCCGGGGTGGCGGTTGGAACGCAGGACCGGGGTGGCGGTCGGAACCACGTTCCGGGTTGGCGGTCAGAACCAAGGTCCGGGGTGGCGGTCGGAACCAAAGTCCGGGGTGGCGGTCGGAACCAAGTTCCGTGGTGGCGGTCGGAACCAAGGTCCGGGGGGGCGGTCGGGATCAAGTTCCGCAGTGGCGGTCGGAACCAAGGTCAGGGGTGGCGGCGGGAACCACGTTCTGGGCTGGCGGTCGGAACCAAGGTCCGGGGTGGCGGTCGGAACCAAGGTCCGGGGTGGCGTTCGGAACCAAGTTACGGGGTGGCGGTCGGAACCAAGGGCCGGGGTGGCGGGCGGAATCAAGGTCCGGGGTGGCGGTCGGACCCAAGGTCCGGGGTGATGGTCGGAACTATTGTCCGGGTTGGCGGTCGAAACAAAGGTCCGGGGTGGCGGTTGGAACCAAGGACCGGGGTGGCGGTCGGAACCACGTTCCGGGGTGGCGGTCGGAACCAAGGTCCGGGGTGGCGGTCGGAACCAAGTTCCGGGGGGGCGGACGGAACCAAGGTCCGGGGTGGCGTTACGAACCAAGGTCCGGGGTGGCGTTCCGAACCAAGGTCCGGGTTGGCGGTCGGAACAAAAGTCCGGGGTGGCGGTCGGAACCAAGGTCCGGGGTGGCGGTCGGAACCAAGGTCCGGGGTGGCAGTCGGAACCAAGGTCCGGGGTGGCGGTCGGAACCAATGTCCGGGGTGGAAGTCGGAACCAATGTCCGAGGTGGCGGTCGGAACCAAGGTCCGGGGTGGCGGTCGGAACCAAGGTCTGGGGTGGCGGTAAGAACCAATGTCCGGGGTGGCGGTCGGAACCAATGTCCGGGGTGGCGGTCGGAACCAAGGTTCCGGGTGGCGGTCGGAACCAAGTTCCGTGGTGGTGGTCGGAACCAATGTCCGGGGTGGCGGTCGGAACTAAGGTCCGGGGTGGCAGTCGGAACCAAGGTCCGGATTGGCAGTCGAAACCAAGATCCGGAGTGGCGGTCAGAACCAAGGTCCGGGTTGGCAGTCGGAACCAAGGTCCGGGTTGGTGGTCGGAACCAAGGTCCGAGGTGGCGGTCGGAACCAAGGTCCGGGGTGGCGGTCGGAACCAAGGTCCGGGGTGGTGGTCGGAACCAATATCCGGAGTGGCGGTCGGAACCAATGTCCGAGGTGGCGGTCGGAACCAAGGTCCGGGGTGGCGTTACGAACCAAGGTCCGGGGTGGCGTTCCGAACCAATGTCCGGGGTGGCGGTCGGAACCAAGGTCTGGGGTGGCGGTAAGAACCAATGTCCGGGGTGGCGGTCGGAACCAATGTCCGGGGTGGCGGTCGGAACCAAGGTTCCGGGTGGCGGTCGGAACCAAGTTCCGTGGTGGCGGTCGGAACCAATGTCCGGGGTGGCGGTCGGAACTAAGGTCCGGGGTGGCAGTCGGAACCAAGGTCCGGATTGGCAGTCGAAACCAAGATCCGGAGTGGCGGTCAGAACCAAGGTCCGGGTTGGCAGTCGGAACCAAGTTCCGGCGTGGCGGTTGGAACCAAGGACCGGGGTGGCGTTCGGAATCACGTTCCGGGGTGGCGGTCGGACCCAATGTCCAGGGTGGTGGTCAGGACCAAGGTCCGGGGTGGCGGTTGGGAACAAGGTCCGGGGTGGCGGTCGGAACCAAGGTCCGGGGTGGCGGTTGGAACGCAGGACCGGGGTGGCGGTCGGAACCACGTTCCGGGTTGGCGGTCAGAACCAAGGTCCGGGGTGGCGGTCGGAACCAAAGTCCGGGGTGGCGGTCGGAACCAAGTTCCGTGGTGGCGGTCGGAGCCAAGGTCCGGGGGGGCGGTCGGGATCAAGTTCCGCAGTGGCGGTCGGAACCAAGGTCAGGGGTGGCGGCGGGAACCACGTTCTGGGCTGGCGGTCGGAACCAAGGTCCGGGGTGGCGGTCGGAACCAAGGTCCGGGGTGGCGTTCGGAACCAAGTTACGGGGTGGCGGTCGGAACCAAGGGCCGGGGTGGCGGGCGGAATCAAGGTCCGGGGTGGCGGTCGGACACAAGGTCCGGGGTGATGGTCGGAACTATTGTCCGGGTTGGCGGTCGAAACAAAGGTCCGGGGTGGCGGTTGGAACCAAGGACCGGGGTGGCGGTCGGAACCACGTTCCGGGGTGGCGGTCGGAACCAAGATCCGGGGTGGCGGTCGGAACCAAGTTCCGGGGGGGCGGACGGAACCAAGGTCCGGGGTGGCGTTACGAACCAAGGTCCGGGGTGGCGTTCCGAACCAAGGTCCGGGTTGGCGGTCGGAACAAAAGTCCGGGGTGGCGGTCGGAACCAAGGTCCGGGGTGGCGGTCGGAACCAAGGTCCGGGGTGGCAGTCGGAACCAAGGTCCGGGGTGGCGGTCGGAACCAATGTCCGGGGTGGAAGTCGGAACCAATGTCCGAGGTGGCGGTCGGAACCAAGGTCCGGGGTGGCGGTCGGAACCAAGGTCTGGGGTGGCGGTAAGAACCAATGTCCGGGGTGGCGGTCGGAACCAATGTCCGGGGTGGCGGTCGGAACCAAGGTTCCGGGTGGCGGTCGGAACCAAGTTCCGTGGTGGTGGTCGGAACCAATGTCCGGGGTCGCGGTCGGAACTAAGGTCCGGGGTGGCAGTCGGAACCAAGGTCCGGATTGGCAGTCGAAACCAAGATCCGGAGTGGCGGTCAGAACCAAGGTCCGGGTTGGCAGTCGGAACCAAGTTCCGGCGTGGCGGTCGGATCCAAGGTCCGGGGTGGCGTTCGGAACCAAGGTCCGGGTTGGCGGTTGGAACCAAGGACCGGGGTGGCGTTCGGAATCACGTTCCGGGGTGGCGGTCGGACCCAATGTCCAGGGTGGTGGTCAGGACCAAGGTCCGGGGTGGCGGTTGGGAACAAGGTCCGGGGTGGCGGTCGGAACCAAGGTCCGGGGTGGCGGTTGGAACGCAGGACCGGGGTGGCGGTCGGAACCACGTTCCGGGTTGGCGGTCAGAACCAAGGTCCGGGGTGGCGGTCGGAACCAAAGTCCGGGGTGGCGGTCGGAACCAAGTTCCGTGGTGGCGGTCGGAACCAAGGTCCGGGGGGGCGGTCGGGATCAAGTTCCGCAGTGGCGGTCGGAACCAAGGTCAGGGGTGGCGGCGGGAACCACGTTCAGGGGTGCCGGTCGGAACCAAGGTCCGGGGTGTCGGTCGGAACCAAGGTCCGGGGTGGCGTTCGGAACCAAGTTACGGGGTGCCGGGCGGAACCAAGGGCCGGGGTGGCGGGCGGAATCAAGGTCCGGGGTGGTGGTCGGACCCAAGGTCCGGGGTGATGGTCGGAACTATTGTCCGGGTTGGCGGTCGAAACAAAGGTCCGGGGTGGCGGTTGGAACCAAGGACCGGGGTGGCGGTCGGAACCACGTTCCGGGGTGGCGGTCGGAACCAAGGTCCGGGGTGGCGGTCGGAACCAAGTTCCGGGGGGGCGGACGGAACCAAGGTCCGGGGTGGCGTTACGAACCAAGGTCCGGGGTGGCGTTCCGAACCAAGGTCCGGGTTGGCGGTCGGAACAAAAGTCCGGGGTGGCGGTAGGAACCAAGGTCCGGGGTGGCGGTCGGAACCAAGGTCCGGGGTGGCAGTCGGAACCAAGGTCCGGGGTGGCGGTCGGAACCAATGTCCGGGGTGGAAGTCGGAACCAATGTCCGAGGTGGCGGTCGGAACCAAGGTCCGGGGTGGCGGTCGGAACCAAGGTCTGTGGTGGCGGTCGGAGCCAAAGTCCGGTGTGGCGGTCGGAACCAGGTTCCGTTGTGGCGGTCGGAACCAAAGTCCGGAGTGGCGGTCGGAACCACGGTCTGGGGTGGCGGTCGGAACCAAGGTCCGGGGTGGCGGTCGGAACCAAGGTCCGGGGTGGCGGTCGGAACCAAGGTCCGGGGTGGCGGTCGGAACCAGGTTCCGTGGTGGCGGTAGGAACCAATGTCCGGGGTGGCGGTCGGAACCAAGGTCCGTGGTGGCGGTCGGAACCAAGGTCCGGGGTGGCGGTCGGAACCAAGGTCCGGGTTGGTGGTCGGAACCAAGGTCCGAGGTGGCGGTCGGAACCAAGGTCCGGGGTGGCGGTCGGAACCAAGGTCCGGGGTGGCGGTCGGAACCAATATCCGGAGTGGCGGTCGGAACCAATGTCCGAGGTGGCGGTCGGAACCAAGGTCCGGGGTGGCGGTCGGAACCAAGGTCCGGAGTGGCGGTCGGAACCAAGGTCAGGGGTGGCGGTCGGAACCAACGTCCGGGGTGGCGGTCGGAACCAAAGTCCGGGGTGGCGGTCGGAACCAAGTTCCGTGGTCGCGGTCGGAACCAAGGTCCGGGGGGGCAGTCGGGACCAAGGTCCGCAGTGGCGGTCAGAACCAAGGTCAGGGGTGGTGGTGGGAACCACGTTCTGGGGTGGCGGTCGGAACCAAGGTCCGGGGTGGCGGTCGGAACCAAGTTCCGGGGTGGCGTTCGGACCCAAGGTCCGGGGTGGTGGTCGGAACAATGGTCCGGGGTGGTGGTCGGATCCAAGGTCCGGGGTGGCGTTCCGAACCAATGTCCGGGGTGGCGGTCCGAACGAAGGTCCGGGGTGACGGTTGGAACCAAGGACCGGGTTGGCGGTCGGAACCACGTTCCAGGGTGGCGGTTGGAACCAAGGTCCGGGGTGGCAGTTGGAACCAAGTTCCGGGGGGGCGGACGGAACCAAGGTCCGGGGTGGCGTTACGAACCAAGGTCCGGGGTGGCGTTCCGAACCAATGTCCGGGGTGGCGGTCGGAACCAAGGTCTGGGGTGGCGGTAAGAACCAATGTCCGGGGTGGCGGTCGGAACCAATGTCCGGGGTGGCGGTCGGAACCAAGGTTCCGGGTGGCGGTCGGAACCAAGTTCCGTGGTGGCGGTCGGAACCAATGTCCGGGGTGGCGGTCGGAACTAAGGTCCGGGGTGGCGGTCGGAACCAAGGTCCGGATTGGCGGTCGGAACCAAGGTCCGGGGTGGCGGTTGGAACACAGGACCGGGGTGGCGGTCGGAACCACGTTCCGGGTTGGCGGTCAGAACCAAGGTCCGGGGTGGCGGTCGGAACCAAAGTCCGGGGTGGCGGTCGGAACCAAGTTCCGTGGTGGCGGTCGGAACCAAGGTCCGGGGGGGCGGTCGGGATCAAGTTCCGCAGTGGCGGTCGGAACCAAGGTCAGGGGTGGCGGCGGGAACCACGTTCTGGGGTGGCGGTCGGAACCAAGGTCCGGGGTGGCGGTCGGAACCAAGGTCCGGGGTGGCGTTCGGAACCAAGTTACGGGGTGGCGGTCGGAACCAAGGGCCGGGGTGGCGGGCGGAATCAAGGTCCGGGGTGGCGGTCGGACCCAAGGTCCGGGGTGATGGTCGGAACTACGGTCCGGGTTGGCGGTCGAAACAAAGGTCCGGGGTGGCAGTTGGAACCAAGGACCGGGGTGGCGGTCGGAACCACGTTCCGGGGTGGCGGTCGGAACCAAGGTCCGGGGTGGCGGTCGGAACCAAGTTCCGGGGGGGCGGACGGAACCAAGGTCCGGGGTGGCGTTACGATCCAAGGTCCGGGGTGGCGTTCCGAACCAAGGTCCGGGTTGGCGGTCGGAACCAAAGTCCGGGGTGGCGGTCGGAACCAAGGTCCGGGATGGCGGTCGGAACCAAGGTCCGGGGTGGCAGTCGGAACCAAGGTCCGGGGTGGCGGTCGGAACCAATGTCCGGGGTGGAAGTCGGAACAAATGTCCGAGGTGGCGGTCGGAACCAAGGTCCGGGGTGGCGGTCGGAACCAAGGTCCGTGGTGGCGGTCGGAGCCAAAGTCCGGTGTGGCGGTCGGAACCAGGTTCCGTTGTGGCGGTCGGAACCAAAGTCCGGAGTGGCGGTCGGAACCACGGTCTGGGGTGGCGGTCGGAACCAAGGTCCGGGGTGGCGGTCGGAACCAAGGTCCGGGGTGGCGGTCGGAACCAAGGTCCGGGGTGGAGGTCGGATCCAGGTTCCGTGGTGGCGGTAGCAACCAATGTCCGGGGTGGCGGTCGGAACCAAGGTCCGTGGTGGCGGTCGGAACCAAGGTCCGGGGTGGCGGTCGGAACCAAGGTCCGGGTTGGTGGTCGGAACCAAGGTCCGAGGTGGCGGTCGGAACCAAGGTCCGGGGTGGCGGTCGGAACCAAGGTCCGGGGTGGTGGTCGGAACCAATATCCGGAGTGGCGGTCGGAACCAATGTCCGAGGTGGCGGTCGGAACCAAGGTCCGGGGTGGCGGTCGGAACCAAGGTCCGGGGTGGCGGTCGGAACCAAGGTCAGGGGTGGCGGTCGGAACCAAGGTCCGGGGTGGCGGTCGGAACCAAAGTCCGGGGTGGCGGTCGGAACCAGGTTCCGTGGTCGCGGTCGGAACCAAGGTCCGGGGGGGCGGTCGGGACCAAGGTCCGCAGTGGCGGTCAGAACCCAGGTCAGGGGTGGTGGTGGGAACCACGTTCTGGGGTGGCGGTCGGAACCATGGTCCGGGGTGGCGGTCGGAACCAAGTTCCGGGGTGGCGTTCGGACCCAAGGTCCGGGGTGGTGGTCGGAACAATGGTCCGGGGTGGTGGTCGGATCCAAGGTCCGGGGTGGCGTTCCGAACCAATGTCCGGGGTGGCGGTCCGAACGAAGGTCCGGGGTGACGGTTGGAACCAAGTACCGGGGTGGCGGTCGGAACCACGTTCCGGGGTGGCGGTTGGAACCAAGGTCCGGGGTGGCAGTTGGAACCAAGGTCCGGGGGGGCGGACGGAACCAAGGTCCGGGGTGGCGTTACGAACCAAGGTCCGGGGTGGCGTTCCGAACCAATGTCCGGGGTGGCGGTCGGAACCAAGGTCTGGGGTGGCGGTAAGAACCAATGTCCGGGGTGGTGGTCGGAACCAATGTCCGAGGTGGCGGTCGGAACCAAGGTCCGGGGTGGCTGTCGGAACCAAGGTCCAGAGTGGCGGTCGGAACCAAGGTCCGGGGTGGCAGTGGGAACCAAGGTCCGGGCTGGCGGTCGGAACCACTGTCCGTGGTGGCGGTCGGAACCAATGTCCGAGGTGGCGGTCGGAACCAAGGTCCGGGGTGGCGGTCGGAACCAAGGTCCGTGGTGGCGGTCGGATCCAAGGTCCGCGGTGGCTGTCGGAACCAAGGTCCTGGGTGGCGGTCGGAAACAAAGTCCGGGGTGGCGGTCGGAACCAAGTTCCGTGGTGGCGGTCGGAGCCAATGTCCGGGGTGGCGGTCGGAACCAAGGTCCTGGGTGGCGGTCGGAACGAAGGTCCGGGGTGGCGGTCGGAACCAAGTTCCGGGGTGGCGGTCGGAACCAAGGTCCAGGGTGGCGGTCGGAAACAATTTCCGTGGTGGCGTTCGGAACCAATGTCCGGGGTGGCGGTCGGAACCAAGGTCCGGGGTGGCGGTCGGAACCAAGGTCCGGGGTGGCGGTCGGAACCAAGGTCCGGGGTGGCGGTCGGAACCAAGGTCCGGGTTGGCGGTCGGAACGAAAGTCCGGGGTGGCGGTCGGAACCAAGGTCCGGGGTGGCGGTCGGAACCAAGGTCCGGGGTGGCAGTCGGAACAAAGGTCCGGGGTGGCGGTCGGAACCAATGTCCGAGGTGGCGGTCGGAACCAAGGTCCGGGCTGGCGGTCGGAACCAAGGTCCGTGGTGGCGGTCGGAACCAAGGTCCGGGGTGGCTGTCCGAACCAAGGTCCGGGGTGGCGGTCGGAAACAAAGTCCGGGGTCGCGGTCGGATCGAAGTTCCGTGGTGGCGGTCTGAGCCAATGTCCGGGGTCGCGGTCGGAACCAAGGTCCGGGGTGGCGGTCGGAACCAAGGTCCGGTGTGGCGGTCGGAACCAAGTTCCGGGGTGGCGGTCGGAACCAAGGTCCGGGGTGGCGGTCGGAAACAATTTCCGTGGTGGCGTTCGGAACCAATGTCCGGGGTGGCGGTCGGAACCAAGGTCCGCGGTGGCGGTCGGAACCAAGGTCCGGGGTGGCGGTCGGAGCCAAAGTCCGGTGTGGCGGTCGGAACCAGGTTCCGTTGTGGCGGTCGGAACCAAAGTCCGGAGTGGCGGTCGGAACCAAGGTCCGGGGTGGCGGTCGGAACCAAGGTCCGGGGTGGCGGTCGGAACCAGGTTCCGTGTTGGCGGTAGGAACCAATGTCCGGGGTGGCGGTCGGAACCAAGGTCCGTGGTGGCGGTCGGAACCAAGGTCCGGGGTGGCGGTCGGAACCAAGGTCCGGGTTGGTGGTCGGAACCAAGGTCTGAGGTGGCGGTCGGAACCAAGGTCCGGGTTGGCGGTCGGAACCAAGGTCCGGGGTGGCGGTCGGAACCAATATCCGGAGTGGCGGTCGGAACCAATGTCCGAGGTGGCGGTCGGAACCAAGGTCCGGGGTGGCGGTCGGAACCAAGGTCCGGGGTGGCGGTCGGAACCAAGGTCAGGGGTGGCGGTCGGAACCAAGGTCCGGGGTGGCGGTTGGAACCAAAGTCCGGGGTGGCGGTCGGAACCAAGTTCCGTGGTCGCGGTCAGAACCAAGGTCCGGGGGGGGCGGTCGGGACGAAGGTCCGCAGTGGCGGTCAGAACCAAGGTCAGGGGTGGTGGTGGGAACCACGTTCTGGGGTGGCGGTCGGAACCAAGGTCCGGGGTGGCGGTCGGAACCAAGTTCCGGGGTGGCGTTCGGACCCAAGGTCCGGGGTGGTGGTCGGAACAATGGTCCGGGGTGGTGGTCGGATCCAAGGTCCGGGGTGGCGTTCCGAACCAATGTCCGGGGTGGCGGTCCGAACCAAGGTCCGGGGTTACGGTTGGAACCAAGGACCGGGGTGGCGGTCGGAACCACGTTCCGGGGTGGCGGTTGGAACCAAGGTCCGGGGTGGCAGTTGGAACCAAGGTCCGGGGGGGCGGACGGAACCAAGGTCCGGGGTGGCGTTACGAACCAAGGTCCGGGGTGGCGTTCCGAACCAATGTCCGGGGTGGCGGTCGGAACCAAGGTCTGGGGTGGCGGTAAGAACCAATGTCCGGGGTGGTGGTCGGAACCAATGTCCGAGGTGGCGGTCGGAACCAAGGTCCGGGGTGGCTGTCGGAACCAAGGTCCGGAGTGGCGGTCGGAACCAAGGTCCGGGGTGGCAGTGGGAACCAAGGTCCGGGCTGGCGGTCGGAACCACTGTCCGTGGTGGCGGTCGGAACCAATGTCCGAGGTGGCGGTCGGAACCAAGGTCCGGGGTGGCGGTCGGAACCAAGGTCCGTGGTGGCGGTCGGATCCAAGGTCCGGGGTGGCTGTCGGAACCAAGGTCCTGGGTGACGGTCGGAAACAAAGTCCGGGGAGGCGGTCGGAACCAAGTTCCGTGGTGGCGGTCGGAGCCAATGTCCGGGGTGGCGGTCGGAACCAAGGTCCTGGGTGGCGGTCGGAACGAAGGTCCGGGGTGGCGGTCGGAACCAAGTTCCGGGGTGGCGGTCGGAACCAAGGTCCAGGGTGGCGGTCGGAAACAATTTCCGTGGTGGCGTTCGGAACCAATGTCCGGGGTGGCGGTCGGAACCAAGGTCCGGGGTGGCGGTCGGAACCAAGGTCACGTGTGACGTTCGAACCACCTTCCGGTGTGGCGGTCGGAACGAAGGTCCGGGTTGACAGTCAAATCTAAGGTCCAAGGTGGCGGTCGGAACCTAGGTCCGGGGTGGCGATCAGAACCAATCCGGGGTGGCAGTCGGAACCAAGGTCCGGGGTGGAGGTCGGAACCAAGTTCCGTGGTCGCGGTCGGAACCAAGGTCCGGGGGTGGCGGTCGGAACCAAGGTCCGGGGTGGCGGTCGGAACCAAGGTCCGGGTTGGCGGTCGGAACCAAAGTCCGGGGTGGCGGTCGGAACCAAGGTCCGGGGTGGCGGTCGGAACCAAGGTCCGGGGTGGCAGTCGGAACAAAGGTCCGGGGTGGCGGTCGGAACCAATGTCCGGAGTGGCGGTCGGAACCAATGTCCGAGGTGGCGGTCGGAACCAAGGTCCGGGCTGGCGGTCGGAACCAAGGTCCGTGGTGGCGGTCGGAACCAAGGTCCGGGGTGGCTGTCCGAACCAAGGTCCGGGGTGGCGGTCGGAAACAAAGTCCGGGGTGGCGGTCGGAACGAAGTTCCGTGGTGGCGGTCTGAGCCAATGTCCGGGGTGGCGGTCGGAACCAAGGTCCGGGGTGGCGGTCGGAACCAAGTTCCGGGGTGGCGGTCGGAACCAAGGTCCGGGGTGGCGGTCGGAAACAATTTCCGTGGTGGCGTTCGGAACCAATGTCCGGGGTGGCGGTCGGAACCAAGGTCCGCGGTGGCGGTCGGAACCAAGGTCCGGGGTAGCGGTCGGAGCCAAAGTCCGGTGTGGCGGTCGGAACCAGGTTCCGTTGTGGCGGTCGGAACCAAAGTCCGGAGTGGCGGTCGAAACCAAGGTCCGGGGTGGGGGTCGGAACCAAGGTCCGGGGTGGCGGTCGGAACCAGGTTCCGTGGTGGCGGTAGGAACCAATGTCCGGGGTGGCGGTCGGAACCAAGGTCCGTGGTGGCGGTCGGAACCAAGGTCCGGGGTGGCAGTCGGAACCAAGGTCCGGGTTGGTGGTCGGAACCAAGGTCCGAGGTGGCGGTCGGAACCAAGGTCCGGGATGGCGGTCGGAACCAAGGTCCGGGGTGGCGGTCGGAACCAATATCCGGAGTGGCGGTCGGAACCAATGTCCGAGGTGGCGGTCGGAACCAAGGTCCGGGGTGGCGGTCGGAACCAAGGTCCGGGGTGGCGGTCGGACCCAAGGTCAGGGGTGGCGGTCGGAACCAAGGTCCGGGGTGGCGGTCGGAACCAAAGTCCGGGGTGGCGGTCGGAACCAAGTTCCGTGGTCGCGGTCGGAACCAAGGTCCGGGGGGGGCGGTCGGGACCAAGGTCCGCAGTGGCGGTCAGAACCAAGGTCAGGGGTGGTGGTGGGAACCACGTTCTGGGGTGGCGGTCGGAACCAACGTCCGGGGTGGCGGTCGGAACCAAGGTCCGGGGTTACGGTTGGAACCAAGGACCGGGGTGGCGGTCGGAACCACGTTCCGGGGTGGCGGTTGGAACCAAGGTCCGGGGTGGCAGTTGGAACCAAGGTCCGGGGGGGCGGACGGAACCAAGGTCCGGGGTGGCGTTACGAACCAAGGTCCGGGGTGGCGTTCCGAACCAATGTCCGGGGTGGCGGTAGGAACCAAGGTCTGGGGTGGCGGTAAGAACCAATGTCCGGGGTGGTGGTCGGAACCAATGTCCGAGGTGGCGGTCGGAACCAAGGTCCGGGGTGGCTGTTGGAACCAAGGTCCGGAGTGGCGGTCGGAACCAAGGTCCGGGGTGGCAGTGGGAACCAAGGTCCGGGCTGGCGGTCGGAACCACTGTCCGTGGTGGCGGTCGGAACCAATGTCCGAGGTGGCGGTCGGAACCAAGGTCCGGGGTGGCGGTCGGAACCAAGGTCCGTGGTGGCGGTCGGATCCAAGGTCCAGGGTGGCTGTCGGAACCAAGGTCCTGGGTGGCGGTCGGAACGAAGGTCCGGGGTGGCGGTCGGAACCAAGTTCCGGGGTGGCGGTCGGAACCAAGGTCCAGGGTGGCGGTCGGAAACAATTTACATGGTGGCGTTCGGAACCAATGTCCGGGGTGGCGGTCGGAACCAAGGTCCGGGGTGGCGGTCGGAACCAAGGTCCGGGGTCGCGGTCGGAACCAAGGTCCGGGGTGGCGGTCGGAACCAAGGTCCGGGGTGGCGGTCGGAACCAAGGTCCGGGTTGGCGGTCGGAACCAAAGTCCGGGGTGTCGGTCAGAACCAAGGTCCGGGGTGACGGTCGGAAACAAGGTCACGTGTGACGTTCGAACCACCTTCCGGTGTGGCGGTCGGAACGAAGGTCCGGGTTGACAGTCAAATCTAAGGTCCAAGGTGGCGGTCGGAACCTAGGTCCGGGGTGGCGATCAGAACCAATCCGGGGTGGCAGTCGGAACCAAGGTCCGGGGTGGAGGTCGGAACCAAGTTCCGTGGTCGCGGTCGGAACCAAGGTCCGGGGGTGGCGGTCGGAACCAAGGTCCGGGGTGGCGGTCGGAACCAAGGTCCGGGTTGGCGGTCGGAACCAAAGTCCGGGGTGGCGGTCGGAACCAAGGTCCGGGGTGGCGGTCGGAACCAAGGTCCGGGGTGGCAGTCGGAACAAAGGTCCGGGGTGGCGGTCGGAACCAATGTCCGGAGTGGCGGTCGGAACCAATGTCCGAGGTGCCGGTCGGAACCAAGGTCCGGGCTGGCGGTCGGAACCAAGGTCCGTTGTGGCGGTCGGAACCAAGGTCCGGGGTGGCTGTCCGAACCAAGGTCCGGGGTGGCGGTCGGAAACAAAGTCCGGGGTGGCGGTCGGAACGAAGTTCCGTGGTGGCGGTCTGAGCCAATGTCCGGGGTGGCGGTCGGAACCAAGGTCCGGGGTGGCGGTCGGAACCAAGTTCCGGGGTGGCGGTCGGAACCAAGGTCCGGGGTGGCGGTCGGAAACAATTTCCGTGGTGGCGTTCGGAACCAATGTCCGGGGTGGCGGTCGGAACCAAGGTCCGCGGTGGCGGTCGGAACCAAGGTCCGGGGTGGCGGTCGGAGCCAAAGTCCGGTGTGGCGGTCGGAACCAGGTTCCGTTGTGGCGGTCGGAACCAAAGTCCGGAGTGGCGGTCGGAACCAAGGTCCGGGGTGGGGGTCGGAACCAAGGTCCGGGGTGGCGGTCGGAACCAGGTTCCGTGGTGGCGGTAGGAACCAATGTCCGGGGTGGCGGTCGCAACCAAGGTCCGTGGTGGCGGTCGGAACCAAGGTCCGGGGTGGCGGTCGGAACCAAGGTCCGGGTTGGTGGTCGGAACCAAGGTCCGAGGTGGCGGTCGGAACCAAGGTCCGGGGTGGCGGTCGGAACCAAGGTCCGGGGTGGCGGTCGGAACCAATGTCCGGAGTGGCGGTCGGAACCAATGTCCGAGGTGGCGGTCGGAACCAAGGTCCGGGGTGGCGGTCGGAACCAAGGTCCGGGGTGGCGGTCGGAACCAAGGTCAGGGGTGGCGGTCGGAACCAAGGTCCGGGGTGGCGGTCGGAACCAAAGTCCGGGGTGGCGGTCGGAACCAAGTTCCGTGGTCGCGGTCGGAACCAAGGTCCGGGGGGGCGGTCGGGACCAAGGTCCGCAGTGGCGGTCAGAACCAAGGTCAGGGGTGGTGGTGGGAACCACGTTCTGGGGTGGCGGTCGGAACCAACGTCCGGGGTGGCGGTCGGAACCAAGTTCCGGGGTGGCGTTCGGACCCAAGGTCCGGGGTGGTGGTCGGAACAATGGTCCGGGGTGGTGGTCGGATCCAAGGTCCGGGGTGGCGTTCCGAACCAATGTCCGGGGTGGCGGTCCGAACCAAGGTCCGGGGTTACGGTTGGAACCAAGGACCGGGGTGGCGGTCGGAACCACGTTCCGGGGTGGCGGTTGGAACCAAGGTCCGGGGTGGCAGTTGGAACCAAGGTCCGGGGGGGCGGACGGAACCAAGGTCCGGGGTGGCGTTACGAACCAAGGTCCGGGGTGGCGTTCCGAACCAATGTCCGGGGTGGCGGTCGGAACCAAGGTCTGGGGTGGCGGTAAGATCCAATGTCCGGGGTGGTGGTCGGAACCAATGTCCGAGGTGGCGGTCGGAACCAAGGTCCGGGGTGGCTGTTGGAACCAAGGTCCGGAGTGGCGGTCGGAACCAAGATCCGGGGTGGCAGTGGGAACCAAGGTCCGGGCTGGCGGTCGGAACCACTGTCCGTGGTGGCGGTCGGAACCAATGTCCGAGGTGGCGGTCGGAACCAAGGTCCGGGGTGGCGGTCGGAACCAAGGTCCGTGGTGGCGGTCGGATCCAAGGTCCGGGGTGGCTGTCGGAACCAAGGTCCTGGGTGGCGGTCGGAACGAAGGTCCGGGGTGGCGGTCGGAACCAAGTTCCGGGGTGGCGGTCGGAACCAAGGTCCAGGGTGGCGGTCGGAAACAATTTACATGGTGGCGTTCGGAACCAATGTCCGGGGTGGCGGTCGGAACCAAGGTCCGGGGTGGCGGTCGGAACCAAGGTCCGGGGTGGCGGTCGGAACCAAGGTCCGGGGTGGCGGTCGGAACCAAGGTCCGGGTTGGCGGTCGGAACCAAAGTCCGGGGTGGCGGTCGGATCCAAGGTCCGGGGTGGCGGTCGGAACCAAGGTCCGGGGTGGCAGTCGGAACCAAGGTCCGGGGTGGCGGTCGGAACCAATGTCCGGGGTGGCGGTCGGAACCAATGTCCGAGGTGGCGGTCGGAACCAAGGTCCGGGGTGGCGGTCGGAACCAAGGTCCGTGGTGGCGGTCGGAACCAAGGTCCGGGGTGGCTGTCGGAACCAAGGTCCGGGGTGGCTGTCGGAAAAAAAGTCCGGGGTGGCTGTCGGAACCAAGTTCCGTGGTGGCGGTCTGAGCCAATGTCCGGGGTGGCGGTCGGAACCAAGGTCCAGGGTGGCGGTCGGAACCAAGGTCCGGTGTGGCGGTCGGAACCAAGTTCCGGGGTGGCGGTCGGAACCAAGGTCCGGTGTGGCGGTCGGAAACAATTTCCGTGGTGGCGTTCGGAACCAATGTCCGGGGTGGCGGTCGGAACCAAGGTCCGGGGTGGCGGTCGGAACCAAGGTCCGGGGTGGCGGTCGGAACCAAGGTCCGGGTTGGCGGTCGGAACCAAAGTCCGGGGTGGCGGTCGGAACCAAGGTCCGGGGTGACGGTCGGAAACAAGGTCACGTGTGACGTTCGAACCACCTTCCGGTGTGGCGGTCGGAACGAAGGTCCGGGTTGACAGTCAAATCTAAGGTCCAAGGTGGCGGTCGGAACCTAGGTCCGGGGTGGCGATCAGAACCAATCCGGGGTGGCAGTCGGAACCAAGGTCCGGGGTGGAGGTCGGAACCAAGTTCCGTGGTCGCGGTCGGAACCAAGGTCCGGGGGTGGCGGTCGGAACCAAGGTCCGGGGTGACGGTTGGAACCAAGGTCCGGGTTGGCGGTCGGAACCAAAGTCCGGGGTGGCGGTCGGAACCAAGGTCCGGGGTGGCGGTCGGAACCAAGGTCCGGGGTGGCAGTCGGAACAAAGGTCCGGGGTGGCGGTCGGAACCAATGTCCGGGGTGGCGGTCGGAACCAATGTCCGAGGTGGCGGTCGGAACCAAGGTCCGGGCTGGCGGTCGGAACCAAGGTCCGTGGTGGCGGTCGGAACCAAGGTCCGGGGTGGCTGTCCGAACCAAGGGCCGGGGTGGCGGTCGGAAACAAAGTCCGGGGTGGCGGTCGGAACGAAGTTCCGTGGGGGCGGTCTGAGCCAATGTCCGGGGTGGCGGTCGGAACCAAGGTCCGGGGTGGCGGTCGGAACCAAGGTCCGGTGTGGCGGTCGGAACCAAGTTCCGGGGTGGCGGTCGGAACCAAGGTCCGGGGTGGCGGTCGGAAACAATTTCCGTGGTGGCGTTCGGAACCAATGTCCGGGGTGGCGGTCGGATCCAAGGTCCGCGGTGGCGGTCGGAACCAAGGTCCGGGGTGGCGGTCGGAGCCAAAGTCCGGTGTGGCGGTCGGAACCAGGTTCCGTTGTGGCGGTCGGAACCAAAGTCCGGAGTGGCGGTCGGAACCAAGGTCCGGGGTGGCGGTCGGAACCAAGGTCCGGGG
This sequence comes from Mustelus asterias, assembly GCF_964213995.1. Taxonomy (NCBI): domain Eukaryota; kingdom Metazoa; phylum Chordata; class Chondrichthyes; order Carcharhiniformes; family Triakidae; genus Mustelus; species Mustelus asterias. The sequence continues at coordinate 220,786 of NW_027590166.1, forward strand.
TGGCGGTCGGAACCAGGTTCTGTGGTGGCGGTAGGAACCAATGTCCGGGGTGGCGGTCGGAACCAAGGTCCGTGGTGGCGGTCGGAACCAAGGTCCGGGGTGGCGGTCGGAACCAAGGTCCCGGTTGGTGGTCGGAACCAAGGTCCGAGGTGGCGGTCGGAACCAAGGTCCGGGGTGGCGGTCGGAACCAAGGTCCGGGGTGGCGGTCGGAACCAATATCCGGAGAGGCGGTCGGAACCAATGACCGAGGTGGCGGTCGGAACCAAGGTCCGGGGTGGCGGTCGGAACCAAGGTCCGCAGTGGCGGTCAGAACCAAGGTCCGGGGTGGCGGTCGGAACCAAGGTCAGGGGTGGCGGTCGGAACCAAGGTCCGGGGTGGCGGTCGGAACCAAAGTCCGGGGTGGCGGTCGGAACCAAGTTCCGTGGTCGCGGTCGGAACCAAGGTCCGGGGGGGGCGGTCGGGACCAAGGTCCGCAGTGGCGGTCAGAACCAAGGTCTTGGGTGGTGGTGGGAACCACGTTCTGGGGTGGCGGTCGGAACCAAGGTCCGGGGTGGCGGTCGGAACCAAGTTCCGGGGTGGCGTTCGGACCCAAGGTCCGGGGTGGTGGTCGGAACAATGGTCCGGGGTGGTGGTCGGATCCAAGGTCCGGGGTGGCGTTCCGAACCAATGTCCGGGGTGGCGGTCCGAACCAAGGTCCGGGGTTACGGTTGGAACCAAGGACCGGGGTGGCGGTCGGAACCACGTTCCGGGGTGGCGGTTGGAACCAAGGTCCGGGGTGGCAGTTGGAACCAAGGTCCGGGGGGGCGGACGGAACCAAGGTCCGGGGTGGCGTTACGAACCAAGGTCCGGGGTGGCGTTCCGAACCAATGTCCGGGGTGGCGGTCGGAACCAAGGTCTGGGGTGGCGGTAAGAACCAATGTCCGGGGTGGTGGTCGGAACCAATGTCCGAGGTGGCGGTCGGAACCAAGGTCCGGGGTGGCTGTCGGAACCAAGGTCCGGAGTGGCGGTCGGAACCAAGGTCCGGGGTGGCAGTGGGAACCAAGGTCCGGGCTGGCGGTCGGAACCACTGTCCGTGGTGGCGGTCGGAACCAATGTCCGAGGTGGCGGTCGGAACCAAGGTCCGGGGTGGCGGTCGGAACCAAGGTCCGTGGTGGCGGTCGGATCCAAGGTCCGGGGTGGCTGTCGGAACCAAGGTCCTGGGTGGCGGTCGGAAACAAAGTCCGGGGTGGCGGTCGGAACCAAGTTCCGTGGTGGCGTTCGGAGCCAATGTCCGGGGTGGCGGTCGGAACCAAGGTCCTGGGTGGCGGTCGGAACGAAGGTCCGGGGTGGCGGTCGGAACCAAGTTCCGGGGTGGCGGTCGGAACCAAGTTCCGGGGTGGCGGTCGGAACCAAGGTCCAGGGTGGCGGTCGGAAACAATTTCCATGGTGGCGTTCGGAACCAATGTCCGGGGTGGCGGTCGGAACCAAGGTCCGGGGTGGCGGTCGGAACCAAGGTCCGGGGTGGCGGTCGGAACCAAGGTCCGGGGTGGCGGTCGGAACCAAGGTCCGGGTTGGCGGTCGGAACCAAAGTCCGGGGTGGCGGTCGGAACCAAGGTCCGGGGTGGCGGTCGGAACCAATGTCCGGGGTGGCAGTCGGAACCAAGGTCCGGGGTGGCGGTCGGAACCAATGTCCGGGGTGGCGGTCGGAACCAATGTCCAAGGTGGCGGTCGGAACCAAGGTCCGGGGTGGCGGTCGGAACCAAGGTCCGTGGTGGCGGTCGGAACCAAGGTCCGGGGTGGCTGTCGGAACCAAGGTCCGGGGTGGCTGTCGGAAACAAAGTCCGGGGTGGCGGTCGGAACCAAGTTCCGTGGTGGCGGTCTGAGCCAATGTCCGGGGTGGCGGTCGGAACCAAGGTCCGGGGTGGCGGTCGGAACCAAGGTCCGGTGTGGCGGTCGGAACCAAGTTCCGGGGTGGCGGTCGTAACCAAGGTCCGGTGTGGCGGTCGGAAACAATTTCCGTGGTGGCGTTCGGAACCAATGTCCGGGGTGGCGGTCGGAACCAAGGTCCGGGGTGGCGGTCGGAACCAAGGTCCGGGGTGGCGGTCGGAACCAAGGTCCGGTGTGGCGGTCGGAACCAAGGTCCGGGTTGGCGGTCGGAACCAAAGTCCGGGGTGGCGGTCGGAACCAAGGTCCGGGGTGACGGTCCGAACCAAGGTCCGGGGGGGCGGTCGCAAACAAGGTCACGTGTGACGTTCGAACCACCTTCCGGTGTGGCGGTCGGAACGAAGGTCCGGGTTGACAGTCAAATCTAAGGTCCAAGGTGGCGGTCGGAACCTAGGTCCGGGGTGGCGATCGGAACCAATCCGGGGTCGCAGTCGGAACCAAGGTCCGGGGTGGAGGTCGGAACCAAGTTCCGTGGTCGCGGTCGGAACCAAGGTCCGGGGGGGGCGGTCGGGACCAAGGTCCGCAGTGGCGGTCAGAACCAAGGTCAGGGGTGGTGGTGGGAACCACGTTCTGGGGTGGCGGTCGGAACCAAGGTCCGGGGTGGCGGTCGGAACCAAGTTCCGGGGTGGCGTTCGGACCCAAGGTCCGGGGTGGTGGTCGGAACAATGGTCCGGGGTGGTGGTCGGATCCAAGGTCCGGGGTGGCGTTCCGAACCAAGGTCCGGGGTTACGGTTGGAACCAAGGACCGGGGTGGCGGTCGGAACCACGTTCCGGGGTGGCGGTTGGAACCAAGGTCCGGGGTGGCAGTTGGAACCAAGGTCCGGGGGGGCGGACGGAACCAAGGTCCGGGGTGGCGTTACGAACCAAGGTCCGGGGTGGCGTTCCGAACCAATGTCCGGGGTGGCGGTCGGAACCAAGGTCTGGGGTGGCGGTAAGAACCAATGTCCGGGGTGGTGGTCGGAACCAATGTCCGAGGTGGCGGTCGGAACCAAGGTCCGGGGTGGCTGTTGGAACCAAGGTCCGGAGTGGCGGTCGGAACCAAGGTCCGGGGTGGCAGTGGGAACCAAGGTCCGGGCTGGCGGTCGGATCCACTGTCCGTGGTGGCGGTCGGAACCAATGTCCGAGGTGGCGGTCGGAACCAAGGTCCGGGGTGGCGGTCGGAACCAAGGTCCGTGGTGGCGGTCAGATCCAAGGTCCGGGGTGGCTGTCGGAACCAAGGTCCTGGGTGGCGGTCGGAAACAAAGTCCGGGGTGGCGGTCGGAACCAAGTTCCGTGGTGGCGGTCGGAGCCAATGTCCGGGGTGGCGGTCGGAACCCAGGTCCTGGGTGGCGGTCGGAATGAAGGTCCGGGGTGGCGGTCGGAACCAAGTTCCGGGGTGGCGGTCGGAACCAAGGTCCAGGGTGGCGGTCGGAAACAATTTCCGTGGTGGCGTTCGGAACCAATGTCCGGGGTGGCGGTCGGAACCAAGGTCCGGGGTGGCGGTCGGAACCAAGGTCCGGGGTGGCGGTCGGAACCAAGGTCCGGGGTGGCGGTCGGAACCAAGGTCCGGGTTGGCGGTCGGAACCAAAGTCCGGGGTGGCGGTCGGAACCAAGGTCCGGGGTGGCGGTCGGAACCAAGGTCCGGGGTGGCGGTCGGAACCAAGGTCCGGGGTGGCGGTCGGAACCAATGTCCGGGGTGGCGGTCGGAACCAATGTCCGAGGTGGCGGTCGGAACCAAGGTCCGGGGTGGCGGTCGGAACCAAGGTCCGTGGTGGCGGTCGGAACCAAGGTCCGGGGTGGCTGTCGGAACCAAGGTCCGAGGTGGCGGTCGGAAACAAAGTCCGGGGTGGCGGTCGGAACCACGTTCCGTGGTGGCGGTCTGAGCCAATGTCCGGGGTGGCGGTCGGAACCAAGGTCCGGGGTGTCGGTCGGAACCAAGGTCCGGTGTGGCGGTCGGAACCAAGTTCCGGGGTGCCGGTCGGAACCAAGGTCCGGGGTGGCGGTCGGAAACAATTTCCGTGGTGGCGTTCGGAACCAATGTCCGGGGTGGCGGTCGGAACCAAGGTCCGGGGTGGCGGTCGGAACCAAGGTCCGGGTTGGCGGTCGGAACCAAAGTCCGGGGTGGCGGTCGGAACCAAGGTCCGGGGTGCCGGTCGGAACCAAGGTCCGGGGGGGCGGTCGGAACCAAGGTCCGGGGTGGCGGTCAGACCCAAGGGCAGGGGTGGCGGTCGGAACTATGGTCCGGGTTGGCGGTCGGAACCATGTTCCGATGTGGCGGTCGGAACCAAGGTCCGGGGTGGCGGTCGGAACCAAAGACCGGGGTGGCGGTCGGAACCATGTTCCGAGGTGGCGTTCGGAACCAAGGTCCGGGGTGGCGGTCGGAACCAAGGTCCGGGGTGGCGGTTGGAACCAAGGACCGGGGTGGCGGTCGGAACCACGTTCCGAGGTGGCGGTTGGAACCAAGGTCCGCGGCGGCGGACGGAACCAAAGTCCGGGGTGGCGTTCGGAACCAAGGTCCGGGGTGGCGGTCCGAACCAAGGTCCGGGGTGACGGTCGGAACCACGTTCCAGGGTGGCGGTCGGAACCAAGGTCCGCGGGGGCGGACGGAACCAAGGTCCGGGGTGGCGTTCTGAACCAAGGTCCGGGGTGGCGGTCCGAACTAAGGTCCGGGGTGGCGGTCGGAGCCAAAGTCCGGTTTGGCGGTCGGAACCAGATTCCGTTGTGGCGGTCGGAACCAAAGTCCGGGGTGGCGGTCGGAACCATGGTCTGGGGTGGCGGTCGGAACCAAGGTCCGGGGTGTCGGTCGGAACCAAGGTCCGGGGTGGCGGTCGGAACCAAGGTCCGGGGTGGCGGTCGGAACCAGGTTCCGTGGTGGCGGTAGGAACCAATGTCCGGGGTGGCGGTCGGAACCAAGGTCCGGCGTGGCGGTCGGAACCAAGGTCCGGGGTGGCGGTCGGAACCAAGGTCCGGGGTGGCGGACGGAACCAAGGTCCGGCGTGGCGTTCGGAACCAAGCTCCGGGGTGGCGGTCGGAACCATGGTCCGGGGTGGCGGTTGGAACCAAGGACCGGGGTGGCGGTCGGAACCACGTTGCGCGGTGGCTGTCGGATCCAATGTCCACGGTGGCGGTCGGAACCAAGGTCCGGGGTGGCGGTTGGAACGAAGGTCCGGGGTGGCGGTCGGAACCAAGGTCCGGGGTGGCGGTCGGAACCAAGGTCCGGGGGGGCGGACGGAACCAAGGTCCGGGGTGGCGTTCTGAACCAAGGTCCGGGGTGGCGGTCCGAACCAAGGTCCGGGGTGGCGGTCGGAACCAAGGTCCGGTGTGGCGTTCGGAACCAATGTCCGGGGTGGCGGTCGGAACCAATGTCCGAGGTGGCGGTCGGAACCAAGGTCCGGGGTGGGGGTCGGAAACAAGGTCCGGGGTAGCGGTCGGAACCATGGTCCGGGGTGACGGTCGGAACCAAGGTCCGGGGTGGCGGTCGGCACCAAAGTCCGGGGTGGCAGTCGGAACCAAGTTCCGTGGTGGCGGTCGGAACCAAGGTCCGGGGGGGCGGTCGGAACCAAGGTCCGGCGTGGCGTTCGGAACCAAGGTCAGGGGTGGCCGTCGGAAGTAAGGTCCGGGGTGGCGGTCGGAACCAAGGTCCGGGTTGGTGGTCGGAACCAAGGTCCGAGGTGGCGGTCGGAACCAAGGTCCGGGGTGGCGGTCGGAACCAAGGTCCGGCGTGGCGGTCGGAACAAGGACCGGGGTGGTGGTCGGAACCACGTTCCGGGGTGGCGGTCGGAACCAAGGTCCGGGGTGGCGGTGAGAACCAAGGTCCGGGGACGGACGGAACCAAGGTCCAGGGTGGCGTTCTGAACCAAGGTCCGGGGTGGCGGTCCGAACCAAGGTCCGGGGTTGCGGTCGGAACCAATGTCCGAGGTGGCGGTCGGAGCCAAGGTCCGGGGTGGCGGTCGGAACCAAGGTCCGTGGTGGCGATCGGAACCAAGGTCCGGGGTGGCGGTCGGAACCAAGGTCCGGGGTGGCGGTCGGAACCAATGTCCGGGGTGGCGGTCGGAACCAAGGTCCTTGGTGGCGGTCGGAACCAAAGTCCGGTGTGGCGGTCGGAACCAGGTTCCGTGGTGGCGGTCGGAACCAAAGTCCGGCGTGGCGGTCGGAACAACGGTCCGGGGTGACGGTCGGAACCAAGGTCCGGGGAGGAGGTCGGAACCAAGGTCAGGGGGGGCGGTCGGAACCAAGGTCCGGGGTGGCGGTCGGAACCAAGGTCTGGGGTGGCGGTAAGAACCAATGTCCGGGGTCGTGGTCGGAACCAATGTCCGAGGTGGCGGTCGGAACCAAGGTCCGGGGTGGCTGTCGGAACCAAGGTCCGGAGTGGCGGTCGGAACCAAGGTCCGGGGTGGCAGTGGGAACCAAGGTCCCCGCTGGCGGTCGGAACCACTGTCCGTGGTGGCGGTCGGAACCAATGTCCGAGGTGGCGGTCGGAACCAAGGTCCGGGGTGGCGGTCGGAACCAAGGTCCGTGGTGGCGGTCGGATCCAAGGTCCGGGGTGGCTGTCGGAACCAAGGTCCTGGGTGGCGGTCGGAAACAAAGTCCGGGTTGGCGGTCGGAACCAAGTTCCGTGGTGGCGGTCGGAGCCAATGTCCGGGGTGGCGGTCGGAACCAAGGTCCTGGGTGGCGGTCGGAACAAAGGTCCGGGGTGGCGGTCGGAACCAAGTTCCGGGGTGGCGGTCGGAACCAAGGTCCAGGGTGGCGGTCGGAAACAATTTCCGTGGTGGCGTTCGGAACCAATGTCCGGGGTGGCGGTCGGAACCAAGGTCCGGGGTGGCGGTCGGAACCAAGGTCCGGGGTGGCGGTCGGAACCAAGGTCCGGGGTGGCGGTCGGAACCAAGGTCCGGGTTGGCGGTCGGAACCAAAGACCGGGGTGGCGGTCGGAACCAAGGTCCGGGGTGGCGGTCAGACCAAGGTCCGGGGTGGCAGTCAGAACCAAGGTCCGGGGTGGCGGTCGGAACCAATGTCCGGGGTGGCGGTCGGAACCAATGTCCGAGGTGGCGGTCGGAACCAAGGTCCGGGGTGGCGGTCGGAACCAAGGTCCGTGGTGGCGGTCGGAACCAAGGTCCGGGGTGGCTGTCAGAACCAAGGTCCGGGGTGGCGTTCGGAAACAAAGTCCGGGGTGGCGGTCGGAACCACGTTCCGTGGTGGCGGTCTGAGCCAATGTCCGGGGTGGCGGTCGGAACCAAGGTCCGGGGTGGCGTTCGGAACCAAGGTCCGGTGTGGCGGTCGGAACCAAGTTCCGGGGTGGCGGTCCGAACCAAGGTCCCGGGTGGCGGTCGGAAACAATTTCCGTGGTGGCGTTCGGAACCAATGTCCGGGGTGGCGGTCGGAACCAAGGTCCGGGGTGGCGGTCAGAACCAAGGTCCGGGGTGGCGGTCGGAACCAAGGTCCGGGGTGGCGGTCGGAACCAAGGTCCGGGTTGGCGGTCGGAACCAAAGTCCGGGGTGGCGGTCGGAACCAAGGTCCGGGGTGGCGGTCCGAACCAAGGTCCGGGGGGGCGGTCGGAAACAAGGTCACGTGTGACGTTCGAACCACCTTCCGGTGTGGCGGTCGGAACGAAGGTCCGGGTTGACAGTGAAATCTAAGGTCCAAGGTGGCGGTCGGAACCTAGGTCCGGGGTGGCGATCGGAACCAATCCGGGGTGGCAGTCGGAACCAAGGTCCGGGGTGGAGGTCGGAACCAAGGTCCGGGGGGGCGGTCGGAACCAAGGTCCGGGGTGGCGGTCAGACCCAAGGGCAGGGGTGGCGGTCGGAACTATGGTCCGGGTTGGCGGTCGGAACCATGTTCCGAGGTGGCGGTCGGAACCAAGGTCCGGGGTGGCGGTCGGAACCAAGGACCGGGGTGGCGGTCGGAACCATGTTCCGAGGTGGCGGTCGGAACCAAGGTCCGGGGTGGCGGTCGGAACCAAGGTCCGGGGTGGCGGTCGGAACCAAGGTCCGGCGTGGCGGTCGGAACAAGGACCGGGGTGGTGGTCGGAACCACGTTCCGGGGTGGCGGTCGGAACCAAGGTCCGGGGTGGCGGTGAGAACCAAGGTCCGGGGACGGACGGAACCAAGGTCCAGGGTGGCGTTCTGAACCAAGGTCCGGGGTGGCGGTCCGAACCAAGGTCCGGGGTTGCGGTCGGAACCAATGTCCGAGGTGGCGGTCGGAGCCAAGGTCCGGGGTGGCGGTCGGAACCAAGGTCCGTGGTGGCGATCGGAACCAAGGTCCGGGGTGGCGGTCGGAACCAAGGTCCGGGGTGGCGGTCGGAACCAATGTCCGGGGTGGCGGTCGGAACCAAGGTCCTTGGTGGCGGTCGGAACCAAAGTCCGGTGTGGCGGTCGGAACCAGGTTCCGTGGTGGCGGTCGGAACCAAAGTCCGGCGTGGCGGTCGGAACAACGGTCCGGGGTGACGGTCGGAACCAAGGTCCGGGGAGGAGGTCGGAACCAAGGTCAGGGGGGGCGGTCGGAACCAAGGTCCGGGGTGGCGGTCGGAACCAAGGTCTGGGGTGGCGGTAAGAACCAATGTCCGGGGTCGTGGTCGGAACCAATGTCCGAGGTGGCGGTCGGAACCAAGGTCCGGGGTGGCTGTCGGAACCAAGGTCCGGAGTGGCGGTCGGAACCAAGGTCCGGGGTGGCAGTGGGAACCAAGGTCCCCGCTGGCGGTCGGAACCACTGTCCGTGGTGGCGGTCGGAACCAATGTCCGAGGTGGCGGTCGGAACCAAGGTCCGGGGTGGCGGTCGGAACCAAGGTCCGTGGTGGCGGTCGGATCCAAGGTCCGGGGTGGCTGTCGGAACCAAGGTCCTGGGTGGCGGTCGGAAACAAAGTCCGGGTTGGCGGTCGGAACCAAGTTCCGTGGTGGCGGTCGGAGCCAATGTCCGGGGTGGCGGTCGGAACCAAGGTCCTGGGTGGCGGTCGGAACAAAGGTCCGGGGTGGCGGTCGGAACCAAGTTCCGGGGTGGCGGTCGGAACCAAGGTCCAGGGTGGCGGTCGGAAACAATTTCCGTGGTGGCGTTCGGAACCAATGTCCGGGGTGGCGGTCGGAACCAAGGTCCGGGGTGGCGGTCGGAACCAAGGTCCGGGGTGGCGGTCGGAACCAAGGTCCGGGGTGGCGGTCGGAACCAAGGTCCGGGTTGGCGGTCGGAACCAAAGACCGGGGTGGCGGTCGGAACCAAGGTCCGGGGTGGCGGTCAGACCAAGGTCCGGGGTGGCAGTCAGAACCAAGGTCCGGGGTGGCGGTCGGAACCAATGTCCGGGGTGGCGGTCGGAACCAATGTCCGAGGTGGCGGTCGGAACCAAGGTCCGGGGTGGCGGTCGGAACCAAGGTCCGTGGTGGCGGTCGGAACCAAGGTCCGGGGTGGCTGTCAGAACCAAGGTCCGGGGTGGCGTTCGGAAACAAAGTCCGGGGTGGCGGTCGGAACCACGTTCCGTGGTGGCGGTCTGAGCCAATGTCCGGGGTGGCGGTCGGAACCAAGGTCCGGGGTGGCGTTCGGAACCAAGGTCCGGTGTGGCGGTCGGAACCAAGTTCCGGGGTGGCGGTCCGAACCAAGGTCCCGGGTGGCGGTCGGAAACAATTTCCGTGGTGGCGTTCGGAACCAATGTCCGGGGTGGCGGTCGGAACCAAGGTCCGGGGTGGCGGTCAGAACCAAGGTCCGGGGTGGCGGTCGGAACCAAGGTCCGGGGTGGCGGTCGGAACCAAGGTCCGGGTTGGCGGTCGGAACCAAAGTCCGGGGTGGCGGTCGGAACCAAGGTCCGGGGTGGCGGTCCGAACCAAGGTCCGGGGGGGCGGTCGGAAACAAGGTCACGTGTGACGTTCGAACCACCTTCCGGTGTGGCGGTCGGAACGAAGGTCCGGGTTGACAGTGAAATCTAAGGTCCAAGGTGGCGGTCGGAACCTAGGTCCGGGGTGGCGATCGGAACCAATCCGGGGTGGCAGTCGGAACCAAGGTCCGGGGTGGAGGTCGGAACCAAGGTCCGGGGGGGCGGTCGGAACCAAGGTCCGGGGTGGCGGTCAGACCCAAGGGCAGGGGTGGCGGTCGGAACTATGGTCCGGGTTGGCGGTCGGAACCATGTTCCGAGGTGGCGGTCGGAACCAAGGTCCGGGGTGGCGGTCGGAACCAAGGACCGGGGTGGCGGTCGGAACCATGTTCCGAGGTGGCGGTCGGAACCAAGGTCCGGGGTGGCGGTCGGAACCAAGGTCCGGGGTGGCGGTCGGAACCAAGGTCCGGGGTGGCGGTTGGAACCAAGGACCGGGGTGGCGGTCGGAACCACGTTCCGAGGTGGCGGTTGGAACCAAGGTCCGCGGCGGCGGACGGAACCAAGGTCCGGGGTGGCGTTCGGAACCAAGGTCCGGGGTGGCGGTCCGAACCAAGGTCCGGGGTGACGGTCGGAACCACGTTCCAGGGTGGCGGTCGGAACCGAGGTCCGCGTGGGCGGACGGAACCAAGGTCCGGGGTGGCGTTCTGAACCAAGGTCCAGGGTGGCGGTCCGAACTAAGGTCCGGGGTGGCGGTCGGAGCCAAAGTCCGGCTTGGCGGTCGGAACCAGGTTCCGTTGTGGCGGTCGGAACCAAAGTCCGGGGTGGCGGTCGGAACCACGGTCTGGGGTGGCGGTCGGAACCAAGGTCCGGGGTGTCGGTCGGAACCAAGGTCCGGGGTGGCGGTCGGAACCAAGGACCGGGGTGGCGGTCGGAACCAGGTTCCGTGGTGGCGGTAGGAACCAATGTCCGGGGTGGCGGTCGGAACCAAGGTCCGGCGTGGCGGTCGGAACCAAGGTCCGGGGTGGCGGTCGGAACCAAGGTCCGGGGTGGCGGACGGAACCAAGGTCCGGCGTGGCGTTCGGAACCAAGCTCCGGGGTGGCGGTCGGAACCATGGTCCGGGGTGGCGGTTGGAACCAAGGACCGGGGTGGCGGTTGGAACCACGTTCCGCGGTGGCTGTCGGATCCAATGTCCACGGTGGCGGTCGGAACCAACGTCCGGGGTGGCGGTTGGAACGAAGGTCCGGGGTGGCGGTCGGAACCAAGGTCCGGGGTGGCGGTCGGAACCAAGGTCCGGGGGGGCGGACGGAACCAAGGTCCGGGGTGGCGTTCTGAACCAAGGTCCGGGGTGGCGGTCCGAACCAAGGTCCGGGGTGGCGGTCGGAACCAAGGTCCGGTGTGGCGTTCGGAACCAATGTCCGGGGTGGCGGTCGGAACCAATGTCCGAGGTGGCGGTCGGAACCAAGGTCCGGGGTGGCGGTCGGAACCAAGGTCCGGGGTAGCGGTCGGAACCATGGTCCGGGGTGGCGGTCGGAACCAAGGTCCGGGGTGGCGGTCGGCACCAAAGTCCGGGGTGGCGGTCGGAACCAAGTTCCGTGGTGGCGGTCGGAACCAAGGTCCGGGGGGGCGGTCGGAACCAAGGTCCGGCGTGGCGTTCGGAACCAAGGTCAGGGGTGGCCGTCGGAAGTAAGGTCCGGGGTGGCGGTCGGAACCAAGGTCCGGGTTGGTAGTCGGAACCAAGGTCCGAGGTGGCGGTCGGAACCAAGGTCCGGGGTGGCGGTCGGAACCAAGGTCCGGGGTGGCGGTCGGAACCAAGGTCCGGGGTGGCGGTTGGAACCAAGGACCGGGGTGGCGGTCGGAACCACGTTCCGAGGTGGCGGTTGGAACCAAGGTCCGCGGCGGCGGACGGAACCAAGGTCCGGGGTGGCGTTCGGAACCAAGGTCCGGGGTGGCGGTCCGAACCAAGGTCCGGGGTGACGGTCGGAACCAGGTTCCAGGGTGGCGGTCGGAACCGAGGTCCGCGTGGGCGGACGGAACCAAGGTCCGGGGTGGCGTTCTGAACCAAGGTCCAGGGTGGCGGTCCGAACTAAGGTCCGGGGTGGCGGTCGGAGCCAAAGTCCGGCTTGGCGGTCGGAACCAGGTACCGTTGTGGCGGTCGGAACCAAAGTCCGGGGTGGCGGTCGGAACCACGGTCTGGGGTGGCGGTCGGAACCAAGGTCCGGGGTGTCGGTCGGAACCAAGGTCCGGGGTGGCGGTCGGAACCAAGGTCCGGGGTGGCGGTCGGAACCAGGTTCCGTGGTGGCGGTAGGAACCAATGTCCGGGGTGGCGGTCGGAACCAAGGTCCGGCGTGGCGGTCGGAACCAAGGTCCGGGGTGGCGGTCGGAACCAAGGTCCGGGGTGGCGGACGGAACCAAGGTCCGGCGTGGCGTTCGGAACCAAGCTCCGGGGTGGCGGTCGGAACCATGGTCCGGGGTGGCGGTTGGAACCAAGGACCGGGGTGGCGGTCGGAACCACGTTCCGCGGTGGCTGTCGGATCCAATGTCCACGGTGGCGGTCGGAACCAAGGTCCGGGGTGGCGGTTGGAACGAAGGTCCGGGGTGGCGGTCGGAACCAAGGTCCGGGGTGGCGGTCGGAACCAAGGTCCGGGGGGGCGGACGGAACCAAGGTCCGGGGTGGCGTTCTGAACCAAGGTCCGGGGTGGCGGTCCGAACCAAGGTCCGGGGTGGCGGTCGGAAACAAGGTCCGGTGTGGCGTTCGGAACCAATGTCCGGGGTGGCGGTCGGAACCAATGTCCGAGGTGGCGGTCGGAACCAAGGTCCGGGGTGGCGGTCGGAACCAAGGTCCGGGGTAGCGGTCGGAACCATGGTCCGGGGTGGCGGTCGGAACCAAGGTCCGGGGTGGCGGTCGGCACCAAAGTCCGGGGTGGCGGTCGGAACCAAGTTCCGTGGTGGCGGTCGGAACCAAGGTCCGGGGGGGCGGTCGGAACCAAGGTCCGGCGTGGCGTTCGGAACCAAGGTCAGGGGTGGCCGTCGGAAGTAAGGTCCGGGGTGGCGGTCGGAACCAAGGTCCGGGTTGGTAGTCGGAACCAAGGTCCGAGGTGGCGGTCGGAACCAAGGTCCGGGGTGGCGGTCGGAACCAAGGTCCGGCGTGGCGGTCGGAACAAGGACCGGGGTGGTGGTCGGAACCACGTTCCGGGGTGGCGGTCGGAACCAAGGTCCGGGGTGGCGGTGAGAACCAAGGTCCGGGGACGGACGGAACCAAGGTCCAGGGTGGCGTTCTGAACCAAGGTCCGGGGTGGCGGTCCGAACCAAGGTCCGGGGTTGCGGTCGGAACCAATGTCCGAGGTGGCGGTCGGAGCCAAGGTCCGGGGTGGCGGTCGGAACCAAGGTCCGTGGTGGCGATCGGAACCAAGGTCCGGGGTGGCGGTCAGAACCAAGGTCCGGGGTGGCGGTCGGAACCAATGTCCGGGGTGGCAGTCGGAACCAAGGTCCTTGGTGGCGGTCGGAACCAAAGTCCGGTGTGGCGGTCGGAACCAGGTTCCGTGGTGGCGGTCGGAACCAAAGTCCGGCGTGGCGGTCGGAACCACGGTCCGGGGTGACGGTCGGAACCAAGGTCCGGGGAGGAGGTCGGAACCAAGGTCCGGGGTGGCGGTCGGAACCAAGGTCCGGGGTGGCGGTCGGAACCAAGTTCCGTGGTGGCGGTCGGAACCAATGTCCGGGGTGGCGGTCGGAACTAAGGTCCGGGGTGGCGGTCGGAACCAAGGTCCGGATTGGCAGTCGAAACCAAGATCCGGAGTGGCGGTCGGAACCAAGGTCCGGGGTGGCAGTCGGAACCAAGTTCCGGCGTGGCGGTCGGAACCAAGGTCCGGGGTGGCGTTCGGAACCAAGGTCCGGGTTGGCGGTTGGAACCAAGGACCGGGGTGGCTTTCGGAATCACGTTCCGGGGTGGCGGTCGGACCCAATGTCCAGGGTGGCGGTTGGGAAAAAGGTCCGGGGTGGCGGTCGGAACCAAGGTCCGGGGTGGCGGTTGGAACGCAGGACCGGGGTGGCGGTCGGAACCACGTTCCGGGGTGGCGGTCAGAACCAAGGTCCGGGGTGGCGGTCGGAACCAAGGTCCGGGGGGGCGTTCGGAACCTGGGTCCGGGGTGGCGATCGGAACCAATCCGGGGTGGCGATCGGAACCAATGTCCGGGGTGGAGGTCGGAACCAAGGTCCGAGGTGGCGGTCGGAACCAAGGTCCGGGGTGGCGGTCGGAACCAAGGTCCGGCGTGGCGGTCGGAACAAGGACCGGGGTGGTGGTCGGAACCACGTTCCGGGGTGGCGGTCGGAACCAAGGTCCGGGGTGGCGGTGAGAACCAAGTTCCGGGGACGGACGGAACCAAGGTCCAGGGTGGCGTTCTGAACCAAGGTCCGGGGTGGCGGTCCGAACCAAGGTCCGGGGTGGCGGTTGGAACCAATGTCCGAGGTGGCGGTCGGAGCCAAGGTCCGGGGTGGCGGTCGGAACCAAGGTCCGTGGTGGCGATCGGAACCAAGGTCCGGGGTGGCGGTCGGAACCAAGGTCCGGGGTGGCGGTCGGAACCAATGTCCGGGGTGGCGGTCGGAACCAAGGTCCTTGGTGGCGGTCGGAACCAAAGTCCGGTGTGGCGGTCGGAACCAGGTTCCGTGGTGGCGGTCGGAACCAAAGTCCGGCGTGGCGGTCGGAACAACGGTCCAGGGTGACGGTCGGAACCAAGGTCCGGGGAGGAGGTCGGAACCAAGGTCAGGGGGGGCGGTCGGAACTAAGGTCCGGGGTGGCGGTCGGAACCAAGGTCTGGGGTGGCGGTAAGAACCAATGTCCGGGGTCGTGGTCGGAACCAATGTCCGAGGTGGCGGTCGGAACCAAGGTCCGGGGTGGCTGTCGGAACCAAGGTCCGGAGTGGCGGTCGGAACCAAGGTCCGGGGTGGCAGTGGGAACCAAGGTCCGGGCTGGCGGTCGGAACCACTGTCCGTGGTGGCGGTCGGAACCAATGTCCGAGGTGGCAGTCGGAACCAAGGTCCGGGGTGGCGGTCGGAACCAAGGTCCGTGGTGGCGGTCGGATCCAAGGTCCGGGGTGGCTGTCGGAACCAAGGTCCTGGGTGGCGGTCGGAAACAAAGTCCGGGTTGGCGGTCGGAACCAAGTTCCGTGGTGGCGGTCGGAGCCAATGTCCGGGGTGGCGGTCGGAACCAAGGTCCTGGGTGGCGGTCGGAACGAAGGTCCGGGGTGGCGGTCGGAACCAAGTTCCGGGGTGGCGGTCGGAACCAAGGTCCAGGGTGGCGGTCGGAAACAATTTCCGTGGTGGCGTTCGGAACCAATGTCCGGGGTGGCGGTCGGAACCAAGGTCCGGGGTGGCGGTCGGAACCAAGGTCCGGGGTGGCGGTCGGAACCAAGGTCCGGGGTGGCGGTCGGAACCAAGGTCCGGGTTGGCGGTCGGAACCAAAGACCGGGGTGGCGGTCGGAACCAAGGTCCGGGGTGGCGGTCAGAACCAAGGTCCGGGGTGGCAGTCAGAACCAAGGTCCGGGGTGGCGGTCGGAACCAATGTCCGGGGTGGCGGTCGGAACCAATGTCCGAGGTGGCGGTCGGAACCAAGGTCCGGGGTGGCGGTCGGAACCAAGGTCCGTGGTGGCGGTCGGAACCAAGGTCCGGGGTGGCTGTCAGAACCAAGGTCCGGGGTGGCGGTCGGAAACAAAGTCCGGGGTGGCGGTCGGAACCACGTTCCGTGGTGGCGGTCTGAGCCAATGTCCGGGGTGGCGGTCGGAACCAAGGTCCGGGGTGGCGTTCGGAACCAAGGTCCGGTGTGGCGGTCGGAAGCAAGTTCCGGGGTGGCGGTCCGAACCAAGGTCCCGGGTGGCGGTCGGAAACAATTTCCGTGGTGGCGTTCGGAACCAATGTCCGGGGTGGCGGTCGGAACCAAGGTCCGGGGTGGCGGTCGGAACCAAGGTCCGGGGTGGCGGTCGGAACCAAGGTCCGGGGTGGCGGTCGGAACCAAGGTCCGGGTTGGCGGTCGGAACCAAAGTCCGGGGTGGCGGTCGGAACCAAGGTCCGGGGTGGCGGTCCGAACCAAGGTCCGGGGGGGCGGTCGGAAACAAGGTCACGTGTGACGTTCGAACCACCTTCCGGTGTGGCGGTCGGAACGAAGGTCCGGGTTGACAGTCAAATCTATGGTCCAAGGTGGCGGTCGGAACCTAGGTCCGGGGTGGCGATCGGAACCAATCCGGGGTGGCAGTCGGAACCAAGGTCCGGGGTGGAGGTCGGAACCAAGGTCCGGGGGGGCGGTCGGAACCAAGGTCCGGGGTGGCGGTCAGACCCAAGGGCAGGGGTGGCGGTCGGAACTATGGTCCGGGTTGGCGGTCGGAACCATGTTCCGAGGTGGCGGTCGGAACCAAGGTCCGGGGTGGCGGTCGGAACCAAGGACCGGGGTGGCGGTCGGAACCATGTTCCGAGGTGGCGGTCGGAACCAAGGTCCGGGGTGGCGGTCGGAACCAAGGTCCGGGGTGGCGGTCGGAACCAAGGTCCGGGGTGGCGGTTGGAACCAAGGACCGGGGTGGCGGTCGGAACCACGTTCCGAGGTGGCGGTTGGAACCAAGGTCCGCGGCGGCGGACGGAACCAAGGTCCGGGGTGGCGTTCGGAACCAAGGTCCGGGGTGGCGGTCCGAACCAAGGTCCGGGGTGACGGTCGGAACCACGTTCCAGGGTGGCGGTCGGAACCGAGGTCCGCGTGGGCGGACGGAACCAAGGTCCGGGGTGGCGTTCTGAACCAAGGTCCAGGGTGGCGGTCCGAACTAAGGTCCGGGGTGGCGGTCGGAGCCAAAGTCCGGCTTGGCGGTCGGAACCAGGTTCCGTTGTGGCGGTCGGAACCAAAGTCCGGGGTGGCGGTCGGAACCACGGTCTGGGGTGGCGGTCGGAACCAAGGTCCGGGGTGTCGGTCGGAACCAAGGTCCGGGGTGGCGGTCGGAACCAAGGACCGGGGTGGCGGTCGGAACCAGGTTCCGTGGTGGCGGTAGGAACCAATGTCCGGGGTGGCGGTCGGAACCAAGGTCCGGCGTGGCGGTCGGAACCAAGGTCCGGGGTGGCGGTCGGAACCAAGGTCCGGGGTGGCGGACGGAACCAAGGTCCGGCGTGGCGTTCGGAACCAAGCTCCGGGGTGGCGGTCGGAACCATGGTCCGGGGTGGCGGTTGGAACCAAGGACCGGGGTGGCGGTCGGAACCACGTTCCGCGGTGGCTGTCGGATCCAATGTCCACGGTGGCGGTCGGAACCAACGTCCGGGGTGGCGGTTGGAACGAAGGACCGGGGTGGCGGTCGGAACCAAGGTCCGGGGTGGCGGTCGGAACCAAGGTCCGGGGGGGCGGACGGAACCAAGGTCCGGGGTGGCGTTCTGAATCAAGGTCCGGGGTGGCGGTCCGAACCAAGGTCCGGGGTGGCGGTCGGAACCAAGGTCCGGTGTGGCGTTCGGAACCAATGTCCGGGGTGGCGGTCGGAACCAATGTCCGAGGTGGCGGTCGGAACCAAGGTCCGGGGTGGCGGTCGGAACCAAGGTCCGGGGTAGCGGTCGGAACCATGGTCCGGGGTGGCGGTCGGAACCAAGGTCCGGGGTGGCGGTCGGCACCAAAGTCCGGGGTGGCGGTCGGAACCAAGTTCCGTGGTGGCGGTCGGAACCAAGGTCCGGGGGGGCGGTCGGAACCAAGGTCCGGCGTGGCGTTCGGAACCAAGGTCAGGGGTGGCCGTCGGAAGTAAGGTCCGGGGTGGCGGTCGGAACCAAGGTCCGGGTTGGTAGTCGGAACCAAGGTCCGAGGTGGCGGTCGGAACCAAGGTCCGGGGTGGCGGTCGGAACCAAGGTCCGGGGTGGCGGTCGGAACCAAGGTCCGGGGTGGCGGTTGGAACCAAGGACCGGGGTGGCGGTCGGAACCACGTTCCGAGGTGGCGGTTGGAACCAAGGTCCGCGGCGGCGTACGGAACCAAGGTCCGGGGTGGCGTTCGGAACCAAGGTCCGGGGTGGCGGTCCGAACCAAGGTCCGGGGTGACGGTCGGAACCAGGTTCCAGGGTGGCGGTCGGAACCGAGGTCCGCGTGGGCGGACGGAACCAAGGTCCGGGGTGGCGTTCTGAACCAAGGTCCAGGGTGGCGGTCCGAACTAAGGTCCGGGGTGGCGGTCGGAGCCAAAGTCCGGCTTGGCGGTCGGAACCAGGTACCGTTGTGGCGGTCGGAACCAAAGTCCGGGGTGGCGGTCGGAACCACGGTCTGGGGTGGCGGTCGGAACCAAGGTCCGGGGTGTCGGTCGGAACCAAGGTCCGGGGTGGCGGTCGGAACCAGGTTCCGTGGTGGCGGTAGGAACCAATGTCCGGGGTGGCGGTCGGAACCAAGGTCCGGCGTGGCGGTCGGAACCAAGGTCCGGGGTGGCGGTCGGAACCAAGGTCCGGGGTGGCGGACGGAACCAAGGTCCGGCGTGGCGTTCGGAACCAAGCTCCGGGGTGGCGGTCGGAACCATGGTCCGGGGTGGCGGTTGGAACCAAGGACCGGGGTGGCGGTCGGAACCACGTTCCGCGGTGGCTGTCGGATCCAATGTCCACGGTGGCGGTCGGAACCAAGGTCCGGGGTGGCGGTTGGAACGAAGGTCCGGGGTGGCGGTCGGAACCAAGGTCCGGGGTGGCGTTCTGAACCAAGGTCCGGGGTGGCGGTCCGAACCAAGGTCCGGGGTGGCGGTCGGAAACAAGGTCCGGTGTGGCGTTCGGAACCAATGTCCGGGGTGGCGGTCGGAACCAATGTCCGAGGTGGCGGTCGGAACCAAGGTCCGGGGTGGCGGTCGGAACCAAGGTCCGGGGTAGCGGTCGGAACCATGGTCCGGGGTGGCGGTCGGAACCATGGTCCGGGGTGGCGGTCGGCACCAAAGTCCGGGGTGGCGGTCGGAACCAAGTTCCGTGGTGGCGGTCGGAACCAAGGTCCGGGGGGGCGGTCGGAACCAAGGTCCGGCGTGGCGTTCGGAACCAAGGTCAGGGGTGGCCGTCGGAAGTAAGGTCCGGGGTGGCGGTCGGAACCAAGGTCCGGGTTGGTAGTCGGAACCAAGGTCCGAGGTGGCGGTCGGAACCAAGGTCCGGGGTGGCGGTCGGAACCAAGGTCCGGCGTGGCGGTCGGAACAAGGACCGGGGTGGTGGTCGGAACCACGTTCCGGGGTGGCGGTCGGAACCAAGGTCCGGGGTGGCGGTGAGAACCAAGGTCCGGGGACGGACGGAACCAAGGTCCAGGGTGGCGTTCTGAACCAAGGTCCGGGGTGGCGGTCCGAACCAAGGTCCGGGGTTGCGGTCGGAACCAATGTCCGAGGTGGCGGTCGGAGCCAAGGTCCGGGGTGGCGGTCGGAACCAAGGTCCGTGGTGGCGATCGGAACCAAGGTCCGGGGTGGCGGTCAGAACCAAGGTCCGGGGTGGCGGTCGGAACCAATGTCCGGGGTGGCAGTCGGAACCAAGGTCCTTGGTGGCGGTCGGAACCAAAGTCCGGTGTGGCGGTCGGAACCAGGTTCCGTGGTGGCGGTCGGAACCAAAGTCCGGCGTGGCGGTCGGAACCACGGTCCGGGGTGACGGTCGGAACCAAGGTCCGGGGAGGAGGTCGGAACCAAGGTCCGGGGTGGCGGTCGGAACCAAGGTCCGGGGTGGCGGTCGGAACCAAGTTCCGTGGTGGCGGTCGGAACCAATGTCCGGGGTGGCGGTCGGAACTAAGGTCCGGGGTGGCGGTCGGAACCAAGGTCCGGATTGGCAGTCGAAACCAAGATCCGGAGTGGCGGTCGGAACCAAGGTCCGGGGTGGCAGTCGGAACCAAGTTCCGGCGTGGCGGTCGGAACCAAGGTCCGGGGTGGCGTTCGGAACCAAGGTCCGGGTTGGCGGTTGGAACCAAGGACCGGGGTGGCTTTCGGAATCACGTTCCGGGGTGGCGGTCGGACCCAATGTCCAGGGTGGCGGTTGGGAACAAGGTCCGGGGTGGCGGTCGGAACCAAGGTCCGGGGTGGCGGTTGGAACGCAGGACCGGGGTGGCGGTCGGAACCACGTTCCGGGGTGGCGGTCAGAACCAAGGTCCGGGGTGGCGGTCGGAACCAAGGTCCGGGGGGGCGTTCGGAACCTGGGTCCGGGGTGGCGATCGGAACCAATCCGGGGTGGCGATCGGAACCAATGTCCGGGGTGGAGGTCGGAACCAAGGTCCGGGGGGGCGGTCGGAACCAAAGTCCGGGGTGGCAGTCGGAACCAAGGTGCGGGGAGGCGGTCGGAACCAAGGTCCGGGATGGCAGTCGGAACCAAGGTCCGGGGGGGGCGGGCCGAACCATGGTCCGGGGGTGCAGACGGAACCAAGGTCCGGTCTCGCGTTCGGAACCAAGGTCCGGGGTGGCGGTCGGAACAACGGTCCGGGGTGGCGGTCGGAACCAAGATCCGTGGTGGCGGTCGGAACCAAGGTCCGGGGTGGCGGTCGGAACCAAGGTCCGGCGTGGCGGTCGGAACCAAGGTCCGGGGTGGCGGTCGGAACCAAGGACCGGGGTGGCGGTCGGAACCACGTTCCGGGGTGGCGGTCGGATCCAATGTCCAGTGTGGCGGTCGGAACCAAGGTCCGGGGTGGCGGTTGGAACCAAGGTCCGAGGTGGCGGTCGGAACCAAGGTCCGGGGTGGCGGTCGGAACCAAGGTCCGGGGGGGCAGACGGAAGCAAGGTCCGGGGTGGCGTTCTGAACCAAGGTCCGGGGTGGCGGTCCGAACCAAGGTCAGGGGTGGCGGTCGGAAACAAGGTCCGGGGTGGCGGTCGGAACCAATGTCCGGGGTGCCGGTCGGAACCAATGTCCGAGGTGGCGGTCGGAACCAAGGTCCGGGGTGGCAGTCGGAACCAAGGTCCGGGGTGGCGGTCGGAACCAAGGTCAGGGGTGGCGGTCAGAATCAAGGTCCGGGGTGGCGGTCGGAACCAAAGTCCGGGGTGGCGGTCGGAACCAAGTTCCGTGGTGGCGGTCGGAACCAACGTCCGGGGGTGCGGTCGGGATCAAGGTCCGCAGTGGCGGTCGGAACCAAGGTCAGGGGTGGCGGTGGGAACCACGTTCTGGGGTGGCGGTCGGAACCAAGGTCTGGGGTGGCGGTCGGAACCAAGGTCCGGGGTGGCGTTCGGAACCAAGATACGGGGTGGCGGTCGGAACCAAGGGCCGGGGTGGCGGGCGGAATCAAGGTCCGGGGTGGCGGTCGGACCCAAGGTCCGGGGTGATGTTCGGAACTATGGTCCGGGTTGGCGGTCGAAACAAAGGTCCGGGGTGGCGGTCGGAACCAAGTTCCGGGGTGGCGTTCGGACCCAAGGTCCGGGGTGGTGGTCGGATCCAAGGTCCGAGGTGGCGGTCGGAACCAAGGTCCGGGGGGGCGTTCTGAACCAAGGTCCGGGGTGGCGGTCCGAACCAAGGTCCGGGGTGGCGGTCGGAACCAAGGTCCGGTGTGGCGTTCGGAACCAATGTCCGGGGTGGCGGTCGGAACCAATGTCCGAGGTGGCGGTCGGAACCAAGGTCCGGGGTGGCGGTCGGAACCAAGGTCCGGGGTAGCGGTCGGAACCATGGTCCGGGGTGGCGGTCGGAACCAAGGTCCGGGGTGGCGGTCGGCACCAAAGTCCGGGGTGGCGGTCGGAACCAAGTTCCGTGGTGGCGGTCGGAACCAAGGTCCGGGGGGGCGGTCGGAACCAAGGTCCGGCGTGGCGTTCGGAACCAAGGTCAGGGGTGGCCGTCGGAAGTAAGGTCCGGGGTGGCGGTCGGAACCAAGGTCCGGGTTGGTAGTCGGAACCAAGGTCCGAGGTGGCGGTCGGAACCAAGGTCCGGGGTGGCGGTCGGAACCAAGGTCCGGGGTGGCGGTCGGAACCAAGGTCCGGGGTGGCGGTCGGAACCAAGGTCCGGGGTGGCGGTTGGAACCAAGGACCGGGGTGGCGGTCGGAACCACGTTCCGAGGTGGCGGTTGGAACCAAGGTCCGCGGCGGCGGACGGAACCAAGGTCCGGGGTGGCGTTCGGAACCAAGGTCCGGGGTGGCGGTCCGAACCAAGGTCCGGGGTGACGGTCGGAACCAGGTTCCAGGGTGGCGGTCCGAACCGAGGTCCGCGTGGGCGGACGGAACCAAGGTCCGGGGTGGCGTTCTGAACCAAGGTCCAGGGTGGCGGTCCGAACTAAGGTCCGGGGTGGCGGTCGGAGCCAAAGTCCGGCTTGGCGGTCGGAACCAGTTTCCGTTGTGGCGGTCGGAACCAAAGTCCGGGGTGGCGGTCGGAACCACGGTCTGGGGTGGCGGTCGGAACCAAGGTCCGGGGTGTCGGTCGGAACCAAGGTCCGGGGTGGCGGTCGGAACCAAGGTCCGGGGTGGCGGTCGGAACCAGGTTCCGTGGTGGCGGTAGGAACCAATGTCCGGGGTGGCGGTCGGAACCAAGGTCCGGCGTGGCGGTCGGAACCAAGGTCCGGGGTGGCGGTCGGAACCAAGGTCCGGGGTGGCGGACGGAACCAAGGTCCGGCGTGGCGTTCGGAACCAAGCTCCGGGGTGGCGGTCGGAACCATGGTCCGGGGTGGCGGTTGGAACCAAGGACCGGGGTGGCGGTCGGAACCACGTTCCGCGGTGGCTGTCGGATCCAATGTCCACGGTGGCGGTCGGAACCAAGGTCCGGGGTGGCGGTTGGAACGAAGGTCCGGGGTGGCGGTCGGAACCAAGGTCCGGGGTGGCGGTCGGAACCAAGGTCCGGGGGGGCGGACGGAACCAAGGTCCGGGGTGGCGTTCTGAACCAAGGTCCGGGGTGGCGGTCCGAACCAAGGTCCGGGGTGGCGGTCGGAAACAAGGTCCGGTGTGGCGTTCGGAACCAATGTCCGGGGTGGCGGTCGGAACCAATGTCCGAGGTGGCGGTCGGAACCAAGGTCCGGGGTGGCGGTCGGAACCAAGGTCCGGGGTAGCGGTCGGAACCATGGTCCGGGGTGGCGGTCGGAACCAAGGTCCGGGGTGGCGGTCGGCACCAAAGTCCGGGGTGGCGGTCGGAACCAAGTTCCGTGGTGGCGGTCGGAACCAAGGTCCGGGGGGGCGGTCGGAACCAAGGTCCGGCGTGGCGTTCGGAACCAAGGTCAGGGGTGGCCGTCGGAAGTAAGGTCCGGGGTGGCGGTCGGAACAAAGGTCCGGGTTGGTAGTCGGAACCAAGGTCCGAGGTGGCGGTCGGAACCAAGGTCCGGGGTGGCGGTCGGAACCAAGGTCCGGCGTGGCGGTCGGAACAAGGACCGGGGTGGTGGTCGGAACCACGTTCCGGGGTGGCGGTGGGAACCAAGGTCCGGGGTGGCGGTGAGAACCAAGGTCCGGGGACGGACGGAACCAAGGTCCAGGGTGGCGTTCTGAACCAAGGTCCGGGGTGGCGGTCCGAACCAAGGTCCGGGGTTGCGGTCGGAACCAATGTCCGAGGTGGCGGTCGGAGCCAAGGTCCGGGATGGCGGTCGGAACCAAGGTCCGTGGTGGCGATCGGAACCAAGGTCCGGGGTGGCGGTCAGAACCAAGGTCCGGGGTGGCGGTCGGAACCAATGTCCGGGGTGGCAGTCGGAACCAAGGTCCTTGGTGGCGGTCGGAACCAAAGTCCGGTGTGGCGGTCGGAACCAGGTTCCGTGGTGGCGGTCGGAACCAAAGTCCGGCGTGGCGGTCGGAACCACGGTCCGGGGTGACGGTCGGAACCAAGGTCCGGGGAGGAGGTCGGAACCAAGGTCCGGGGTGGCGGTCGGAACCAAGGTCCGGGGTGGCGGTCGGAACCAAGTTCCGTGGTGGCGGTCGGAACCAATGTCCGGGGTGGCGGTCGGAACTAAGGTCCGGGGTGGCGGTCGGAACCAAGGTCCGGATTGGCAGTCGAAACCAAGATCCGGAGTGGCGGTCGGAACCAAGGTCCGGGGTGGCAGTCGGAACCAAGTTCCGGCGTGGCGGTCGGAACCAAGGTCCGGGGTGGCGTTCGGAACCAAGGTCCGGGTTGGCGGTTGGAACCAAGGACCGGGGTGGCTTTCGGAATCACGTTCCGGGGTGGCGGTCGGACCCAATGTCCAGGGTGGCGGTTGGGAACAAGGTCCGGGGTGGCGGTCGGAACCAAGGTCCGGGGTGGCGGTTGGAACGCAGGACCGGGGTGGCGGTCGGAACCACGTTCCGGGGTGGCGGTCAGAACCAAGGTCCGGGGTGGCGGTCGGAACCAAGGTCCGGGGGGGCGTTCGGAACCTGGGTCCGGGGTGGCGATCGGAACCAATCCGGGGTGGCGATCGGAACCAATGTCCGGGGTGGAGGTCGGAACCAAGGTCCGGGGGGGCGGTCGGAACCAAAGTCCGGGGTGGCAGTCGGAACCAAGGTGCGGGGAGGCGGTCGGAACCAAGGTCCGGGATGGCAGTCGGAACCAAGGTCCGGGGGGGGCGGGCCGAACCATGGTCCGGGGGTGCAGACGGAACCAAGGTCCGGTCTCGCGTTCGGAACCAAGGTCCGGGGTGGCGGTCGGAACAACGGTCCGGGGTGGCGGTCGGAACCAAGATCCGTGGTGGCGGTCGGAACCAAGGTCCGGGGTGGCGGTCGGAACCAAGGTCCGGCGTGGCGGTCGGAACCAAGGTCCGGGGTGGCGGTCGGAACCAAGGACCGGGGTGGCGGTCGGAACCACGTTCCGGGGTGGCGGTCGGATCCAATGTCCAGTGTGGCGGTCGGAACCAAGGTCCGGGGTGGCTGTTGGAACCAAGGTCCGAGGTGGCGGTCGGAACCAAGGTCCGGGGTGGCGGTCGGAACCAAGGTCCGGGGGGGCAGACGGAAGCAAGGTCCGGGGTGGCGTTCTGAACCAAGGTCCGGGGTGGCGGTCCGAACCAAGGTCAGGGGTGGCGGTCGGAACCAAGGTCCGGGGTGGCGGTCGGAACCAATGTCCGGGGTGCCGGTCGGAACCAATGTCCGAGGTGGCGGTCGGAACCAAGGTCCGGGGTGGCAGTCGGAACCAAGGTCCGGGGTGGCGGTCGGAACCAAGGTCAGGGGTGGCGGTCAGAACCAAGGTCCGGGGTGGCGGTCGGAACCAAAGTCCGGGGTGGCGGTCGGAACCAATTTCCGTGGTGGCGGTCGGAACCAACGTCCGGGGGTGCGGTCGGGATCAAGGTCCGCAGTGGCGGTCGGAACCAAGGTCAGGGGTGGCGGTGGGAACCACGTTCTGGGGTGGCGGTCGGAACCAAGGTCTGGGGTGGCGGTCGGAACCAAGGTCCGGGGTGGCGTTCGGAACCAAGATACGGGGTGGCGGTCGGAACCAAGGGCCGGGGTGGCGGGCGGAATCAAGGTCCGGGGTGGCGGTCGGACCCAAGGTCCGGGGTGATGTTCGGAACTATGGTCCGGGTTGGCGGTCGAAACAAAGGTCCGGGGTGGCGGTCGGAACCAAGTTCCGGGGTGGCGTTCGGACCCAAGGTCCGGGGTGGTGGTCGGATCCAAGGTCCGAGGTGGCGGTCGGAACCAAGGTCCGGGGTGGCGGTCGGAACAAAGATCCGGGGTGGCGGTCGGAACCAAGGTCCGGGGTGGCGGTCGGAACCAATGTCCCGGGTGGCGGTCGGAACCAATGTCCGAGGTGGCGGTCGGAACAAAGGTCCGGGGTGGCGGTCGTAACCAAGGTCCGGGGTGGCGGTCGGAACCAAGGTCAGGGGTGGCGGTCGGAACCAAGGTCCGGGGTGGCGTTCGGAACCAAAGTCCGGGGTGGCGGTCGGTACCAAGTTCCGTGGTCGCGGTCGGAACCAAGGTCCGGGGGGGGCGGTCGGGACCAAGGTCCGCAGTGGCGGTCGGAACCAAGGTCCGGGGTGGCGGTCGGAACCAAGTTCCGGGGGGGCGTTCGGACCCAAGGTCCGGGGTGGTGGTCGGAACTATGGTCCGGGGTGGTGGTGGGAACCACGTTCTGGGGTGGCGGTCGGAACCAAGGTCCGGGGTGGCGGTCGGAACCAAGTTCCGGGGTGGCGTTCGGACCCAAGTTCCGGGATGGTGGTCGGAACTATGGTCCGGGGTGGTGGTCGGAACCAAGGTCCTGGGTGGCGTTCCGAACCAATGTCCGGGGTGGCGGTCCGAACCAAGGTCCGGGGTGACGGTTGGAACCAAGGACCGGGGTGGCGGTCGGAACCAAGGTCCGGGGTGGCGGTCGGAACCAATGTCCCGGGTGGCGGTCGGAACCAATGTCCGAGGTGGCGGTCGGAACAAAGGTCCGGGGTGGCGGTCGTAACCAAGGTCCGGGGTGGCGGTCGGAACCAAGGTCAGGGGTGGCGGTCGGAACCAAGGTCCGGGGTGGCGTTCGGAACCAAAGTCCGGGGTGGCGGTCGGTACCAAGTTCCGTGGTCGCGGTCGGAACCAAGGTCCGGGGGGGGCGGTCGGGACCAAGGTCCGCAGTGGCGGTCGGAACCAAGGTCCGGGGTGGCGGTCGGAACCAAGTTCCGGGGGGGCGTTCGGACCCAAGGTCCGGGGTGGTGGTCGGAACTATGGTCCGGGGTGGTGGTGGGAACCACGTTCTGGGGTGGCGGTCGGAACCAAGGTCCGGGGTGGCGGTCGGAACCAAGTTCCGGGGTGGCGTTCGGACCCAAGTTCCGGGATGGTGGTCGGAACTATGGTCCGGGGTGGTGGTCGGAACCAAGGTCCTGGGTGGCGTTCCGAACCAATGTCCGGGGTGGCGGTCCGAACCAAGGTCCGGGGTGACGGTTGGAACCAAGGACCGGGGTGGCGGTCGGAACCACGTTCCGGGTTGGCGGTCGGAACCAAGGTCCGGGGTGGCAGTTGGAACCAAGGTCTGGGGTGGCGGTAAGAACCAATGTCCGGGGTGGCGGTCGGAACCAATGTCCGAGGTGGCGGTCGGAACCAAGGTCCGGGGTGGCGGTCGGAACCAAGGTCCGTGGTGGCGGTCGGAACCAATGTCCGAGGTGGCGGTCGGAACCAAGGTCCGGGGTGGCGGTCGGAACCAAGGTCCGGGGTGACTGTCGGAACCAATGTCCGAGGTGGCGGTCGGAACCAAGGTCCGGGGTGGCGGTCGGAACCAAGGTTCGTGGTGGCGGTCGGAACCTAGGTCCGGGGTGGCTGTCGGAACCAAGGTCCGGGGTGGCGGTCGGAAACAAAGTCCGGGGTGGCGGTCGGAACCAAGTTCCGTGGTGGCGGTCTGAGCCAATGTCCGGGGTGGCGGTCGGAACCAAGGTCCGGGGTGGCGGTCGGAACCAAGGTCCGGGGTGGCGGTCGGAACCAAGTTCCGGGGTGGCGGTCGGAACCAAGGTCCGGGGTGGCGGTCGGAACCAAGGTCCGGGGTGGCGGTCGGAACCAAGGTCCGGGGTGGCGGTCGGAACCAAGGTCCGGGTTGGCGGTCGGAACCACAGTCCGGGGTGGCGGTCGGAACCAAGGTCCGGTGTGGTGGTCCGAACCAAGGTCCGGGGTGGCGGTCGGAACCAAGGTCCGGGGTGGCGGTCGGAAACAAGGTCCGGGGTGGCGATCGGAAGTACGGTCCGGGGTGGCGGTCGGAACCAAGGTCCG
Source organism: Mustelus asterias (assembly GCF_964213995.1). Classification (NCBI taxonomy): domain Eukaryota; kingdom Metazoa; phylum Chordata; class Chondrichthyes; order Carcharhiniformes; family Triakidae; genus Mustelus; species Mustelus asterias. The sequence continues at coordinate 247,976 of NW_027590166.1, forward strand.
GGGTGGTGGTCGGAACCATGGTCCGAGGTGGAGGTCGGAACCAAGGTCCGGGGTGGCGGTCGGAACCAAGGTCCGGCGTGGCTGTCGGAACCAAGGTCCGGGGTGGCGGTCCGAACCAAGGTCTGGGGTAGCGGTTGGAACCAAGGACCGGGGTGGCGGTCGGAACCATTTTCCGGGGTGGCGGTCGGAACCAATGTCCGGGGTGGCGGTAGGAACCAAGGTCCGGGGGGGCGGACGGAACCAAGGTCCGAGGTGGCGTTCTGAACCAAGGTCCGGGGAGGCGGTCGGAAACAAGGTCACGTGTGGCGTTCGAACCACCTTCCGGTGTGGCGGTCGGAACGAAGGTCCGGGTTGACAGTCAAAACTAACGTCCAAGGTGGCGGTCGGAACCAATGGCCGGGGTGGCGATCGGAACCAATCCGGGGTGGCAGTCGGAACCAAGGTCCGGGGTGGAGGTCGGAACCAAGGTCCGGGGGGGCGGTCGGAACCAAGGTCCGGGGTGGCGGTCAGACCCAAGGGCCGGGGTGGCGGTCGGAACTATGGTCCGGGTTGGCGGTCGAAACAAAGGTCATGGGTCGTGGGCGGAACCATGGTCCGGGGTCGCGGTCGGAACCAAGGTCCGGGGTGGCGGTCGGAACCAAGGACCGGGGTGGCGGTCGGAACCATGTTCCGGGGTGGCGGTCGGAACCAAGGTCTGGGGTGGCGGTCGGAACCAAGGTCCGGGGTGGCGGTTGGAACCAAGGACCGGGGTGGCGGTTGGAACCAAGGTCCGCGGGGGCGGACGGAACCAATGTCCGGGGTGGCGTTCGGAACCAAGGTCCGGGGTGGCGGTCCGAACCAAGGTCCGGGGTGGCGGTCGGAACCACGTTCCGGGGTGGCGGTCGGATCCAAGGTCCGCGGGGGCGGACGGAACCAAGGTCCGGGGTGGCGTTCTGAAACAAGGTCCAGGGTGGCGGTCCGAACTAAGGTCCGGGGTGGCGGTCGGAGCCAAAGTCCGGTGTGGCGGTCGGAACCAGGTTCCGTTGTGGCGGTCGGAACCAAAGTCCGGGGTGGCGGTCGGAACCACGGTCTGGGGTGGCGGTCGGAACCAAGGTCCGGGGTGGCGGTCGGAACCAAGGTCCGGGGTGGCGGTTGGAACCAAGGTCCGGGGTGGCGGTCGGAACCAGGTTCCGTGGTGGCGGTAGGAACCAATGTCCGGGGTGGCGGTCGGAACCAAGGTCCGGCGTGGCGGTCGGAACCAAGGTCCGGGGTGGCGGTCGGAACCAAGGTCCGGGGTGGCGGTCGGAACGAAGGTCCGGGGTGGCGGACGGAACCAAGGTCCGGCGTGGCGGTCGGAACCAAGCTCCGGGGTGGCGGTCGGAACCATGGTCCGGGGTGGCGGTTGGAACCAAGGACCGGGGTGGCGGTCGGAACCACGTTCCGCGGTGGCTGTCGGATCCAATGTCCAGTGTGGCGGTAGGAACCAAGGTCCGGGGTGGCGGTTGGAATGAAGGTCCGGGGTGGCGGTCGGAACCAAGGTCCGGGGTGGCGGTCGGAACCAAGGTCCGGGGTGGCGGTCCGAACCAAAGTTCGGGGTGGCGGTCGGAACCAAGGTCCGGTGTGGCGGTCGGAACCAATGTCCGGGGTGGCGGTCGGAACCAATGTCCGAGGTGGCGGTCGGAACCAAGGTCCGCGGTGGCGGTCGGAACCAAGGTCCGGGGTAGCGGTCGGAACCAAGGTCCAGGGTGGCGGTCGGAACCAAAGTCCGGGGTGGCGGTCGGAACCAATGTCCGGGTTGGCGGTCGGAACCAAGTTCCGTGGTGGCGGTCGGAACCAAGGTCCGGGGGGCGGTCGGAACCACAGTCCGGGGTGGCGGTCGGAACCAAGGTCCGGTGTGGTGGTCCGAACCAAGGTCCGGGGTGGCGGTCGGAACCAAGGTCCGGGGTGGCGGTCGGAAACAAGGTCCGGGGTGGCGATCGGAAGTACGGTCCGGGGTGGCGGTCGGAACCAAGGTCCGGGGTGGTGGTCGGAACCAAGGTCCGAGGTGGAGGTCGGAACCAAGGTCCGGGGTGGCGGTCGGAACCAAGGTCCGGCGTGGCTGTTGGAACCAAGGTCCGGGGTGGCGGTCCGAACCAAGGTCTGGGGTGGCGGTTGGAACCAAGGACCGGGGTGGCGGTCGGAACCATTTTCCGGGGTGGCGGTCGGAACCACTGTCCGGGGTGGCGGTAGGAACCAAGGTCCGGGGGGGCGGACGGAACCAAGGTCCGAGCTGGCGTTCTGAACCAAGGTCCGGGGAGGCGGTCGGAAACAAGGTCACGTGTGGCGTTCGAACCACCTTCCGGTGTGGCGGTCGGAACGAAGGTCCGGGTTGACAGTCAAAACTAAGGTCCAAGGTGGCGGTCGGAACCAATGGCCGGGGTGGCGATCGGAACCAATCCGGGGTGGCAGTCGGAACCAAGGTCCGGGGTGGAGGTCGGAACCAAGGTCCGGGGGGGCGGTCGGAACCAAGGTCCGGGATGGCGGTCAGACCCAAGGGCCGGGGTGGCGGTCGGAACTATGGTCCAGGTTGGCGGTCGAAACAAAGGTCATGGGTCGTGGGCGGAACCATGGTCCGGGGTCGCGGTCGGAACCAAGGTCCGGGGTGGCGGTCGGAACCAAGGACCGGGGTGGCGGTCGGAACCATGTTCCGGGGTGGCGGTCGGAACCAAGGTCCGGGGTGGCGGTCGGAACCATGGTCCGGGGTGGCGGTTGGAACCAAGGACCGGGGTGGCGGTCGGAACCACGTTCCGCGGTGGCTGTCGGATCCAATGTCCAGTGTGGCGGTAGGAACCAAGGTCCGGGGTGGCGGTTGGAATGAAGGTCCGGGGTGGCGGTCGGAACCAAGGTCCGGGGTGGCGGTCGGAACCAAGGTCCGGGGTGGCGGTCCGAACCAAAGTTCGGGGTGGCGGTCGGAACCAAGGTCCGGTGTGGCGGTCGGAACCAATGTCCGGGGTGGCGGTCGGAACCAATGTCCGAGGTGGCGGTCGGAACCAAGGTCCGCGGTGGCGGTCGGAACCAAGGTCCGGGGTAGCGGTCGGAACCAAGGTCCAGGGTGGCGGTCGGAACCAAAGTCCGGGGTGGCGGTCGGAACCAATGTCCGGGTTGGCGGTCGGAACCAAGTTCCGTGGTGGCGGTCGGAACCAAGGTCCGGGGGGCGGTCGGAACCACAGTCCGGGGTGGCGGTCGGAACCAAGGTCCGGTGTGGTGGTCCGAACCAAGGTCCGGGGTGGCGGTCGGAACCAAGGTCCGGGGTGGCGGTCGGAAACAAGGTCCGGGGTGGCGATCGGAAGTACGGTCCGGGGTGGCGGTCGGAACCAAGGTCCGGGGTGGTGGTCGGAACCAAGGTCCGAGGTGGAGGTCGGAACCAAGGTCCGGGGTGGCGGTCGGAACCAAGGTCCGGCGTGGCTGTTGGAACCAAGGTCCGGGGTGGCGGTCCGAACCAAGGTCTGGGGTGGCGGTTGGAACCAAGGACCGGGGTGGCGGTCGGAACCATTTTCCGGGGTGGCGGTCGGAACCACTGTCCGGGGTGGCGGTAGGAACCAAGGTCCGGGGGGGCGGACGGAACCAAGGTCCGAGCTGGCGTTCTGAACCAAGGTCCGGGGAGGCGGTCGGAAACAAGGTCACGTGTGGCGTTCGAACCACCTTCCGGTGTGGCGGTCGGAACGAAGGTCCGGGTTGACAGTCAAAACTAAGGTCCAAGGTGGCGGTCGGAACCAATGGCCGGGGTGGCGATCGGAACCAATCCGGGGTGGCAGTCGGAACCAAGGTCCGGGGTGGAGGTCGGAACCAAGGTCCGGGGGGGCGGTCGGAACCAAGGTCCGGGATGGCGGTCAGACCCAAGGGCCGGGGTGGCGGTCGGAACTATGGTCCAGGTTGGCGGTCGAAACAAAGGTCATGGGTCGTGGGCGGAACCATGGTCCGGGGTCGCGGTCGGAACCAAGGTCCGGGGTGGCGGTCGGAACCAAGGACCGGGGTGGCGGTCGGAACCATGTTCCGGGGTGGCGGTCGGAACCAAGGTCCGGGGTGGCGGTCGGAACCAAGGTCCGGGGTGGCGGTTGGAACCAAGGACTGGGGTGGCGGTTGGAACCAAGGTCCGCGGGGGCGGACGGAACCAAGGTCCGGGGTGGCGTTCGGAACCAAGGTCCGGGGTGGCGGTCCGAACCAAGGTCCGGGGTGGCGGTCGGAACCACGTTCCGGGGTGGCGGTCGGATCCAAGGTCCGCGGGGGCGGACGGAACCAAGGTCCGGGGTGGCGTTCTGAAACAAGGTCCGGGGTGGCGGTCCGAACTAAGGTCCGGGGTGGCGGTCGGAGCCAAAGTCCGGTGTGGCGGTCGGAACCAGGTTCCGTTGTGGCGGTCGGAACCAGAGTCCGGGGTGGCGGTCGGAACCAGGTTCCGTTGTGGCGGTCGGAACCAAAGTCCGGGGTGGCGGTCGGAACCACGGTCTGGGGTGGCGGTCGGAACCAAGGTCCGGGGTGGCGGTCGGAACCAAGGTCCGGGGTGGCGGTTGGAACCAAGGTCCGGGGTGGCGGTCGGAACCAGGTTCCGTGGTGGCGGTAGGAACCAATGTCCGGGGTGGCGGTCGGAACCAAGGTCCGGCGTGGCGGTCGGAACCAAGGTCCGGGGTGACGGTCGGAACCAAGGTCCGGGGTGGCGGTCGGAACGAAGGTCCGGGGTGGCGGACGGAACCAAGGTCCGGCGTGGCGGTCGGAACCAAGCTCCGGGGTGGCGGTCGGAACCATGGTCCGGGGTGTCGGTTGGAACCAAGGACCGGGGTGGCGGTCGGAACCACGTTCCGCGGTGGCTGTCGGATCCAATGTCCAGTGTGGCGGTCGGATCCAAGGTCCGGGGTGGCGGTTGGAATGAAAGTCCGGGGTGGCGGTCGGAACCAAGGTCCGGGGTGGCGGTCGGAACCAAGGTCCGGGGTGGCGGTCCGAACCAAAGTTCGGGGTGGCGGTCGGAACCAAGGTCCGGTGTGGCGGTCGGAACCAATGTCCGGGGTGGCGGTCGGAACCAATGTCCGAGGTGGCGGTCGGAACCAAGGTCCGGGGTGGCGGTCGGAACCAAGGTCCGGGGTAGCGGTCGGAACCAAGGTCCGGGGTGGCGGTCGGAACCAAGGTCCGGGGTGGCGGTCGGAACCAATGTCCGGGGTGGCGGTCGGAACCAAGTTCCGTGGTGGCGGTCGGAACCAAGGTCCGGGGGGCGGTCGGAACCACAGTCCGGGGTGGCGGTCGGAACCAAGGTCCGGTGTGGTGGTCCGAACCAAGGTCCGGGGTGGCGGTCGGAACCAAGGTCCGGGGTGGCGGTCGGAAACAAGGTCCGGGGTGGCGATCGGAAGTACGGTCCGGGGTGGCGGTCGGAACCAAGGTCCGAGGTGGAGGTCGGAACCAAGGTCCGGGGTGGCGGTCGGAACCAAGGTCCGGCGTGGCTGTTGGAACCAAGGTCCGGGGTGGCGGTCCGAACCAAGGTCTGGGGTGGCGGTTGGAACCAAGGACCGGGGTGGCGGTCGGAACCATTTTCCGGGGTGGCGGTCGGAACCACTGTCCGGGGTGGCGGTAGGAACCAAGGTCCGGGGGGGGCGGACGGAACCAAGGTCCGAGGTGGCGTTCTGAACCAAGGTCCGGGGAGGCGGTCGGAAACAAGGTCACGTGTGGCGTTCGAACCACCTTCCGGTGTGGCGGTCGGAACGAAGGTCCGGGTTGACAGTCAAAACTAAGGTCCAAGGTGGCGGTCGGAACCAATGGCCGGGGTGGCGATCGGAACCAATCCGGGGTGGCAGTCGGAACCAAGGTCCGGGGTGGAGGTCGGAACCAAGGTCCGGGGGGGCGGTCGGAACCAAGGTCCGGGGTGGCGGTCAGACCCAAGGGCCGGGGTGGCAGTCGGAACTATGGTCCGGGTTGGCGGTCGAAACAAAGGTCATGGGTCGTGGGCGGAACCATGGTCCGGGGTCGCGGTCGGAACCAAGGTCCGGGGTGGCGGTCGGAACCAAGGACCGGGGTGGCGGTCGGAACCATGTTCCGGGGTGGCGGTCGGAACCAAGGTCCGGGGTGGCGGTCGGAACCAAGGTCCGGGGTGCCGGTTGGAACCAAGGACCGGGGTGGCGGTTGGAACCAAGGTCCGCGGGGGCGGACGGAACCAAGGTCCGGGGTGGCGTTCGGAACCAAGGTCCGGGGTGGCGGTCCGAACCAAGGTCCGGGGTGGCGGTCGGAACCACGTTCCGGGGTGGCGGTCGGATCCAAGGTCCGCGGGGGCGGACGGAACCAAGGTCCGGGGTGGCGTTCTGAAACAAGGTCCGGGGTGGCGGTCCGAACTAAGGTCCGGGGTGGCGGTCGGAGCCAAAGTCCGGTGTGGCGGTCGGAACCAGGTTCCGTTGTGGCGGTCGGAACCAAAGTCCGGGGTGGCGGTCGGAACCACGGTCTGGGGTGGCGGTCGGAACCAAGGTCCGGGGTGGCGGTCGGAACCAAGGTCCGGGGTGGCGGTTGGAACCAAGGTCCGGGGTGGCGGTCGGAACCAGGTTCCGTGGTGGCGGTAGGAACCAATGTCCGGGGTGGCGGTCGGAACCAAGGTCCGGCGTGGCGGTCGGAACCAAGGTCCGGGGTGGCGGTCGGAACCAAGGTCCGGGGTGGCGGTCGGAACGAAGGTCCGGGGTGGCGGACGGAACCAAGGTCCGGCGTGGCGGTCGGAACCAAGCTCCGGGGTGGCGGTCGGAACCATGGACCGGGGTGGCGGTTGGAACCAAGGACCGGGGTGGCGGTCGGAACCACGTTCCGCGGTGGCTGTCGGATCCAATGTCCAGTGTGGCGGTCGGAACCAAGGTCCAGGGTGGCGGTTGGAATGAATGTCCGGGGTGGCGGTCGGAACCAAGGTCCGGGGTGGCGGTCGGAACCAAGGTCCGGGGTGGCGGTCCGAACCAAAGTTCGGGGTGGCGGTCGGAACCAAGGTCCGGTGTGGCGGTCGGAAACAATGTCCGGGGTGGCGGTCGGAACCAATGTCCGAGGTGGCGGTCGGAACCAAGGTCCGGGGTGGCGGTCGGAACCAAGGTCCGGGGTAGCGGTCGGAACCAAGGTCCGGGGTGGCGGTCGGAACCAAGGTCCGGGGTGGCGGTCGGAACCAATGTCCGGGGTGGCGGTCGGAACCAAGTTCCGTGGAGGCGGTCGGAACCAAGGTCCGGGGGGCGGTCGGAACCAAGGTCCGGCGTGGGGTTCGGAACCAAGGTCAGGGGTGGCGTTCGGAAGTAAGGTCCGGGGTGGCGGTCGGAACCAAGGTCCGGGTTGGTGGTCGGAACCAAGGTCCGAGGTGGCGGTCGGAACCAAGGTCCGGGGTGGCGGTCGGAACCAAGGTCCGGCGTGGCTGTCGGAACCAAGGTCCGGGGTGGCGGTCGGAACCAAGGTCCGGGGTGGCGGTTGGAACAAGGACCGGGGTGGTGGTCGGAACCACGTTCCGGGGTGGCGGTCGGAACCAAGGTCCGGGGTGGCGGTGAGAACCAAGGTCCGGGAGCGGACGGAACCAAGGTCCAGGGTGGCGTTCTGAACCAAGGTCCAGGGTGGCGGTCCGAACCAAGGTCCGGGGTGGCGGTCGGAACCAATGTCCGAGGTGGCGGTCGGAACCAATGTCCGGGGTGGCGGTCGGAACCAAGGTCCGTGGTGGCGGTCGGAACCAAGGTCCGGGGTGGCGGTCGGAACCAAGGTCCGGGGTGGCGGTCGGAACCAATGTCCGGGGTGGCGGTTGGAACCAAGGTCCTTGGTGGCGGTCGGAACCAAAGTCCGGTGTGGCGGTCGGAACCAGGTTCCGTGGTGGCGGTCGGAACCAAAGTCCGGCGTGGCGATCGGAACCACGGTCCGGGGTGACGGTCGGAACCAAGGTCCGGGGAGGCGGTCGGAACCAAGGTCCGGGGTGGCGGTCGGAACCAAGGTCCGGGGTGGCGGTCGGAACCAAGTTCCGTGGTGGCGGTCGGAACCAATGTCCGGGGTGGCGGTCGGAACTAAGGTCCGGGGTGGCGGTCGGAAACAAGGTCCGGATTGGTAGTTGAAACCAAGATCCGGAGTGGAGGTCGGAACCAAGGTCCGGGGTGGCAGTCAGATCCAAGTTCCGGCGTGGCGGTCGGAACCAAGGTCCGGGGTGGCGTTCGGAACCAAGGTCCGGGTTGGCGGTTGGAACCAAGGACCGGGGTGGCGTTCGGAATCACGTTCCGGGGTGGCGGTCGGACCCAATGTCCAGGGTGGTGGTCAGAACCAAGGTCCGGGGTGGCGGTTGGGAAGAAGGTCCGGGGTGGCGGTCGGAACCAAGGTCCGGGGTGGCGGTTGGAACGCAGGACCGGGGTGGCGGTCGGAACCACGTTCCGGGGTGACGGTCAGAACCAAGGTCCGGGGTGGCGGTCGGAACCAAAGTCCGGGGTGGCGGTCGGAACCAAGTTCCGTGGTGGCGGTCGGAACTAAGGTCCGGGGGGGCGGTCGGGATCAAGGTCCGCAGTGGCGGTCGGAACCAAGGTCAGGGGTGGCGGCGGGAACCACGTTCTGGGGTGGCGGTCGGAACCAAGGTCCGGGGTGGCGGTCGGAACCAAGGTCCGGGGTGGCGTTCGGAACCAAGTTACGGGGTGGCGGTCGGAACCAAGGGCCGGGGTGGCGGGCGGAATCAAGGTCCGGGGTGGCGGTCGGACCCAAGGTCCGGGGTGATGGTCGGAACTATGGTCCGGGTTGGCGGTCGAAACAAAGGTCCGGGGTGGCGGTTGGAACCAAGGACCGGGGTGGCGGTCGGAACCACGTTCCGGGGTGGCGGTCGGAACCAAGGTCCGGGGTGGCGGTCGGAACCAAGTTCCGGGGGGGCGGAGGGAACCAAGGTCCGGGGTGGCGTTACGAACCAAGGTCCGGGGTGGCGGTCGGAACCAATGTCCGGGGTGGCGGTCGGAACCAAGGTCCGGGGTGGCAGTCGGAACCAAGGTCCGGATTGGCAGTCGAAACCAAGATCCGGAGTGGCGGTCGGAACCAAGGTCCGGGGTGGCAGTCGGAACCAAGTTCCGGCGTGGCGGTCGGAACCAAGGTCCGGGGTGGCGGTCGGAACCAAAGTCCGGGGTGGCGGTCGGAACCAAGTTCCGTGGTGGCGGTCGGAACTAAGGTCCGGGGGGGCGGTCGGGATCAAGGTCCGCAGTGGCGGTCGGAACCAAGGTCAGGGGTGGCGGCGGGAACCACGTTCTGGGGTGGCGGTCGGAACCAAGGTCCGGGGTGGCGGTCGGAACCAAGGTCCGGGGTGGCGTTCGGAACCAAGTTACGGGGTGGCGGTCGGAACCAAGGGCCGGGGTGGCGGGCGGAATCAAGGTCCGGGGTGGCGGTCGGACCCAAGGTCCGGGGTGATGGTCGGAACTATGGTCCGGGTTGGCGGTCGAAACAAAGGTCCGGGGTGGCGGTTGGAACCAAGGACCGGGGTGGCGGTCGGAACCACGTTCCGGGGTGGCGGTCGGAACCAAGGTCCGGGGTGGCGGTCGGAACCAAGTTCCGGGCGGGCGGACGGAACCAAGGTCCGGGGTGGCGTTACGAACCAAGGTCCGGGGTGGCGGTCGGAACCAATGTCCGGGGTGGCGGTCGGAACCAAGGTCCGGGGTGGCAGTAGGAACCAAGGTCCGGATTGGCAGTCGAAACCAAGATCCGGAGTGGCGGTCGGAACCAAGGTCCGGGGTGGCAGTCGGAACCAAGTTCCGGCGTGGCGGTCGGAACCAAGGTCCGGGGTGGCGTTCGGAACTAAGGTCCGGGTTGGCGGTTGGAACCAAGGACCGGGGTGGCGTTCGGAATCACGTTCCGGGGTGGCGGTCGGACCCAATGTCCAGGGTGGCGGTAGGGAACAAGGTCCAGGGTGGCGTTCGGAACCAAGGTCCGGGGTGGCGGTTGGAACGCAGGACCGGGGTGGCGGTCGGAACCACGTTCCGGGGTGGCGGTCAGAACCAAGGTCCGGGGTGGCGGTCGGAACCAAGGTCCGGGGGGGCGTTCGGAACCTGGGTCCGGGGTGGCGATCGGAAGTACGGTCCGGGGTGGCGGTCGGAACCAAGGTCCGGGGTGGTGGTCGGAACCAAGGTCCGAGGTGGAGGTCGGAACCAAGGTCCGGGGTGGCGGTCGGAACCAAGGTCCGGCGTGGCTGTCGGAACCAAGGACCGGGGTGGCGGTCGGAACCACGTTCCGGGGTGACGGTCAGAACCAAGGTCCGGGGTGGCGGTCGGAACCAAAGTCCGGGGTGGCGGTCGGAACCAAGTTCCGTGGTGGCGGTCGGAACTAAGGTCCGGGGGGGCGGTCGGGATCAAGGTCCGCAGTGGCGGTCGGAACCAAGGTCAGGGGTGGCGGCGGGAACCACGTTCTGGGGTGGCGGTCGGAACCAAGGTCCGGGGTGGCGGTCGGAACCAAGGTCCGGGGTGGCGTTCGGAACCAAGTTACGTGGTGGCGGTCGGAACCAAGGGCCGGGATGGCGGGCGGAATCAAGGTCCGGGGTGGCGGTCGGACCCAAGGTCCGGGGTGATGGTCGGAACTATGGTCCGGGTTGTCGGTCGAAACAAAGGTCCGGGGTGGCGGTTGGAACCAAGGACCGGGGTGGCGGTCGGAACCACGTTCCGGGGTGGCGGTCGGAACCAAGGTCCGGGGTGGCGGTCGGAACCAAGTTCCGGGGGGGCGGACGGAACCAAGGTCCGGGGTGGCGTTACGAACCAAGGTCCGGGGTGGCGGTCGGAACCAATGTCCGGGGTGGCGGTCGGAACTAAGGTCCGGGGTGGCAGTCGGAACCAAGGTCCGGATTGGCAGTCGAAACCAAGATCCGGAGTGGCGGTCGGAACCAAGGTCCGGGGTGGCAGTCGGAACCAAGTTCCGGCGTGGCGGTCGGAACCAAGGTCCGGGGTGGCGTTCGGAACCAAGGTCCGGGTTGGCGGTTGGAACCAAGGACCGGGGTGGCGTTCGGAATCACGTTCCGGGGTGGCGGTCGGACCCAATGTCCAGGGTGGCGGTAGGGAACAAGGTCCGGGGTGGCGTTCGGAACCAAGGTCCGGGGTGGCGGTTGGAACGCAGGACCGGGGTGGCGGTCGGAACCACGTTCCGGGGTGGCGGTCAGAACCAAGGTCCGGTGTGGCGGTCGGAACCAAGGTCCGGGGGGGCGTTCGGAACCTGGGTCCGGGGTGGCGATCGGAAGTACGGTCCGGGGTGGCGGTCGGAACCAAGGTCCGGGGTGGTGGTCGGAACCAAGGTCCGAGGTGGAGGTCGGAACCAAGGTCCGGGGTGGCGGTCGGAACCAAGGTCCGGCGTGGCTGTCGGAACCAAGGTCCGGGGTGGCGGTCGGAACCAAGGTCTGGGGTGGCGGTTGGAACCAAGGACCGGGGTGGCGGTCGGAACCATTTTCCGGGGTGGCGGTCGGAACCAATGTCCGGGGTGGCGGTAGGAACCAAGGTCCGGGGGGGCGGACGGAACCAAGGTCCGAGGTGGCGTTCTGAACCAAGGTCCGGGGAGGCGGTCGGAAACAAGGTCACGTGTGGCGTTCGAACCACCTTCCGGTGTGGCGGTCGGAACGAAGGTCCGGGTTGACAGTCAAAACTAAGGTCCAAGGTGGCGGTCGGAACCAATGGCCGGGGTGGGGATCGGAACCAATCCGGGTTGGCAGTCGGAACCAAGGTCCGGGGTGGAGGTCGGAACCAAGGTCCGGGGGGGCGGTCGGAGCCAAGGTCCGGGGTGGCGGTCAGACCCAAGGGCCGGGGTGGCGGTCGGAACCAAGGTCCGGTGTGGCGGTCGGAACCAATGTCCGGGGTGGCGGTCGGAACCAATGTCCGAGGTGGCGGTCGGAACCAAGGTCCGGGGTGGCGGTCGGAACTAAGGTCCGGGGTAGCGGTCGGAACCATGGTCCGGGGTGGCGGTCGGAACCAAGGTCCGGGGTGGCGGTCGGAACCAATGTCCGGGGTGGCGGTCGGAACCAAGTTCCGTGGTGGCGGTCGGAACCAAGGTCCGGGGGGCGGTCGGAACCAAGGTCCGGCGTGGCGTTCGGAACCAAGGTCAGGGGTGGCGTTCGGAAGTAAGGTCCGCGGTGGCGGTCGGAACCAAGGTCCGGGTTGGTGGTCGGAACCAAGGTCCGAGGTGGCGGTCGGAACCAAGGTCCGGGGTGGCGGTCGGAACCAAGGTCCGGCGTGGCTGTCGGAACCAAGGTCCGGGGTGGCGTCGGAACCAAGGTCCGGGGTGGCGGTTGGAACAATGACCGGGGTGGTGGTCGGAACCACGTTCCGGGGTGGCGGTCGGAACCAAGGTCCGGGGTGGCGGTGAGAACCAAGGTCCGGGGGGCGGACGGAACCAAGGTCCAGGGTGGCGTTCTGAACCAAGGTCCGGGGTGGCGGTCCGAACCAAGGTCCGGGGTGGCGGTCGGAACCAATGTCCGAGGTGGCGGTCGGAACCAATGTCCGGGGTGGCGGTCGGAACCAAGGTCCGTGGTGGCGGTCGGAACCAAGGTCCGGGGTGGCGGTCGGAACCAAGGTCCGGGGTGGCGGTCGGAACCAATGTCCGGGGTGGCGGTCGGAACCAAGGTCCTTGGTGGCGGTCGGAACCAAAGTCCGGTGTGGCGGTCGGAACCAGGTTCCGTGGTGGCGGTCGGAACCAAAGTCCGGCGTGGCGATCGGAACCACGGTCCGGGGTGACGGTCGGAACCAAGGTCCGGGGAGGCGGTCGGAACCAAGGTCCGGGGTGGCGGTCGGAACCAAGGTCCGGGGTGGCGGTCGGAACCAAGTTCCGTGGTGGCGGTCGGAACCAATGTCCGGGGTGGCGGTCGGAACTAAGGTCCGGGGTGGCGGTCGGAACCAAGGTCCGGATTGGTAGTTGAAACCAAGACCCGGAGTGGCGGTCGGAACCAAGGTCCGGGGTGGCAGTCAGATCCAAGTTCCGGCGTGGCGGTCGGAACCAAGGTCCGGGGTGGCGTTCGGAACCAAGGTCCGGGTTGGCGGTTGGAACCAAGGACCGGGGTGGCGTTCGGAATCACGTTCCGGGGTGGCGGTCGGACCCAATGTCCAGGGTGGTGGTCAGAACCAAGGTCCGGGGTGGCGGTTGGGAAGAAGGTCCGGGGTGGCGGTCGGAAAAAAGGTCCGGGGTGGCGGTTGGAACGCAGGACCGGGGTGGGGGTCGGAACCACGTTCCGGGGTGACGGTCATAACCAAGGTCCGGGGTGGCGGTCGGAACCAAAGTCCGGGGTGGCGGTCGGAACCAAGTTCCGTGGTGGCGGTCGGAACTAAGGTCCGGGGGGCGGTCGGGATCAAGGTCCGCAGTGGCGGTCGGAACCAAGGTCAGGGGTGGCGGCGGGAACCACGTTCTGGGGTGGCGGTCGGAACCAAGGTCCGGGGTGGCGGTCGGAACCAAGGTCCGGGGTGGCGTTCGGAACCAAGTTACGGGGTGGCGGTCGGAACCAAGGGCCGGGGTGGCGGGCGGAATCAAGGTCCGGGGTGGCGGTCGGACCCAAGGTCCGGGGTGATGGTCGGAACTATGGTCCGGGTTGGCGGTCGAAACAAAGGTCCGGGGTGGCGGTTGGAACCAAGGACCGGGGTGGCGGTCGGAACCACGTTCCGGGGTGGCGGTCGGAACCAAGGTCCGGGGTGGCGGTCGGAACCAAGTTCCGGGGGGGCGGACGGAACCAAGGTCCGGGGTGGCGTTACGAACCAAGGTCCGGGGTGGCGGTCGGAACCAATGTCCGGGGTGGCGGTCGGAACTAAGGTCCGGGGTGGCAGTCGGAACCAAGGTCCGGATTGGCAGTCGAAACCAAGATCCGGAGTGGCGGTCGGAACCAAGGTCCGGGGTGGCAGTCGGAACCAAGTTCCGGCGTGGCGGTCGGAACCAAGGTCCGGGGTGGCAGTCAGATCCAAGTTCCGGCGTGGCGGTCGGAACCAAGGTCCGGGGTGGCGTTCGGAACCAAGGTCCGGGTTGGCGGTTGGAACCAAGGACCGGGGTGGCGTTCGGAATCACGTTCCGGGGTGGCGGTCGGACCCAATGTCCAGGGTGGTGGTCAGAACCAAGGTCCGGGGTGGCGGTTGGGAAGAAGGTCCGGGGTGGCGGTCGGAAAAAAGGTCCGGGGTGGCGGTTGGAACGCAGGACCGGGGTGGGGGTCGGAACCACGTTCCGGGGTGACGGTCATAACCAAGGTCCGGGGTGGCGGTCGGAACCAAAGTCCGGGGTGGCGGTCGGAACCAAGTTCCGTGGTGGCGGTCGGAACTAAGGTCCGGGGGGCGGTCGGGATCAAGGTCCGCAGTGGCGGTCGGAACCAAGGTCAGGGGTGGCGGCGGGAACCACGTTCTGGGGTGGCGGTCGGAACCAAGGTCCGGGGTGGCGGTCGGAACCAAGGTCCGGGGTGGCGTTCGGAACCAAGTTACGGGGTGGCGGTCGGAACCAAGGGCCGGGGTGGCGGGCGGAATCAAGGTCCGGGGTGGCGGTCGGACCCAAGGTCCGGGGTGATGGTCGGAACTATGGTCCGGGTTGGCGGTCGAAACAAAGGTCCGGGGTGGCGGTTGGAACCAAGGACCGGGGTGGCGGTCGGAACCACGTTCCGGGGTGGCGGTCGGAACCAAGGTCCGGGGTGGCGGTCGGAACCAAGTTCCGGGGGGGCGGACGGAACCAAGGTCCGGGGTGGCGTTACGAACCAAGGTCCGGGGTGGCGGTCGGAACCAATGTCCGGGGTGGCGGTCGGAACTAAGGTCCGGGGTGGCAGTCGGAACCAAGGTCCGGATTGGCAGTCGAAACCAAGATCCGGAGTGGCGGTCGGAACCAAGGTCCGGGGTGGCAGTCGGAACCAAGTTCCGGCGTGGCGGTCGGAACCAAGGTCCGGGGTGGCGTTCGGAACCAAGGTCCGGGTTGGCGGTTGGAACCAAGGACCGGGGTGGCGTTCGGAATCACGTTCCGGGGTGGCGTTCGGTCCCAATGTCCAGGGTGGCGGCAGGGAACAAGGTCCGGGGTGGCGTTCGGGACCAAGGTCCGGGGTGGCGGTTGGAACGCAGGACCGGGGTGGAGGTCGGAACCACGTTCCGGGGTGGCGGTCAGAACCAAGGTCCGGGGTGGCGGTCGGAACCAAGGTCCGGGGGGGCGTTCGGAACCTGGGTCCGGGGTGGCGATCGGAAGTACGGTCCGGGGTGGCGGTCGGAACCAAGGTCCGGGGTGGTGGTCGGAACCAAGGTCCGAGGTGGAGGTCGGAACCAAGGTCCTGGGTGGCGGTCGGAACCAAGGTCCGGCGTGGCTGTCGGAACCAAGGTCCGGGGTGGCGGTCGGAACGAAGGTCTGGGGTGGCGGTTGGAACCAAGGACCGGGGTGGCGGTCGGAACCATTTTCCGGGGTGGCGGTCGGAACCAATGTCCGGGGTGGCGGGAGGAACCAAGGTCCGGGGGGGCGGACGGAACCAAGGTCCGAGGTGGCGTTCTGAACCAAGGTCCGGGGAGGCGGTCGGAAACAAGGTCACGTGTGGCGTTCGAACCACCTTCCGGTGTGGCGGTCGGAACGAAGGTCCGGGTTGACAGTCAAAACTAAGGTCCAAGGTGGCGGTCGGAACCAATGGCCGGGGTGGGGATCGGAACCAATCCGGGGTGGCAGTCGGAACCAAGGTCCGGGGTGGAGGTCGGAACCAAGGTCCGGGGGGGCGGTCGGAACCAAGGTCCGGGGTGGCGGTCAGACCCAAGGGCCGGGGTGGGGGTCGGAACTATGGTCCGGGTTGGCGGTCGAAACAAAGGTCATGGGTCGTGGGCGGAACCATGGTCCGGGGTCGCGGTCGGAACCAAGGTCCGGGGTGGCGGTCGGAACCAAGGACCGGGGTGGCGGTCGGACCCATGTTCCGGGGTGGCGGTCGGACCCAATGTCCGGGGTGGCGGTCGGAACCAAGGTCCGGGGTGGCGGTCGGAACCAAGGTCCGGGGTGGCGGTTGGAACCAAGGACCGGGGTGGCGGTTGGAACCAAGGTCCGCGGGGGCGGACGGAACCAAGGTCCGGGGTGGCGTTCGGAACCAAGGTCCGGGGTGGCGGTCCGAACCAAGGTCCGGGGTGGCGGTCGGAACCACGTTCCGGGGTGGCGGTCAGATCCAAGGTCCGCGGGGGCGGACGGAACCAAGGTCCGGGGTGGCGTTCTGAAACAAGGTCCGGGGTGGCGGTCCGAACTAAGGTCCGGGGTGGCGGTCGGAGCCAACGTCCGGTGTGGCGGTCGGAACCAGGTTCCGTTGTGGCGGTCAGAACCAAAGTCCGGGGTGGCGGTCGGAACCACGGTCTGGGGTGGCGGTCGGAACCAAGGTCCGGGGTGGCGGTCGGAACCAAGGTCCGGGGTGGCGGTTGGAACCAAGGTCCGGGGTGGCGGTCGGAACCAGGTTCCGTGGTGGCGGTAGGAACCAATGTCCGGGGTGGCGGTAGGAACCAAGGTCCGGGGGGGCGGACGGAACCAAGGTCCGAGGTGGCGTTCTGAACCAAGGTCCGGGGAGGCGGTCGGAAACAAGGTCACGTGTGGCGTTCGAACCACCTTCCGGTGTGGCGGTCGGAACGAAGGTCCGGGTTGACAGTCAAAACTAAGGTCCAAGGTGGCGGTCGGAACCAATGGCCGGGGTGGGGATCGGAACCAATCCGGGGTGGCAGTCGGAACCAAGGTCCGGGGTGGAGGTCGGAACCAAGGTCCGGGGGGGCGGTCGGAACCAAGGTCCGGGGTGGCGGTCAGACCCAAGGGCCGGGGTGGCGGTCGGAACCAAGGTCCGGTGTGGCGGTCGGAACCAATGTCCGGGGTGGCGGTCGGAACCAATGTCCGAGGTGGCGGTCGGAACCAAGGTCCGGGGTGGCGGTCGGACCCAAGGTCCGGGGTAGCGGTCGGAACCATGGTCCGGGGTGGCGGTCGGAACCAAGGTCCGGGGTGGCGGTCGGAACCAATGTCCGGGGTGGCGGTCGGAACCAAGTTCCGTGGTGGCGGTCGGAACCAAGGTCCGGGGGGCGGTCGGAACCAAGGTCCGGCGTGGCGTTCGGAACCAAGGTCAGGGGTGGCGTTCGGAAATAAGGTCCGGGGTGGCGGTCGGAACCAAGGTCCGGGTTGGTGGTCGGAACCAAGGTCCGAGGTGGCGGTCGGAACCAAGGTCCGGTGTGGCGGTCGGAACCAAGGTCCGGCGTGGCTGTCGGAACCAAGGTCCGGGGTGGCGGTCGGAACCAAGGTCCGGGGTGGCGGTTGGAACAATGACCGGGGTGGTGGTCGGAACCACGTTCCGGGGTGGCGGTCGGAACCAAGGTCCGGGGTGGCGGTGAGAACCAAGGTCCGGGGGGCGGACGGAACCAAGGTCCAGGGTGGCGTTCTGAACCAAGGTCCGGGGTGGCGGTCCGAACCAAGGTCCGGGGTGGCGGTCGGAACCAATGTCCGAGGTGGCGGTCGGAACCAATGTCCGGGGTGGCGGTCGGAACCAAGGTCCGTGGTGGCGGTCGGAACCAAGGTCCGTGGTGGCGGTCGGAACCAAGGTCCGGGGTGGCGGTCGGAACCAATGTCCGGGGTGGCGGTCGGAACCAAGGTCCTTGGTGGCGGTCGGAACCAAAGTCCGGTGTGGCGGTCGGAACCAGGTTCCGTGGTGGCGGTCGGAACCAAAGTCCGGCGTGGCGATCGGAACCACGGTCCGGGGTGACGGTCGGAACCAAGGTCCGGGGAGGCGGTCGGAACCAAGGTCCGGGGTGGCGGTCGGAACCAAGGTCCGGGGTGGCGGTCGGAACCAAGTTCCGTGGTGGCGGTCGGAACCAATGTCCGGGGTGGCGGTCGGAACTAAGGTCCGGGGTGGCGGTCGGAACCAAGGTCCGGATTGGTAGTTGAAACCAAGACCCGGAGTGGCGGTCGGAACCAAGGTCCGGGGTGGCAGTCAGATCCAAGTTCCGGCGTGGCGGTCGGAACCAAGGTCCGGGGTGGCGTTCGGAACCAAGGTCCGGGTTGGCGGTTGGAACCAAGGACTGGGGTGGCGTTCGGAATCACGTTCCGGGGTGGCGGTCGGACCCAATGTCCAGGGTGGCGGCAGGGAACAAGGTCCGGGGTGGCGTTCGGAACCAAGGTCCGGGGTGGCGGTTGGAACGCAGGACCGGGGTGGCGGTCGGAACCACGTTCCGGGGTGGCGGTCAGAACCAAGGTCCGGGGTGGCGGTCGGAACCAAGGTCCGGGGGGGCGTTCGGAACCTGGGTCCGGGGTGGCGATCGGAAGTACGGTCCGGGGTGGCGGTCGGAACCAAGGTCCGGGGTGGTGGTCGGAACCAAGGTCCGAGGTGGAGGTCGGAACCAAGGTCCTGGGTGGCGGTCGGAACCAAGGTCCGGCGTGGCTGTCGGAACCAAGGTCCGGGGTGGCGGTCGGAACCAAGGTCTGGGGTGGCGGTTGGAACCAAGGACCGGGGTGGCGGTCGGAACCATTTTCCGGGGTGGCGGTCGGAACTAATGTCCGGGGTGGCGGGAGGAACCAAGGTCCGGGGGGGCGGACGGAACCAAGGTCCGAGGTGGCGTTCTGAACCAAGGTCCGGGGAGGCGGTCGGAAACAAGGTCACATGTGGCGTTCGAACCACCTTCCGGTGTGGCGGTCGGAACGAAGGTCCGGGTTGACAGTCAAAACTAAGGTCCAAGGTGGCGGTCGGAACCAATGGCCGGGGTGGGGATCGGAACCAATCCGGGGTGGCAGTCGGAACCAAGGTCCGGGGTGGATGTCGGAACCAAGGTCCGGGGGGGCGGTCGGAACCAAGGTCCGGGGTGGCGGTCAGACCCAAGGGCCGGGGTGGGGGTCGGAACAATGGTCCGGGTTGGCGGTCGAAACAAAGGTCATGGGTCGTGGGCGGAACCATGGTCCGGGGTCGCGGTCGGAACCAAGGTCCGGGGTGGCGGTCGGAACCAAGGACCGGGGTGGCGGTCGGAACCATGTTCCGGGGTGGCGGTCGGAACCAATGTCCGGGGTGGCGGTCGGAACCAAGGTCCGGGGTGGCGGTCGGAACCAAGGTCCGGGGTGGCGGTTGGAACCAAGGACCGGGGTGGCGGTTGGAACCAAGGTCCGCGGGGGCGGACGGAACCAAGGTCCGGGGTGGCGTTCGGAACCAAGGTCCGGGGTGGCGGTCCGAACCAAGGTCCGGGGTGGCGGTCGGAACCACGTTCCGGGGTGGCGGTCGGATCCAAGGTCCGCGGGGGCGGATGGAACCAAGGTCCGGGGTGGCGTTCTGAAACAAGGTCCGGGGTGGCGGTCCGAACTAAGGTCCGGGGTGGCGGTCGGAGCCAAAGTCCGGTGTGGCGGTCGGAACCAGGTTCCGTTGTGGCGGTCGGAACCAAAGTCCGGGGTGGCGGTCGGAACCACGGTCTGGGGTGGCGGTCGGAACCAAGGTCCGGGGTGGCGGTCGGAACCAAGGTCCGGGGTGGCGGTTGGAACCAAGGTCCGGGGTGGCGGTCGGAACCAGGTTCCGTGGTGGCGGTAGGAACCAATGTCCGGGGTGGCGGTCGGAACCAAGGTCCGGCGTGGCGGTCGGAACCAAGGTCCGGGGTGGCGGTCGGAACCAAGGTCCGGGGTGGCGGTCGGAACCAAGGTCCGGGGTGGCGGACGGAACCAAGGTCCGGCGTGGCGGTCGGAACCAAGCTCCGGGGTGGCGGTCGGAACCATGGTCCGGGGTGGCGGTTGGAACCAAGGACCGGGGTGGCGGTCGGAACCACGTTCCGCGGTGGCTGTCGGATCCAATGTCCAGTGTGGCGGTCGGAACCAAGGTCCGGGGTGGCGGTTGGAATGAAGGTCCGGGGTGGCGGTCGGAACCAAGGTCCGGGGTGGCGGTCGGAACCAAGGTCCGGGGTGGCGGTCCGAACCAAAGTTCGGGGTGGCGGTCGGAACCAAGGTCCGGTGTGGCGGTCGGAACCAATGTCCGGGGTGGCGGTCGGAAACAAAGTCCGGGGTGGCGGTCGGAACCAAGGTCCGGGGTGGCTGTCGGAACCAAGGTCCGGGGTGGCGGTCGGAAACAAAGTCCGGGGTGGCGGTCGGAACCAAGTTCCGTGGTGGCGGTCTGAGCCAATGTCCGGGGTGGCGGTCGGAACCAAGGTCCGGGGTGGCGGTCGGAACCATGGTCCGGGGTGGCGGTCGGAAATAAGTTCCGGGGTGGCGGTCGGAACCAAGGTCCGGGGTGGCGGTCGGAACCAAGGTCCGGGGTGGCGGTCGGAACCAAGGTCTGGGGTGGCGGTCGGAACCAAGGTCCGGGTTGGCGGTCGGAACCACAGTCCGGGGTGGCGGTCGGAACCAAGGTCCGGTGTGGTGGTCCGAACCAAGGTCCGGGGTGGCGGTCGGAACCAAGGTCCGGGGTGGCGGTCGGAAACAAGGTCCGGGGTGGCGATCGGAAGTACGGTCCGGGGTGGCGGTCGGAACCAAGGTCCGGGGTGGTGGTCGGAACCAAGGTCCGGCGTGGCTGTCGGAACCAAGGTCCGGGGTGGCGGTCCGAACCAAGGTCTGGGGTGGCGGTTGGAACCAATGGCCGGGGTGGCGATCGGAACCAATCCGGGGTGGCAATCGGAACCAAGGTCCGGGGTGGAGGTCGGAACCAAGGTCCGGGGGGGCGGTCGGAACCAATGTCCGGGGTGTCCGTCAGACCCAAGGGCCGGGGTGGCGGTCGGAACTATGGTCCGGGTTGGCGGTCGAAACAAAGGTCATGGGTCGTGGGCGGAACCATGGTCCGGGGTCGCGGTCGGAACCAAGGTCCGGGGTGGCGGTCGGAAACAAGGACCGGGGTGGCGGTCGGAACCAAGGTCCGGGGTGGCGGTCGGAACCAACGTCCGGGGTGGCGGTCGGAACCAAGGTCCGGGGTGGCGGTCGGAACCAAGGTCCGGGGTGGCGGTTGGAACCAAGGACCGGGGTGGCGGTTGGAACCAAGGTCCGCGGGGGCGGACGGAACCAAGGTCCGGGGTGGCGTTCGGAACCAAGGTCCGGGGTGGCGGTCCGAACCAAGGTCCGGGGTAGCGGTCGGAACCACGTTCCAGGGTGGCGGTCGGATCCAAGGTCCACGGGGGCAGACGGAACCAAGGTCCGGGGTGGCGTTCTGAAACAAGGTCCGGGGTGGCGGTCCGAACTAAGGTCCGGGGTGGCGGTCGGAGCCAAAGTCCGGTGTGGCGGTCGGAACCAGGTTCCGTTGTGGCGGTCGGAACCAAAGTCCGGGGTGGCGATCGGAACCACGGTCTGGGGTGGCGGTCGGAACCAAGGTCCGGGGTGGCGGTCGGAACCAAGGTCCGGGGTGGCGGTTGGAACCAAGGTCCGGGGTGGCGGTCGGAACCAGGTTCCGTGGTGGCGGTAGGAACCAATGTCCGGGGTGGCGGTCGGAACCAAGGTCCGGCGTGGCGGTCGGAACCAAGGTCCGGGGTGGCGGTCGGAACGAAGGTCCGGGGTGGCGGACGGAACCAAGGTCCGGCGTGGCGGTCGGAACCAAGCTCCGGGGTGGCGGTCGGAACCATGGTCCGGGGTGGCGGTTGGAACCAAGGACCGGGGTGGCGGTCGGAACCACGTTCCGCGGTGGCTGTCGGATCCAATGTCCAGTGTGGCGGTCGGAACCAAGGTCCGGGGTGGCGGTTGGAATGAAGGTCCGGGGTGGCGGTCGGAACCAAGGTCCGGGGTGGCGGTCGGAACCAAGGTCCGGAGTGGCGGTCCGAACCAAAGTTCGGGGTGGCGGTCGGAACCAAGGTCCGGTGTGGCGGTCGGAACCAATGTCCGGGGTGGCGG
Source organism: Mustelus asterias (assembly GCF_964213995.1). Lineage (NCBI taxonomy): Eukaryota > Metazoa > Chordata > Chondrichthyes > Carcharhiniformes > Triakidae > Mustelus > Mustelus asterias. Next base: position 269,669 of record NW_027590166.1, read on the forward strand.
TCGGAACCAATGTCCGAGGTGGCGGTCGGAACCAAGGTCCGGGGTGGCGGTCGGAACCAAGGTCCGGGGTAGCGGTCGGAACCAAGGTCCGGGGTGGCGGTCGGAACCAAGGTCCGGGGTGGCGGTCGGAACCAATGTCCGGGGTGGCGGTCGGAACCAAGTTCCGTGGTGGCGGTCGGAACCAAGGTCCGGGGGGCGGTCGGAACCAAGGTCCGGCGTGGCGTTCGGAACCAAGGTCAGGGGTGGCGGTCGGAACCAAGGTCCGGGGTGGCGGTCGGAACCAAGGTCCGGGGTGGCGGTCGGAACCAATGTCCGGGGTGGCGGTCGGATCCAAGGTCCTTGGTGGCGGTCGGAACCAAAGTCCGGTGTGGCGGTCGGAACCAGGTTCCGTGGTGGCGGTCGGAACCAAAGTCCGGCGTGGCGATCGGAACCACGGTCCGGGGTGACGGTCGGAACCAAGGTCCGGGGAGGCGGTCGGAACCAATGTCCGGGGTGGCGGTCGGAACTAAGGTCCGGGGTGGCGGTCGGAACCAAGGTCCGGATTGGTAGTTGAAACAAAGATCCGGGGTGGCGGTCGGAACCAAGGTCCGGGGTGGCAGTCAGATCCAAGTTCCGGCGTGGCGGTCGGAACCAAGGTCCGGGGTGGCGTTCGGAACCAAGGTCCGGGTTGGCGGTTGGAACCAAGGACCGGGGTGGCGTTCGGAATCACGTTCCGGGGTGGCGGTCGGACCCAATGTCCAGGGTGGTGGTCAGAACCAAGGTCCGGGGTGGCGGTTGGGAAGAAGGTCCGGGGTGGCGGTCGGAACCAAGGTCCGGGGTGGCGGTTGGAACGCAGGACCGGGGTGGCGGTCGGAACCACGTTCCGGGGTGACGGTCAGAACCAAGGTCCGGGGTGGCGGTCGGAAACAAAGTCCGGGGTGGCGGTCGGAACCAAGTTCCGTGGTGGCGGTCGGAACTAAGGTCCGGGGGGGCGGTCGGGATCAAGGTCCGCAGTGGCGGTCGGAACCAAGGTCAGGGGTGGCGGCGGGAACCACGTTCTGGGGTGGCGGTCGGAACCAAGGTCCGGGGTGGCGGTCGGAACCAAGGTCCGGGGTGGCGTTCGGAACCAAGTTACGGGGTGGCGGTCGGAACCAAGGGCCGGGGTGGCGGGCGGAATCAAGGTCCGGGGTGGCGGTCGGACCCAAGGTCCGGGGTGATGGTCGGAACTATGGTCCGGGTTGGCGGTCGAAACAAAGGTCCGGGGTGGCGGTTGGAACCAAGGACCGGGGTGGCGGTCGGAACCACGTTCCGGGGTGGCGGTCGGAACCAAGGTCCGGGGTGGCGGTCGGAACCAAGTTCCGGGGGGGCGGACGGAACCAAGGTCCGGGGTGGCGTTACGAACCAAGGTCCGGGGTGGCGGTCGGAACCAATGTCCGGGGTGGCGGTCGGAACTAAGGTCCGGGGTGGCAGTCGGAACCAAGGTCCGGATTGGCAGTCGAAACCAAGATCCGGAGTGGCGGTCGGAACCAAGGTCCGGGGTGGCAGTCGGAACCAAGTTCCGGCGTGGCGGTCGGAACCAAGGTCCGGGGTGGCGGTCGGAACCAAGGTCCGGGGTGGCGGTTGGAACAATGACCGGGGTGGTGGTCGGAACCACGTTCCGGGGTGGCGGTCGGAACCAAGGTCCGGGGTGGCGGTGAGAACCAAGGTCCGGGGGGCGGACGGAACCAAGGTCCAGGGTGGCGTTCTGAACCAAGGTCCGGGGTGGCGGTCCGAACCAAGGTCCGGGGTGGCGGTCGGAACCAATGTCCGAGGTGGCGGTCGGAACCAATGTCCGGGGTGGCGGTCGGAACCAAGGTCCGTGGTGGCGGTCGGAACCAAGGTCCGGGGTGGCGGTCGGAACCAAGGTCCGGGGTGGCGGTCGGAACCAATGTCCGGGGTGGCGGTCGGAACCAAGGTCCTTGGTGGCGGTCGGAACCAAAGTCCGGTGTGGCGGTCGGAACCAGGTTCCGTGGTGGCGGTCGGAACCAAAGTCCGGCGTGGCGATCGGAACCACGGTCCGGGGTGACGGTCGGAACCAAGGTCCGGGGAGGCGGTCGGAACCAAGGTCCGGGGTGGCGGTCGGAACCAAGGTCCGGGGTGGCGGTCGGAACCAAGTTCCGTGGTGGCGGTCGGAACCAATGTCCGGGGTGGCGGTCGGAACTAAGGTCCGGGGTGGCGGTCGGAACCAAGGTCCGGATTGGTAGTTGAAACCAAGACCCGGAGTGGCGGTCGGAACCAAGGTCCGGGGTGGCAGTCAGATCCAAGTTCCGGCGTGGCGGTCGGAACCAAGGTCCGGGGTGGCGTTCGGAACCAAGGTCCGGGTTGGCGGTTGGAACCAAGGACCGGGGTGGCGTTCGGAATCACGTTCCGGGGTGGCGGGCGGACCCAATGTCCAGGGTGGTGGTCAGAACCAAGGTCCGGGGTGGCGGTTGGGAAGAAGGTCCGGGGTGGCGGTCGGAAAAAAGGTCCGGGGTGGCGGTTGGAACGCAGGACCGGGGTGGCGGTCGGAACCACGTTCCGGGGTGACGGTCAGAACCAAGGTCCGGGGTGGCGGTCGGAACCAAAGTCCGGGGTGGCGGTCGGAACCAAGTTCCGTGGTGGCGGTCGGAACTAAGGTCCGGGGGGGCGGTCGGGATCAAGGTCTGCAGTGGCGGTCGGAACCAAGGTCAGGGGTGGCGGCGGGAACCACGTTCTGGGGTGGCGGTCGGAACCAAGGTCCGGGGTGGCGGTCGGAACCAAGGTCCGGGGTGGCGTTCGGAACCAAGTTACGGGGTGGCGGTCGGAACCAAGGGCCGGGGTGGCGGGCGGAATCAAGGTCCGGGGTGGCGGTCGGACCCAAGGTCCGGGGTGATGGTCGGAACTATGGTCCGTGTTGGCGGTCGAAACAAAGGTCCGGGGTGGCGGTTGGAACCAAGGACCGGGGTGGCGGTCGGAACCACGTTCCGGGGTGGCGGTCGGAACCAAGGTCCGGGGTGGCGTTACGAACCAAGGTCCGGGGTGGCGGTCGGAACCAATGTCCGGGGTGGCGGTCGGAACTAAGGTCCGGGGTGGCAGTCGGAACCAAGGTCCGGATTGGCAGTCGAAACCAAGATCCGGAGTGGCGGTCGGAACCAAGGTCCGGGGTGGCAGTCGGAACCAAGTTCCGGCGTGGCGGTCGGAACCAAGGTCCGGGGTGGCGTTCGGAACCAAGGTCCGGGTTGGCGGTTGGAACCAAGGACCGGGGTGGCGTTCGGAATCACGTTCCGGGGTGGCGGTCGGACCCAATGTCCAGGGTGGCGGCAGGGAACAAGGTCCGGGGTGGCGTTCGGAACCAAGGTCCGGGGTGGCGGTTGGAACGCAGGACCGGGGTGGCGGTCGGAACCACGTTCCGGGGTGGCGGTCAGAACCAAGGTCCGGGGTGGCGGTCGGAACCAAGGTCCGGGGGGGCGTTCGGAACCTGGGTCCGGGGTGGCGATCGGAAGTACGGTCCGGGGTGGCGGTCGGAACCAAGGTCCGGGGTGGTGATCGGAACCAAGGTCCGAGGTGGAGGTCGGAACCAAGGTCCTGGGTGGCGGTCGGAACCAAGGTCCGGCGTGGCTGTCGGAACCAAGGACCGGGGTGGCGGTCGGAACCATTTTCCGGGGTGGCGGTCGGAACCAATGTCCGGGGTGGCGGGAGGAACCAAGGTCCGGGGGGGCGGACGGAACCAAGGTCCGAGGTGGCGTTCTGAACCAAGGTCCGGGGAGGCGGTCGGAAACAAGGTCACGTGTGGCGTTCGAACCACCTTCCGGTGTGGCGGTCGGAACGAAGGTCCGGGTTGACAGTCAAAACTAAGGTCCAAGGTGGCGGTCGGAACCAATGGCCGGGGTGGGGATCGGAACCAATCCGGGGTGGCAGTCGGAACCAAGGTCCGGGGTGGAGGTCGGAACCAAGGTCCGGGGGGGCGGTCGGAACCAAGGTCCGGGGTGGCGGTCAGACCCAAGGGCCGGGGTGGGGGTCGGAACTATGGTCCGGGTTGGCGGTCGAAACAAAGGTCATGGGTCGTGGGCGGAACCATGGTCCGGGGTCGCGGTCGGAACCAAGGTCCGGGGTGGCGGTCGGAACCAAGGACCGGGGTGGCGGTCGGAACCATGTTCCGGGGTGGCGGTCGGAACCAATGTCCGGGGTGGCGGTCGGAAGCAAGGTCCGGGGTGGCGGTCGGAACCAAGGTCCGGGGTGGCGGTTGGAACCAAGGACCGGGGTGGCGGTTGGAACCAAGGTCCGCGGGGGCGGACGGAACCAAGGTCCGGGGTGGCGTTCGGAACCAAGGTCCGGGGTGGCGGTCCGAACCAAGGTCCGGGGTGGCGGTCGGAACCACGTTCCGGGGTGGCGGTCGGATCCAAGGTCCGCGGGGGCGGACGGAACCAAGGTCCGGGGTGGCGTTCTGAAACAAGGTCCGGGGTGGCGGTCCGAACTAAGGTCCGGGGTGGCGGTCGGAGCCAAAGTCCGGTGTGGCGGTCGGAACCAGGTTCCGTTGTGGCGGTCGGAACCAAAGTCCGGGGTGGCGGTCGGAACCACGGTCTGGGGTGGCGGTCGGAACCAAGGTCCGGGGTGGCGGTCGGAACCAAGGTCCGGGGTGGCGGTTGGAACCAAGGTCCGGGGTGGCGGTCGGAACCAGGTTCCGTGGTGGCGGTAGGAACCAATGTCCGGGGTGGCGGTCGGAACCAAGGTCCGGCTTGGCGGTCGGAACCAAGGTCCGGGGTGGCGGTCGGAACCAAGGTCCGGGGTGGCAGTCGGAACCAAGGTCCGGGGTGGCGGACGGAACCAAGGTCCGGCGTGGCGGTCGGAACCAAGCTCCGGGGTGGCGGTCGGAACCATGGTCCGGGGTGGCGGTTGGAACCAAGGACCGGGGTAGCGGTCGGAACCACGTTCCGCGGTGGCTGTCGGATCCAATGTCCAGTGTGGCGGTCGGAACCAAGGTCCGGGGTGGCGGTTGGAATGAAGGTCCGGGGTGGCGGTCGGAACCAAGGTCCGGGGTGGCGGTCGGAACCAAGGTCCGGGGTGGCGGTCCGAACCAAAGTTCGGGGTGGCGGTCGGAACCAAGGTCCGGTGTGGCGGTCGGAACCAATGTCCGGGGTGGCGGTCGGAAACAAAGTCCGGGGTGGCGGTCGGAACCAAGTTCCGGGGTGGCTGTCGGAACCAAGGTCCGGGGTGGCGGTCGGAAACAAAGTCCGGGGTGGCGGTCGGAACCAAGTTCCGTGGTGGCGGTCTGAGCCAATGTCCGGGGTGGCGGTCGGAACCAAGGTCCGGGGTGGCGGTCGGAACCATGGTCCGGGGTGGCGGTCGGAAATAAGTTCCGGGGTGGCGGTCGGAACCAAGGTCCGGGGTGGCGGTCGGAACCAAGGTCCGGGGTGGCGGTCGGAACCAAGGTCTGGGGTGGCGGTCGGAACCAAGGTCCGGGTTGGCGGTTGGAACCACAGTCCGGGGTGGCGGTCGGAACCAAGGTCCGGTGTGGTGGTCCGAACCAAGGTCCGGGGTGGCGGTCGGAACCAAGGTCCGGGGTGGCGGTCGGAAACAAGGTCCGGGGTGGCGATCGGAAGTACGGTCCGGGGTGGCGGTCGGAACCAAGGTCCGGGGTGGTGGTCGGAACCAAGGTCCGGCGTGGCTGTCGGAACCAAGGTCCGGGGTGGCGGTCCGAACCAAGGTCTGGGGTGGCGGTTGGAACCAATGGCCGGGGTGGCGATCGGAACCAATCCGGGGTGGCAATCGGAACCAAGGTCCGGGGTGGAGGTCGGAACCAAGGTCCGGGGGGGCGGTCGGAACCAATGTCCGGGGTGGCGGTCAGACCCAAGGGCCGGGGTGGCGGTCGGAACTATGGTCCGGGTTGGCGGTCGAAACAAAGGTCATGGGTCGTGGGCGGAACCATGGTCCGGGGTCGCGGTCGGAACAAAGGTCCGGGGTGGCGGTCGGAACCAAGGACCGGGGTGGCGGTCGGAACCATGTTCCGGGGTGGCGGTCGGAACCAATGTCCGGGGTGGCGGTCGGAACCAAGGTCCGGGGTGGCGGTCGGAACCAAGGTCCGGGGTGGCGGTTGGAACCAAGGACCGGGGTGGCGGTTGGAACCAAGGTCCGCGGGGGCGGACGGAACCAAGGTCCGGGGTGGCGTTCGGAACCAAGGTCCGGGGTGGCGGTCCGAACCAAGGTCCGGGGTGGCGGTCGGAACCACGTTCCAGGGTGGCGGTCGGATCCAAGGTCCACGGGGGCAGACGGAACCAAGGTCCGGGGTGGCGTTCTGAAACAAGGTCCGGGGTGGCGGTCCGAACTAAGGTCCGGGGTGGCGGTCGGAGCCAAAGTCCGGTGTGGCGGTCGGAACCAGGTTCCGTTGTGGCGGTCGGAACCAAAGTCCGGGGTGGCGGTCGGAACCACGGTCTGGGGTGGCGGTCGGAACCAAGGTCCGGGGTGGCGGTCGGAACCAAGGTCCGGGGTGGCGGTTGGAACCAAGGTCCGGGGTGGCGGTCGGAACCAGGTTCCGTGGTGGCGGTAGGAACCGATGTCTGGAGTGGCGGTCGGAACCAAGGTCCGGCGTGGCGGTCGGAACCAAGGTCCGGGGTGGCGGTCGGAACGAAGGTCCGGGGTGGCGGACGGAACCAAGGTCCGGCGTGGCGGTCGGAACCAAGCTCCGGGGTGGCGGTCGGAACCATGGTCCGGGGTGGCGGTTGGAACCAAGGACCGGGGTGGCGGTCGGAACCACGTTCCGCGGTGGCTGTCGGATCCAATGTCCAGTGTGGCGGTCGGAACCAAGGTCCGGGGTGGCGGTTGGAATGAAGGTCCGGGGTGGCGGTCAGAACCAAGGTCCGGGGTGGCGGTCGGAACCAAGGTCCGGAGTGGCGGTCCGAACCAAAGTTCGGGGTGGCGGTCGGAACCAAGGTCCGGTGTGGCGGTCGGAACCAATGTCCGGGGTGGCGGTCGGAACCAATGTCCGAGGTGGCGGTCGGAACCAAGGTCCGGGGTGGCGGTCGGAACCAAGGTCCGGGGTGGCGGTCGGAACCAAGGTCCGTGGTGGCAGTCGGAACCAAGGTCCGGGGTGGCGGACGGAACCAAGGTCCGGCGTGGCGGTCGGAACCAAGCTCCGGGGTGGCGGTCGGAACCATGGTCCGGGGTGGCGGTTGGAACCAAGGACCGGGGTAGCGGTCGGAACCACGTTCCGCGGTGGCTGTCGGATCCAATGTCCAGTGTGGCGGTCGGAACCAAGGTCCGGGGTGGCGGTTGGAATGAAGGTCCGGGGTGGCGGTCGGAACCAAGGTCCGGGGTGGCGGTCGGAACCAAGGTCCGGGGTGGCGGTCCGAACCAAAGTTCGGGGTGGCGGTCGGAACCAAGGTCCGGTGTGGCGGTCGGAACCAATGTCCGGGGTGGCGGTCGGAAACAAAGTCCGGGGTGGCGGTCGGAACCAAGTTCCGGGGTGGCTGTCGGAACCAAGGTCCGGGGTGGCGGTCGGAAACAAAGTCCGGGGTGGCGGTCGGAACCAAGTTCCGTGGTGGCGGTCTGAGCCAATGTCCGGGGTGGCGGTCGGAACCAAGGTCCGGGGTGGCGGTCGGAACCATGGTCCGGGGTGGCGGTCGGAAATAAGTTCCGGGGTGGCGGTCGGAACCAAGGTCCGGGGTGGCGGTCGGAACCAAGGTCCGGGGTGGCGGTCGGAACCAAGGTCTGGGGTGGCGGTCGGAACCAAGGTCCGGGTTGGCGGTCGGAACCACAGTCCGGGGTGGCGGTCGGAACCAAGGTCCGGTGTGGTGGTCCGAACCAAGGTCCGGGGTGGCGGTCGGAACCAAGGTCCGGGGTGGCGGTCGGAAACAAGGTCCGGGGTGGCGATCGGAAGTACGGTCCGGGGTGGCGGTCGGAACCAAGGTCCGGGGTGGTGGTCGGAACCAAGGTCCGGCGTGGCTGTCGGAACCAAGGTCCGGGGTGGCGGTCCGAACCAAGGTCTGGGGTGGCGGTTGGAACCAATGGCCGGGGTGGCGATCGGAACCAATCCGGGGTGGCAATCGGAACCAAGGTCCGGGGTGGAGGTCGGAACCAAGGTCCGGGGGGGCGGTCGGAACCAATGTCCGGGGTGGCGGTCAGACCCAAGGGCCGGGGTGGCGGTCGGAACTATGGTCCGGGTTGGCGGTCGAAACAAAGGTCATGGGTCGTGGGCGGAACCATGGTCCGGGGTCGCGGTCGGAACCAAGGTCCGGGGTGGCGGTCGGAACCAAGGACCGGGGTGGCGGTCGGAACCATGTTCCGGGGTGGCGGTCGGAACCAATGTCCGGGGTGGCGGTCGGAACCAAGGTCCGGGGTGGCGGTCGGAACCAAGGTCCGGGGTGGCGGTTGGAACCAAGGACCGGGGTGGCGGTTGGAACCAAGGTCCGCGGGGGCGGACGGAACCAAGGTCCGGGGTGGCGTTCGGAACCAAGGTCCGGGGTGGCGGTCCGAACCAAGGTCCGGGGTGGCGGTCGGAACCACGTTCCAGGGTGGCGGTCGGATCCAAGGTCCACGGGGGCAGACGGAACCAAGGTCCGGGGTGGCGTTCTGAAACAAGGTCCGGGGTGGCGGTCCGAACTAAGGTCCGGGGTGGCGGTCGGAGCCAAAGTCCGGTGTGGCGGTCGGAACCAGGTTCCGTTGTGGCGGTCGGAACCAAAGTCCGGGGTGGCGGTCGGAACCACGGTCTGGGGTGGCGGTCGGAACCAAGGTCCGGGGTGGCGGTCGGAACCAAGGTCCGGGGTGGCGGTTGGAACCAAGGTCCGGGGTGGCGGTCGGAACCAGGTTCCGTGGTGGCGGTAGGAACCAATGTCTGGGGTGGCGGTCGGAACCAAGGTCCGGCGTGGCGGTCGGAACCAAGGTCCGGGGTGGCGGTCGGAACGAAGGTCCGGGGTGGCGGACGGAACCAAGGTCCGGCGTGGCGGTCGGAACCAAGCTCCGGGGTGGCGGTCGGAACCATGGTCCGGGGTGGCGGTTGGAACCAAGGACCGGGGTGGCGGTCGGAACCACGTTCCGCGGTGGCTGTCGGATCCAATGTCCAGTGTGGCGGTCGGAACCAAGGTCCGGGGTGGCGGTTGGAATGAAGGTCCGGGGTGGCGGTCAGAACCAAGGTCCGGGGTGGCGGTCGGAACCAAGGTCCGGAGTGGCAGTCCGAACCAAAGTTCGGGGTGGCGGTCGGAACCAAGGTCCGGTGTGGCGGTCGGAACCAATGTCCGGGGTGGCGGTCGGAACCAATGTCCGAGGTGGCGGTCGGAACCAAGGTCCGGGGTGGCGGTCGGAACCAAGGTCCGGGGTAGCGGTCGGAACCAAGGTCCGGGGTGGCGGTCGGAACCAAGGACCGGGGTGGCGGTCGGAACCATGTTCCGGGGTGGCGGTCGGAACCAATGTCCGGGGTGGCGGTCGGAACCAAGGTCCGGGGTGGCGGTCGGAACCAAGGTCCGGGGTGGCGGTTGGAACCAAGGACCGGGGTGGCGGTTGGAACCAAGGTCCGCGGGGGCGGACGGAACCAAGGTCCGGGGTGGCGTTCGGAACCAAGGTCCGGGGTGGCAGTCAGATCCAAGTTCCGGCGTGGCGGTCGGAACCAAGGTCCGGGGTGGCGTTCGGAACCAAGGTCCGGGTTGGCGGTTGGAACCAAGGACCGGGGTGGCGTTCGGAATCACGTTCCGGGGTGGCGGGCGGACCCAATGTCCAGGGTGGTGGTCAGAACCAAGGTCCGGGGTGGCGGTTGGGAAGAAGGTCCGGGGTGGCGGTCGGAAAAAAGGTCCGGGGTGGCGGTTGGAACGCAGGACCGGGGTGGCGGTCGGAACCACGTTCCGGGGTGACGGTCAGAACCAAGGTCCGGGGTGGCGGTCGGAACCAAAGTCCGGGGTGGCGGTCGGAACCAAGTTCCGTGGTGGCGGTCGGAACTAAGGTCCGGGGGGGCGGTCGGGATCAAGGTCCGCAGTGGCGGTCGGAACCAAGGTCAGGGGTGGCGGCGGGAACCACGTTCTGGGGTGGCGGTCGGAACCAAGGTCCGGGGTGGCGGTCGGAACCAAGGCCCGGGGTGGCGTTCGGAACCAAGTTACGGGGTGGCGGTCGGAACCAAGGGCCGGGGTGGCGGGCGGAATCAAGGTCCGGGGTGGCGGTCGGACCCAAGGTCCGGGGTGATGGTCGGAACTATGGTCCGGGTTGGCGGTCGAAACAAAGGTCCGGGGTGGCGGTTGGAACCAAGGACCGGGGTGGCGGTCGGAACCACGTTCCGGGGTGGCGGTCGGAACCAAGGTCCGGGGTGGCGTTACGAACCAAGGTCCGGGGTGGCGGTCGGAACCAATGTCCGGGGTGGCGGTCGGAACTAAGGTCCGGGGTGGCAGTCGGAACCAAGGTCCGGATTGGCAGTCGAAACCAAGATCCGGAGTGGCGGTCGGAACCAAGGTCCTTGGTGGCGGTCGGAACCAAAGTCCGGTGTGGCGGTCGGAACCAGGTTCCGTGGTGGCGGTCGGAACCAAAGTCCGGCGTGGCGATCGGAACCACGGTCCGGGGTGACGGTCGGAACCAAGGTCCGGGGAGGCGGTCGGAACCAAGGTCCGGGGTGGCGGTCGGAACCAAGGTCCGGGGTGGCGGTCGGAACCAAGTTCCGTGGTGGCGGTCGGAACCAATGTCCGGGGTGGCGGTCGGAACTAAGGTCCGGGGTGGCGGTCGGAACCAAGGTCCGGATTGGTAGTTGAAACCAAGATCCGGGGTGGCGGTCGGAACCAAGGTCCGGGGTGGCAGTCAGATCCAAGTTCCGGCGTGGCGGTCGGAACCAAGGTCCGGGGTGGCGTTCGGAACCAAGGTCCGGGTTGGCGGTTGGAACCAAGGACCGGGGTGGCGTTCGGAATCACGTTCCGGGGTGGCGTTCGGACCCAATGTCCAGGGTGGTGGTCAGAACCAAGGTCCGGGGTGGCGGTTGGGAAGAAGGTCCGGGGTGGCGGTCGGAACCAAGGTCCGGGGTGGCGGTTGGAACGCAGGACCGGGGTGGCGGTCGGAACCACGTTCCGGGGTGACGGTCAGAACCAAGGTCCGGGGTGGCGGTCGGAACCAAAGTCCGGGGTGGCGGTCGGAACCAAGTTCCGTGGTGGCGGTCGGAACTAAGGTCCGGGGGGGCGGTCGGGATCAAGGTCCGCAGTGGCGGTCGGAACCAAGGTCAGGGGTGGCGGCGGGAACCACGTTCTGGGGTGGCGGTCGGAACCAAGGTCCGGGGTGGCGGTCGGAACCAAGGTCCGGGGTGGCGTTCGGAACCAAGTTACGGGGTGGCGGTCGGAACCAAGGGCCGGGGTGGCGGGCGGAATCAAGGTCCGGGGTGGCGGTCGGACCCAAGGTCCGGGGTGATGGTCGGAACTATGGTCCGGGTTGGCGGTCGAAACAAAGGTCCGGGGTGGCGGTTGGAACCAAGGACCGGGGTGGCGGTCGGAACCACGTTCCGGGGTGGCGGTCGGAACCAAGGTCCGGGGTGGCGGTCGGAACCAAGTTCCGGGGGGGCGGACGGAACCAAGGTCCGGGGTGGCGTTACGAACCAAGGTCCGGGGTGGCGGTCGGAACCAATGTCCGGGGTGGCGGTCGGAACTAAGGTCCGGGGTGGCAGTCGGAACCAAGGTCCGGATTGGCAGTCGAAACCAAGATCCGGAGTGGCGGTCGGAACCAAGGTCCGGGGTGGCAGTCGGAACCAAGTTCCGGCGTGGCGGTCGGAACCAAGGTCCGGGGTGGCGGTCGGAACCAAGGTCCGGGGTGGCGGTTGGAACAATTACCGGGGTGGTGGTCGGAACCACGTTCCGGGGTGGCGGTCGGAACCAAGGTCCGGGGTGGCGGTGAGAACCAAGGTCCGGGGGGCGGACGGAACCAAGGTCCAGGGTGGCGTTCTGAACCAAGGTCCGGGGTGGCGGTCCGAACCAAGGTCCGGGGTGGCGGTCGGAACCAATGTCCGAGGTGGCGGTCGGAACCAATGTCCGGGGTGGCGGTCGGAACCAAGGTCCGTGGTGGCGGTCGGAACCAAGGTCCGGGGTGGCGGTCGGAACCAAGGTCCGGGGTGGCGGTCGGAACCAATGTCCGGGGTGGCGGTCGGAACCAAGGTCCTTGGTGGCGGTCGGAACCAAAGTCCGGTGTGGCGGTCGGAACCAGGTTCCGTGGTGGCGGTCGGAACCAAAGTCCGGCGTGGCGATCGGAACCACGGTCCGGGGTGACGGTCGGAACCAAGGTCCGGGGAGGCGGTCGGAACCAAGGTCCGGGGTGGCGGTCGGAACCAAGGTCCGGGGTGGCGGTCGGAACCAAGTTCCGTGGTGGCGGTCGGAACCAATGTCCGGGGTGGCGGTCGGAACTAAGGTCCGGGGTGGCGGTCGGAACCAAGGTCCGGATTGGTAGTTGAAACCAAGACCCGGAGTGGCGGTCGGAACCAAGGTCCGGGGTGGCAGTCAGATCCAAGTTCCGGCGTGGCGGTCGGAACCAAGGTCCGGGGTGGCGTTCGGAACCAAGGTCCGGGTTGGCGGTTGGAACCAAGGACCGGGGTGGCGTTCGGAATCACGTTCCGGGGTGGCGGGCGGACCCAATGTCCAGGGTGTTGGTCAGAACCAAGGTCCGGGGTGGCGGTTGGGAAGAAGGTCCGGGGTGGCGGTCGGAAAAAAGGTCCGGGGTGGCGGTTGGAACGCAGGACCGGGGTGGCGGTCGGAACCACGTTCCGGGGTGACGGTCAGAACCAAGGTCCGGGGTGGCGGTCGGAACCAAAGTCCGGGGTGGCGGTCGGAACCAAGTTCCGTGGTGGCGGTCGGAACTAAGGTCCGGGGGGGCGGTCGAGATCAAGGTCTGCAGTGGCGGTCGGAACCAAGGTCAGGGGTGGCGGCGGGAACCACGTTCTGGGGTGGCGGTCGGAACCAAGGTCCGGGGTGGCGGTCGGAACCAAGGTCCGGGGTGGCGTTCGGAACCAAGTTACGGGGTGGCGGTCGGAACCAAGGGCCGGGGTGGCGGGCGGAATCAAGGTCCGGGGTGGCGGTCGGACCCAAGGTCCGGGGTGATGGTCGGAACTATGGTCCGGGTTGGCGGTCGAAACAAAGGTCCGGGGTGGCGGTTGGAACCAAGGACCGGGGTGGCGGTCGGAACCACGTTCCGGGGTGGCGGTCGGAACCAAGGTCCGGGGTGGCGTTACGAACCAAGGTCCGGGGTGGCGGTCGGAACCAATGTCCGGGGTGGCGGTCGGAACTAAGGTCCGGGGTGGCAGTCGGAACCAAGGTCCGGATTGGCAGTCGAAACCAAGATCCGGAGTGGCGGTCGGAACCAAGGTCCGGGGTGGCAGTCGGAACCAAGTTCCGGCGTGGCGGTCGGAACCAAGGTCCGGGGTGGCGTTCGGAACCAAGGTCCGGGTTGGCGGTTGGAACCAAGGACCGGGGTGGCGTTCGGAATCACGTTCCGGGGTGGCGGTCGGACCCAATGTCCAGGGTGGCGGCAGGGAACAAGGTCCGGGGTGGCGTTCGGAACCAAGGTCCGGGGTGGCGGTTGGAACGCAGGACCGGGGTGGCGGACGGAACCACGTTCCGGGGTGGCGGTCAGAACCAAGGTCCGGGGTGGCGGTCGGAACCAAGGTCCGGGGGGGCGTTCGGAACCTGGGTCCGGGGTGGCGATCGGAAGTACGGTCCGGGGTGGCGGTCGGAACCAAGGTCCGGGGTGGTGATCGGAACCAAGGTCCGAGGTGGAGGTCGGAACCAAGGTCCTGGGTGGCGGTCGGAACCAAGGTCCGGCGTGGCTGTCGGAACCAAGGACCGGGGTGGCGGTCGGAACCATTTTCCGGGGTGGCGGTCGGAACCAATGTCCGGGGTGGCGGGAGGAACCAAGGTCCGGGGGGGCGGACGGAACCAAGGTCCGAGGTGGCGTTCTGAACCAAGGTCCGGTGAGGCGGTCGGAAACAAGGTCACGTGTGGCGTTCGAACCACCTTCCGGTGTGGCGGTCGGAACGAAGGTCCGGGTTGACAGTCAAAACTAAGGTCCAAGGTGGCGGTCGGAACCAATGGCCGGGGTGGGGATCGGAACCAATCCGGGGTGGCAGTCGGAACCAAGGTCCGGGGTGGAGGTCGGAACCAAGGTCCGGGGGGGCGGTCGGAACCAAGGTCCGGGGTGGCGGTCAGACCCAAGGGCCGGGGTGGGGGTCGGAACTATGGTCCGGGTTGGCGGTCGAAACAAAGGTCATGGGTCGTGGGCGGAACCATGGTCCGGGGTCGCGGTCGGAACCAAGGTCCGGGGTGGCGGTCGGAACCAAGGACCGGGGTGGCGGTCGGAACCATGTTCCGGGGTGGCGGTCGGAACCAATGTCCGGGGTGGCGGTCGGAACCAAGGTCCGGGGTGGCGGTCGGAACCAAGGTCCGGGGTGGCGGTTGGAACCAAGGACCGGGGTGGCGGTTGGAACCAAGGTCCGCGGGGGCGGACGGAACCAAGGTCCGGGGTGGCGTTCGGAACCAAGGTCCGGGGTGGCGGTCCGAACCAAGGTCCGGGGTGGCGGTCGGAACCACGTTCCGGGGTGGCGGTCGGATCCAAGGTCCGCGGGGGCGGACGGAACCAAGGTCCGCGGTGGCGTTCTGAAACAAGGTCCGGGGTGGCGGTCCGAACTAAGGTCCGGGGTGGCGGTCGGAGCCAAAGTCCGGTGTGGCGGTCGGAACCAGGTTCCGTTGTGGCGGTCGGAACCAAAGTCCGGGGTGGCGGTCGGAACCACGGTCTGGGGTGGCGGTCGGAACCAAGGTGCGGGGTGGCGGTCGGAACCAAGGTCCGGGGTGGCGGTTGGAACCAAGGTCCGGGGTGGCGGTCGGAACCAGGTTCCGTGGTGGCGGTAGGAACCAATGTCCGGGGTGGCGGTCGGAACCAAGGTCCGGCGTGGCGGTCGGAACCAAGGTCCGGGGTGGCGGTCGGAACCAAGGTCCGGGGTGGCAGTCGGAACCAAGGTCCGGGGTGGCGGACGGAACCAAGGTCCGGCGTGGCGGTCGGAACCAAGCTCCGGGGTGGCGGTCGGAACCATGGTCCGGGGTGGCGGTTGGAACCAAGGACCGGGGTAGCGGTCGGAACCACGTTCCGCGGTGGCTGTCGGATCCAATGTCCAGTGTGGCGGTCGGAACCAAGGTCCGGGGTGGCGGTTGGAATGAAGGTCCGGGGTGGCGGTCGGAACCAAGGTCCGGGGTGGCGGTCGGAACCAAGGTCCGGGGTGGCGGTCCGAACCAAAGTTCGGGGTGGCGGTCGGAACCAAGGTCCGGTGTGGCGGTCGGAACCAATGTCCGGGGTGGCGGTCGGAAACAAAGTCCGGGGTGGCGGTCGGAACCAAGTTCCGGGGTGGCTGTCGGAACCAAGGTCCGGGGTGGCGGTCGGAAACAAAGTCCGGGGTGGCGGTCGGAACCAAGTTCCGTGGTGGCGGTCTGAGCCAATGTCCGGGGTGGCGGTCGGAACCAAGGTCCGGGGTGGCGGTCGGAACCATGGTCCGGGGTGGCGGTCGGAAATAAGTTCCGGGGTGGCGGTCGGAACCAAGGTCCGGGGTGGCGGTCGGAACCAAGGTCCGGGGTGGCGGTCGGAACCAAGGTCTGGGGTGGCGGTCGGAACCAAGGTCCGGGTTGGCGGTCGGAACCACAGTCCGGGGTGGCGGTCGGAACCAAGGTCCGGTGTGGTGGTCCGAACCAAGGTCCGGGGTGGCGGTCGGAACCAAGGTCCGGGGTGGCGGTCGGAAACAAGGTCCGGGGTGGCGATCGGAAGTACGGTCCGGGGTGGCGGTCGGAACCAAGGTCCGGGGTGGTGGTCGGAACCAAGGTCCGGCGTGGCTGTCGGAACCAAGGTCCGGGGTGGCGGTCCGAACCAAGGTCTGGGGTGGCGGTTGGAACCAATGGCCGGGGTGGCGATCGGAACCAATCCGGGGTGGCAATCGGAACCAAGGTCCGGGGTGGAGGTCGGAACCAAGGTCCGGGGGGGCGGTCGGAACCAATGTCCGGGGTGGCGGTCAGACCCAAGGGCCGGGGTGGCGGTCGGAACTATGGTCCGGGTTGGCGGTCGAAACAAAGGTCATGGGTCGTGGGCGGAACCATGGTCCGGGGTCGCGGTCGG
The DNA here is from genome assembly GCF_964213995.1 of Mustelus asterias. Classification (NCBI taxonomy): domain Eukaryota; kingdom Metazoa; phylum Chordata; class Chondrichthyes; order Carcharhiniformes; family Triakidae; genus Mustelus; species Mustelus asterias. Next base: position 285,731 of record NW_027590166.1, read on the forward strand.
AACAAAGGTCCGGGGTGGCGGTCGGAACCAAGGACCGGGGTGGCGGTCGGAACCATGTTCCGGGGTGGCGGTCGGAACCAATGTCCGGGGTGGCGGTCGGAACCAAGGTCCGGGGTGGCGGTCGGAACCAAGGTCCGGGGTGGCGGTTGGAACCAAGGACCGGGGTGGCGGTTGGAACCAAGGTCCGCGGGGGCGGACGGAACCAAGGTCCGGGGTGGCGTTCGGAACCAAGGTCCGGGGTGGCGGTCCGAACCAAGGTCCGGGGTGGCGGTCGGAACCACGTTCCAGGGTGGCGGTCGGATCCAAGGTCCACGGGGGCAGACGGAACCAAGGTCCGGGGTGGCGTTCTGAAACAAGGTCCGGGGTGGCGGTCCGAACTAAGGTCCGGGGTGGCGGTCGGAGCCAAAGTCCGGTGTGGCGGTCGGAACCAGGTTCCGTTGTGGCGGTCGGAACCAAAGTCCGGGTTGGCGGTCGGAACCACGGTCTGGGGTGGCGGTCGGAACCAAGGTCCGGGGTGGCGGTCGGAACCAAGGTCCGGGGTGGCGGTTGGAACCAAGGTCCGGGGTGGCGGTCGGAACCAGGTTCCGTGGTGGCGGTAGGAACCGATGTCTGGGGTGGCGGTCGGAACCAAGGTCCGGCGTGGCGGTCGGAACCAAGGTCCGGGGTGGCGGTCGGAACGAAGGTCCGGGGTGGCGGACGGAACCAAGGTCCGGCGTGGCGGTCGGAACCAAGCTCCGTGGTGGCGGTCGGAACCATGGTCCGGGGTGGCGGTTGGAACCAAGGACCGGGGTGGCGGTCGGAACCACGTTCCGCGGTGGCTGTCGGATCCAATGTCCAGTGTGGCGGTCGGAACCAAGGTCCGGGGTGGCGGTTGGAATGAAGGTCCGGGGTGGCGGTCAGAACCAAGGTCCGGGGTGGCGGTCGGAACCAAGGTCCGGAGTGGAAGTCCGAACCAAAGTTCGGGGTGGCGGTCGGAACCAAGGTCCGGTGTGGCGGTCGGAACCAATGTCCGGGGTGGCGGTCGGAACCAATGTCCGAGGTGGCGGTCGGAACCAAGGTCCGGGGTGGCGGTCGGAACCAAGGTCCGGGGTGGCGGTCGGAACCAAGGTCCGGGGTGGCAGTCGGAAACAAGGTCCGGGGTGGCGGACGGAACCAAGGTCCGGCGTGGCGGTCGGAACCAAGCTCCGGGGTGGCGGTCGGAACCATGGTCCGGGGTGGCGGTTGGAACCAAGGACCGGGGTAGCGGTCGGAACCACGTTCCGCGGTGGCTGTCGGATCCAATGTCCAGTGTGGCGGTCGGAACCAAGGTCCGGGGTGGCGGTTGGAATGAAGGTCCGGGGTGGCGGTCGGAACCAAGGTCCGGGGTGGCGGTCGGAACCAAGGTCCGGGGTGGCGGTCCGAACCAAAGTTCGGGGTGGCGGTCGGAACCATGGTCCGGTGTGGCGGTCGGAACCAATGTCCGGGGTGGCGGTCGGAAACAAAGTCCGGGGTGGCGGTCGGAACCAAGTTCCGGGGTGGCTGTCGGAACCAAGGTCCGGGGTGGCGGTCGGAAACAAAGTCCGGGGTGGCGGTCGGAACCAAGTTCCGTGGTGGCGGTGTGAGCCAATGTCCGGGGTGGCGGTCGGAACCAAGGTCCGGGGTGGCGGTCGGAACCATGGTCCGGGGTGGCGGTCGGAAATAAGTTCCGGGGTGGCGGTCGGAACCAAGGTCCGGGGTGGCGGTCGGAACCAAGGTCCGGGGTGGCGGTCGGAACCAAGGTCTGGGGTGGCGGTCGGAACCAAGGTCCGGGTTGGCGGTCGGAACCACAGTCCGGGGTGGCGGTCGGAACCAAGGTCCGGTGTGGTGGTCCGAACCAAGGTCCGGGGTGGCGGTCGGAACCAAGGTCCGGGGTGGCGGTCGGAAACAAGGTCCGGGGTGGCGATCGGAAGTACGGTCCGGGGTGGCGGTCGGAACCAAGGTCCGGGGTGGTGGTCGGAACCAAGGTCCGGCGTGGCTGTCGGAACCAAGGTCCGGGGTGGCGGTCCGAACCAAGGTCTGGGGTGGCGGTTGGAACCAATGGCCGGGGTGGCGATCGGAACCAATCCGGGGTGGCAATCGGAACCAAGGTCCGGGGTGGAGGTCGGAACCAAGGTCCGGGGGGGCGGTCGGAACCAATGTCCGGGGTGGCGGTCAGACCCAAGGGCCGGGGTGGCGGTCGGAACTATGGTCCGGGTTGGCGGTCGAAACAAAGGTCATGGGTCGTGGGCGGAACCATGGTCCGGGGTCGCGGTCGGAACCAAGGTCCGGGGTGGCGGTCGGAACCAAGGACCGGGGTGGCGGTCGGAACCATGTTCCGGGGTGGCGGTCGGAACCAATGTCCGGGGTGGCGGTCGGAACCAAGGTCCGGGGTGGCGGTCGGAAACAAGGTCCGGGGTGGCGGTTGGAACCAAGGACCGGGGTGGCGGTTGGAACCAAGGTCCGCGGGGGCGGACGGAACCAAGGTCCGGGGTGGCGTTCGGAACCAAGGTCCGGGGTGGCGGTCCGAACCAAGGTCCGGGGTGGCGGTCGGAACCACGTTCCAGGGTGGCGGTCGGATCCAAGGTCCACGGGGGCAGACGGAACCAAGGTCCGGGGTGGCGTTCTGAAACAAGGTCCGGTGTGGCGGTCCGAACTAAGGTCCGGGGTGGCGGTCGGAGCCAAAGTCCGGTGTGGCGGTCGGAACCAGGTTCCGTTGTGGCGGTCGGAACCAAAGTCCGGGGTGGCGGTCGGAACCACGGTCTGGGGTGGCGGTCGGAACCAAGGTCCGGGGTGGCGGTCGGAACCAAGGTCCGGGGTGGCGGTTGGAACCAAGGTCCGGGGTGGCGGTCGGAACCAGGTTCCGTGGTGGCGGTAGGAACCAGTGTCTGGGGTGGCGGTCGGAACCAAGGTCCGGCGTGGCGGTCGGAACCAAGGTCCGGGGTGGCGGTCGGAACGAAGGTCCGGGGTGGCGGACGGAACCAAGGTCCGGCGTGGCGGTCGGAACCAAGCTCCGGGGTGGCGGTCGGAACCATGGTCCGGGGTGGCGGTTGGAACCAAGGACCGGGGTGGCGGTCGGAACCACGTTCCGCGGTGGCTGTCGGATCCAATGTCCAGTGTGGCGGTCGGAACCAAGGTCCGGGGTGGCGGTTGGAATGAAGGTCCGGGGTGGCGGTCAGAACCAAGGTCCGGGGTGGCGGTCGGAACCAAGGTCCGGAGTGGCGGTCCGAACCAAAGTTCGGGGTGGCGGTCGGAACCAAGGTCCGGTGTGGCGGTCGGAACCAATGTCCGGGGTGGCGGTCGGAACCAATGTCCGAGGTGGCGGTCGGAACCAAGGTCCGGGGTGGCGGTCGGAACCAAGGTCCGGGGTAGCGGTCGGAACCAAGGTCCGGGGTGGCGGTCGGAACCAAGGACCGGGGTGGCGGTCGGAACCATGTTCCGGGGTGGCGGTCGGAACCAATGTCCGGGGTGGCGGTCGGAACCAAGGTCCGGGGTGGCGGTCGGAACCAAGGTCCGGGGTGGCGGTTGGAACCAAGGACCGGGGTGGCGGTTGGAACCAAGGTCCGCGGGGGCGGACGGAACCAAGGTCCGGGGTGGCGTTCGGAACCAAGGTCCGGGGTGGCAGTCAGATCCAAGTTCCGGCGTGGCGGTCGGAACCAAGGTCCGGGGTGGCGTTCGGAACCAAGGTCCGGGTTGGCGGTTGGAACCAAGGACCGGGGTGGCGTTCGGAATCACGTTCCGGGGTGGCGGGCGGACCCAATGTCCAGGGTGGTGGTCAGAACCAAGGTCCGGGGTGGCGGTTGGGAAGAAGGTCCGGGGTGGCGGTCGGAAAAAAGGTCCGGGGTGGCGGTTGGAACGCAGGACCGGGGTGGCGGTCGGAACCACGTTCCGGGGTGACGGTCAGAACCAAGGTCCGGGGTGGCGGTCGGAACCAAAGTCCGGGGTGGCGGTCGGAACCAAGTTCCGTGGTGGCGGTCGGAACTAAGGTCCGGGGGGGCGGTCGGGATCAAGGTCCGCAGTGGCGGTCGGAACCAAGGTCAGGGGTGGCGGCGGGAACCACGTTCTGGGGTGGCGGTCGGAACCAAGGTCCGGGGTGGCGGTCGGAACCAAGGCCCGGGGTGGCGTTCGGAACCAAGTTACGGGGTGGCGGTCGGAACCAAGGGCCGGGGTGGCGGGCGGAATCAAGGTCCGGGGTGGCGGTCGGACCCAAGGTCCGGGGTGATGGTCGGAACTATGGTCCGGGTTGGCGGTCGAAACAAAGGTCCGGGGTGGCGGTTGGAACCAAGGACCGGGGTGGCGGTCGGAACCACGTTCCGGGGTGGCGGTCGGAACCAAGGTCCGGGGTGGCGTTACGAACCAAGGTCCGGGGTGGCGGTCGGAACCAATGTCCGGGGTGGCGGTCGGAACTAAGGTCCGGGGTGGCAGTCGGAACCAAGGTCCGGATTGGCAGTCGAAACCAAGATCCGGAGTGGCGGTCGGAACCAAGGTCCGGGGTGGCAGTCGGAACCAAGTTCCGGCGTGGCGGTCGGAACCAAGGTCCGGGGTGGCGTTCGGAACCAAGGTCCGGGTTGGCGGTTGGAACCAAGGACCGGGGTGGCGTTCGGAATCACGTTCCGGGGTGGCGGTCGGACCCAATGTCCAGGGTGGCGGCAGGGAACAAGGTCCGGGGTGGCGTTCGGAACCAAGGTCCGGGGTGGCGGTTGGAACGCAGGACCGGGGTGGCGGTCGGAACCACGTTCCGGGGTGGCGGTCAGAACCAAGGTCCGGGGTGGCGGTCGGAACCAAGGTCCGGGGGGGCGTTCGGAACCTGGGTCCGGGGTGGCGATCGGAAGTACGGTCCGGGGTGGCGGTCGGAACCAAGGTCCGGGGTGGTGATCGGAACCAAGGTCCGAGGTGGAGGTCGGAACCAAGGTCCTGGGTGGCGGTCGGAACCAAGGTCCGGCGTGGCTGTCGGAACCAAGGACCGGGGTGGCGGTCGGAACCATTTTCCGGGGTGGCGGTCGGAACCAATGTCCGGGGTGGCGGGAGGAACCAAGGTCCGGGGGGGCGGACGGAACCAAGGTCCGAGGTGGCGTTCTGAACCAAGGTCCGGGGAGGCGGTCGGAAACAAGGTCACGTGTGGCGTTCGAACCACCTTCCGGTGTGGCGGTCGGAACGAAGGTCCGGGTTGACAGTCAAAACTAAGGTCCAAGGTGGCGGTCGGAACCAATGGCCGGGGTGGGGATCGGAACCAATCCGGGGTGGCAGTCGGAACCAAGGTCCGGGGTGGAGGTCGGAACCAAGGTCCGGGGGGGCGGTCGGAACCAAGGTCCGGGGTGGCGGTCAGACCCAAGGGCCGGGGTGGGGGTCGGAACTATGGTCCGGGTTGGCGGTCGAAACAAAGGTCATGGGTCGTGGGCGGAACCATGGTCCGGGGTCGCGGTCGGAACCAAGGTCCGGGGTGGCGGTCGGAACCAAGGACCGGGGTGGCGGTCGGAACCATGTTCCGGGGTGGCGGTCGGAACCAATGTCCGGGGTGGCGGTCGGAAGCAAGGTCCGGGGTGGCGGTCGGAACCAAGGTCCAGGGTGGCGGTTGGAACCAAGGACCGGGGTGGCGGTTGGAACCAAGGTCCGCGGGGGCGGACGGAACCAAGGTCCGGGGTGGCGTTCGGAACCAAGGTCCGGGGTGGCGGTCCGAACCAAGGTCCGGGGTGGCGGTCGGAACCACGTTCCGGGGTGGCGGTCGGATCCAAGGTCCGCGGGGGCGGACGGAACCAAGGTCCGGGGTGGCGTTCTGAAACAAGGTCCGGGGTGGCGGTCCGAACTAAGGTCCGGGGTGGCGGTCGGAGCCAAAGTCCGGTGTGGCGGTCGGAACCAGGTTCCGTTGTGGCGGTCGGAACCAAAGTCCGGGGTGGCGGTCGGAACCACGGTCTGGGGTGGCGGTCGGAACCAAGGTCCGGGGTGGCGGTCGGAACCAAGGTCCGGGGTGGCGGTTGGAACCAAGGTCCGGGGTGGCGGTCGGAACCAGGTTCCGTGGTGGCGGTAGGAACCAATGTCCGGGGTGGCGGTCGGAACCAAGGTCCGGCGTGGCGGTCGGAACCAAGGTCCGGGGTGGCGGTCGGAACCAAGGTCCGGGGTGGCGGTCGGAACCAAGGTCCGGGGTGGCGGACGGAACCAAGGTCCGGCGTGGCGGTCGGAACCAAGCTCCGGGGTGGCGGTCGGAACCATGGTCCGGGGTGGCGGTTGGAACCAAGGACCGGGGTAGCGGTCGGAACCACGTTCCGCGGTGGCTGTCGGATCCAATGTCCAGTGTGGCGGTCGGAACCAAGGTCCGGGGTGGCGGTTGGAATGAAGGTCCGGGGTGGCGGTCGGAACCAAGGTCCGGGGTGGCGGTCGGAACCAAGGTCCGGGGTGGCGGTCCGAACCAAAGTTCGGGGTGGCGGTCGGAACCAAGGTCCGGTGTGGCGGTCGGAACCAATGTCCGGGGTGGCGGTCGGAAACAAAGTCCGGGGTGGCGGTCGGAACCAAGTTCCGGGGTGGCTGTCGGAACCAAGGTCCGGGGTGGCGGTCGGAAACAAAGTCCGGGGTGGCGGTCGGAACCAAGTTCCGTGGTGGCGGTCTGAGCCAATGTCCGAGGTGGCGGTCGGAACCAAGGTCCGGGGTGGCGGTCGGAACCATGGTCCGGGGTGGCGGTCGGAAATAAGTTCCGGGGTGGCGGTCGGAACCAAGGTCCGGGGTGGCGGTCGGAACCAAGGTCCGGGGTGGCGGTCGGAACCAAGGTCTGGGGTGGCGGTCGGAACCAAGGTCCGGGTTGGCGGTCGGAACCACAGTCCGGGGTGGCGGTCGGAACCAAGGTCCGGTGTGGTGGTCCGAACCAAGGTCCGGGGTGGCGGTCGGAACCAAGGTCCGGGGTGGCGGTCGGAAACAAGGTCCGGGGTGGCGATCGGAAGTACGGTCCGGGGTGGCGGTCGGAACCAAGGTCCGGGGTGGTGGTCGGAACCAAGGTCCGGCGTGGCTGTCGGAACCAAGGTCCGGGGTGGCGGTCCGAACCAAGGTCTGGGGTGGCGGTTGGAACCAATGGCCGGGGTGGCGATCGGAACCAATCCGGGGTGGCAATCGGAACCAAGGTCCGGGGTGGAGGTCGGAACCAAGGTCCGGGGGGGCGGTCGGAACCAATGTCCGGGGTGGCGGTCAGACCCAAGGGCCGGGGTGGCGGTCGGAACTATGGTCCGGGTTGGCGGTCGAAACAAAGGTCATGGGTCGTGGGCGGAACCATGGTCCGGGGTCGCGGTCGGAACCAAGGTCCGGGGTGGCGGTCGGAACCAAGGACCGGGGTGGCGGTCGGAACCATGTTCCGGGGTGGCGGTCGGAACCAATGTCCGGGGTGGCGGTCGGAACCAAGGTCCGGGGTGGCGGTCGGAACCAAGGTCCGGGGTGGCGGTTGGAACCAAGGACCGGGGTGGCGGTTGGAACCAAGGTCCGCGGGGGCGGACGGAACCAATGTCCGGGGTGGCGTTCGGAACCAAGGTCCGGGGTGGCGGTCCGAACCAAGGTCCGGGGTGGCGGTCGGAACCACGTTCCAGGGTGGCGGTCGGATCCAAGGTCCACGGGGGCAGACGGAACCAAGGTCCGGGGTGGCGTTCTGAAACAAGGTCCGGGGTGGCGGTCCGAACTAAGGTCCGGGGTGGCGGTCGGAGCCAAAGTCTGGTGTGGCGGTCGGAACCAGGTTCCGTTGTGGCGGTCGGAACCAAAGTCCGGGGTGGCGGTCGGAACCATGTTCCGGGGTGGCGGTCGGAACCAATGTCCGGGGTGGCGGTCGGAACCAAGGTCCGGTGTGGCGGTCGGAACCAATGTCCGGGGTGGCGGTCGGAACCAATGTCCGAGGTGGCGGTCGGAACCAAGGTCCGGGGTGGCGGTCGGAACCAAGGTCCGGGGTGGCGGTCGGAACCAAGGTCCGGGGTGGCAGTCGGAACCAAGGTCCGGGGTGGCGGACGGAACCAAGGTCCGGCGTGGCGGTCGGAACCAAGCTCCGGGGTGGCGGTCGGAACCATGGTCCGGGGTGGCGGTTGGAACCAAGGACCGGGGTAGCGGTCGGAACCACGTTCCGCGTTGGCTGTCGGATCCAATGTCCAGTGTGGCGGTCGGAACCAAGGTCCGGGGTGGCGGTTGGAATGAAGGTCCGGGGTGGCGGTCGGAACCAAGGTCCGGGGTGGCGGTCGGAACCAAGGTCCGGGGTGGCGGTCCGAACCAAAGTTCGGGGTGGCGGTCGGAACCATGGTCCGGTGTGGCGGTCGGAACCAATGTCCGGGGTGGCGGTCGGAAACAAAGTCCGGGGTGGCGGTCGGAACCAAGTTCCGGGGTGGCTGTCGGAACCAAGGTCCGGGGTGGCGGTCGGAAACAAAGTCCGGGGTGGCGGTCGGAACCAAGTTCCGTGGTGGCGGTGTGAGCCAATGTCCGGGGTGGCGGTCGGAACCAAGGTCCGGGGTGGCGGTCGGAACCATGGTCCGGGGTGGCGGTCGGAAATAAGTTCCGGGGTGGCGGTCGGAACCAAGGTCCGGGGTGGCGGTCGGAACCAAGGTCCGGGGTGGCGGTCGGAACCAAGGTCTGGGGTGGCGGTCGGAACCAAGGTCCGGGTTGGCGGTCGGAACCACAGTCCGGGGTGGCGGTCGGAACCAAGGTCCGGTGTGGTGGTCCGAACCAAGGTCCGGGGTGGCGGTCGGAACCAAGGTCCGGGGTGGCGGTCGGAAACAAGGTCCGGGGTGGCGATCGGAAGTACGGTCCGGGGTGGCGGTCGGAACCAAGGTCCGGGGTGGTGGTCGGAACCAAGGTCCGGCGTGGCTGTCGGAACCAAGGTCCGGGGTGGCGGTCCGAACCAAGGTCTGGGGTGGCGGTTGGAACCAATGGCCGGGGTGGCGATCGGAACCAATCCGGGTTGGCAATCGGAACCAAGGTCCGGGGTGGAGGTCGGAACCAAGGTCCGGGGGGGCGGTCGGAACCAATGTCCGGGGTGGCGGTCAGACCCAAGGGCCGGGGTGGCGGTCGGAACTATGGTCCGGGTTGGCGGTCGAAACAAAGGTCATGGGTCGTGGGCGGAACCATGGTCCGGGGTCGCGGTCGGAACCAAGGTCCGGGGTGGCGGTCGGAACCAAGGACCGGGGTGGCGGTCGGAACCATGTTCCGGGGTGGCGGTCGGAACCAATGTCCGGGGTGGCGGTCGGAACCAAGGTCCGGGGTGGCGGTCGGAACCAAGGTCCGGGGTGGCGGTTGGAACCAAGGACCGGGGTGGCGGTTGGAACCAAGGTCCGCGGGGGCGGACGGAACCAAGGTCCGGGGTGGCGTTCGGAACCAAGGTCCGGGGTGGCGGTCCGAACCAAGGTCCGGGGTGGCGGTCGGAACCACGTTCCAGGGTGGCGGTCGGATCCAAGGTCCACGGGGGCAGACGGAACCAAGGTCCGGGGTGGCGTTCTGAAACAAGGTCCGGTGTGGCGGTCCGAACTAAGGTCCGGGGTGGCGGTCGGAGCCAAAGTCCGGTGTGGCGGTCGGAACCAGGTTCCGTTGTGGCGGTCGGAACCAAAGTCCGGGGTGGCGGTCGGAACCACGGTCTGGGGTGGCGGTCGGAACCAAGGTCCGGGGTGGCGGTCGGAACCAAGGTCCGGGGTGGCGGTTGGAACCAAGGTCCGGGGTGGCGGTCGGAACCAGGTTCCGTGGTGGCGGTAGGAACCAGTGTCTGGGGTGGCGGTCGGAACCAAGGTCCGGCGTGGCGGTCGGAACCAAGGTCCGGGGTGGCGGTCGGAACGAAGGTCCGGGGTGGCGGACGGAACCAAGGTCCGGCGTGGCGGTCGGAACCAAGCTCCGTGGTGGCGGTCGGAACCATGGTCCGGGGTGGCGGTTGGAACCAAGGACCGGGGTGGCGGTCGGAACCACGTTCCGCGGTGGCTGTCGGATCCAATGTCCAGTGTGGCGGTCGGAACCAAGGTCCGGGGTGGCGGTTGGAATGAAGGTCCGGGGTGGCGGTCAGAACCAAGGTCCGGGGTGGCGGTCGGAACCAAGGTCCGGAGTGGCGGTCCGAACCAAAGTTCGGGGTGGCGGTCGGAACCAAGGTCCGGTGTGGCGGTCGGAACCAATTTCCGGGGTGGCGGTCGGAACCAATGTCCGAGGTGGCGGTCGGAACCAAGGTCCGGGGTGGCGGTCGGAACCAAGGTCCGGGGTAGCGGTCGGAACCAAGGTCCGGGGTGGCGGTCGGAACCAAGGACCGGGGTGGCGGTCGGAACCATGTTCCGGGGTGGCGGTCGGAACCAATGTCCGGGGTGGCGGTCGGAACCAAGGTCCGGGGTGGCGGTCGGAACCAAGGTCCGGGGTGGCGGTTGGAACCAAGGACCGGGGTGGCGGTTGGAACCAAGGTCCGCGGGGGCGGACGGAACCAAGGTCCGGGGTGGCGTTCGGAACCAAGGTCCGGGGTGGCAGTCAGATCCAAGTTCCGGCGTGGCGGTCGGAACCAAGGTCCGGGGTGGCGTTCGGAACCAAGGTCCGGGTTGGCGGTTGGAACCAAGGACCGGGGTGGCGTTCGGAATCACGTTCCGGGGTGGCGGGCGGACCCAATGTCCAGGGTGGTGGTCAGAACCAAGGTCCGGGGTGGCGGTTGGGAAGAAGGTCCGGGGTGGCGGTCGGAAAAAAGGTCCGGGGTGGCGGTTGGAACGCAGGACCGGGGTGGCGGTCGGAACCACGTTCCGGGGTGACGGTCAGAACCAAGGTCCGGGGTGGCGGTCGGAACCAAAGTCCGGGGTGGCGGTCGGAACCAAGTTCCGTGGTGGCGGTCGGAACTAAGGTCCGGGGGGGCGGTCGGGATCAAGGTCCGCAGTGGCGGTCGGAACCAAGGTCAGGGGTGGCGGCGGGAACCACGTTCTGGGGTGGCGGTCGGAACCAAGGTCCGGGGTGGCGGTCGGAACCAAGGCCCGGGGTGGCGTTCGGAACCAAGTTACGGGGTGGCGGTCGGAACCAAGGGCCGGGGTGGCGGGCGGAATCAAGGTCCGGGGTGGCGGTCGGACCCAAGGTCCGGGGTGATGGTCGGAACTATGGTCCGGGTTGGCGGTCGAAACAAAGGTCCGGGGTGGCGGTTGGAACCAAGGACCGGGGTGGCGGTCGGAACCACGTTCCGGGGTGGCGGTCGGAACCAAGGTCCGGGGTGGCGTTACGAACCAAGGTCCGGGGTGGCGGTCGGAACCAATGTCCGGGGTGGCGGTCGGAACTAAGGTCCGGGGTGGCAGTCGGAACCAAGGTCCGGATTGGCAGTCGAAACCAAGATCCGGAGTGGCGGTCGGAACCAAGGTCCGGGGTGGCAGTCGGAACCAAGTTCCGGCGTGGCGGTCGGAACCAAGGTCCGGGGTGGCGTTCGGAACCAAGGTCCGGGTTGGCGGTTGGAACCAAGGACCGGGGTGGCGTTCGGAATCACGTTCCGGGGTGGCGGTCGGACCCAATGTCCAGGGTGGCGGCAGGGAACAAGGTCCGGGGTGGCGTTCGGAACCAAGGTCCGGGGTGGCGGTTGGAACGCAGGACCGGGGTGGCGGTCGGAACCACGTTCCGGGGTGGCGGTCAGAACCAAGGTCCGGGGTGGCGGTCGGAACCAAGGTCCGGGGGGGCGTTCGGAACCTGGGTCCGGGGTGGCGATCGGAAGTACGGTCCGGGGTGGCGGTCGGAACCAAGGTCCGGGGTGGTGATCGGAACCAAGGTCCGAGGTGGAGGCCGGAACCAAGGTCCTGGGTGGAGGTCGGAACCAAGGTCCGGCGTGGCTGTCGGAACCAAGGACCGGGGTGGCGGTCGGAACCATTTTCCGGGGTGGCGGTCGGAACCAATGTCCGGGGTGGCGGGAGGAACCAAGGTCCGGGGTGGCAGTCGGAACCAAGTTCCGGCGTGGCGGTCGGAACCAAGGTCCGGGGTGGCGTTCGGAACCAAGGTCCGGGTTGGCGGTTGGAACCAAGGACCGGGGTGGCGTTCGGAATCACGTTCCGGGGTGGCGGTCGGACCCAATGTCCAGGGTGGCGGCAGGGAACAAGGTCCGGGGTGGCGTTCGGAACCAAGGTCCGGGGTGGCGGTTGGAACGCAGGACCGGGGTGGCGGTCGGAACCACGTTCCGGGGTGGCGGTCAGAACCAAGGTCCGGGGTGGCGGTCGGAACCAAGGTCCGGGGGGGCGTTCGGAACCTGGGTCCGGGGTGGCGATCGGAAGTACGGTCCGGGGTGGCGGTCGGAACCAAGGTCCGGGGTGGTGATCGGAACCAAGGTCCGAGGTGGAGGCCGGAACCAAGGTCCTGGGTGGCGGTCGGAACCAAGGTCCGGCGTGGCTGTCGGAACCAAGGACCGGGGTGGCGGTCGGAACCATTTTCCGGGGTGGCGGTCGGAACCAATGTCCGGGGTGGCGGGAGGAACCAAGGTCCGGGGGGGCGGACGGAACCAAGGTCCGAGGTGGCGTTCTGAACCAAGGTCCGGGGAGGCGGTCGGAAACAAGGTCACGTGTGGCGTTCGAACCACCTTCCGGTGTGGCGGTCGGAACGAAGGTCCGGGTTGACAGTCAAAACTAAGGTCCAAGGTGGCGGTCGGAACCAATGGCCGGGGTGGGGATCGGAACCAATCCGGGGTGGCAGTCGGAACCAAGGTCCGGGGTGGAGGTCGGAACCAAGGTCCGGGGGGGCGGTCGGAACCAAGGTCCGGGGTGGCGGTCAGACCCAAGGGCCGGGGTGGGGGTCGGAACTATGGTCCGGGTTGGCGGTCGAAACAAAGGTCATGGGTCGTGGGCGGAACCATGGTCCGGGGTCGCGGTCGGAACCAAGGTCCGGGGTGGCGGTCGGAACCAAGGACCGGGGTGGCGGTCGGAACCATGTTCCGGGGTGGCGGTCGGAACCAATGTCCGGGGTGGCGGTCGGAACCAAGGTCCGGGGTGGCGGTCGGAACCAAGGTCCAGGGTGGCGGTTGGAACCAAGGACCGGGGTGGCGGTTGGAACCAAGGTCCGCGGGGGCGGACGGAACCAAGGTCCGGGGTGGCGTTCGGAACCAAGGTCCGGGGTGGCGGTCCGAACCAAGGTCCGGGGTGGCGGTCGGAACCACGTTCCGGGGTGGCGGTCGGATCCAAGGTCCGCGGGGGCGGACGGAACCAAGGTCCGGGGTGGCGTTCTGAAACAAGGTCCGGGGTGGCGGTCCGAACTAAGGTCCGGGGTGGCGGTCGGAGCCAAAGTCCGGTGTGGCGGTCGGAACCAGGTTCCGTTGTGGCGGTCGGAACCAAAGTCCGGGGTGGCGGTCGGAACCACGGTCTGGGGTGGCGGTCGGAACCAAGGTCCGGGGTGGCGGTCGGAACCAAGGTCCGGGGTGGCGGTTGGAACCAAGGTCCGGGGTGGCGGTCGGAACCAGGTTCCGTGGTGGCGGTAGGAACCAATGTCCGGGGTGGCGGTCGGAACCAAGGTCCGGCGTGGCGGTCGGAACCAAGGTCCGGGGTGGCGGTCGGAACCAAGGTCCGGGGTGGCGGTCGGAACCAAGGTCCGGGGTGGCGGACGGAACCAAGGTCCGGCGTGGCGGTCGGAACCAAGCTCCGGGGTGGCGGTCGGAACCATGGTCCGGGGTGGCGGTTGGAACCAAGGACCGGGGTAGCGGTCGGAACCACGTTCCGCGGTGGCTGTCGGATCCAATGTCCAGTGTGGCGGTCGGAACCAAGGTCCGGGGTGGCGGTTGGAATGAAGGTCCGGGGTGGCGGTCGGAACCAAGGTCCGGGGTGGCGGTCGGAACCAAGGTCCGGGGTGGCGGTCCGAACCAAAGTTCGGGGTGGCGGTCGGAACCAAGGTCCGGTGTGGCGGTCGGAACCAATGTCCGGGGTGGCGGTCGGAAACAAAGTCCGGGGTGGCGGTCGGAACCAAGTTCCGGGGTGGCTGTCGGAACCAAGGTCCGGGGTGGCGGTCGGAAACAAAGTCCGGGGTGGCGGTCGGAACCAAGTTCCGTGGTGGCGGTCTGAGCCAATGTCCGAGGTGGCGGTCGGAACCAAGGTCCGGGGTGGCGGTCGGAACCATGGTCCGGGGTGGCGGTCGGAAATAAGTTCCGGGGTGGCGGTCGGAACCAAGGTCCGGGGTGGCGGTCGGAACCAAGGTCCGGGGTGGCGGTCGGAACCAAGGTCTGGGGTGGCGGTCGGAACCAAGGTCCGGGTTGGCGGTCGGAACCACAGTCCGGGGTGGCGGTCGGAACCAAGGTCCGGTGTGGTGGTCCGAACCAAGGTCCGGGGTGGCGGTCGGAACCAAGGTCCGGGGTGGCGGTCGGAAACAAGGTCCGGGGTGGCGATCGGAAGTACGGTCCGGGGTGGCGGTCGGAACCAAGGTCCGGGGTGGTGGTCGGAACCAAGGTCCGGCGTGGCTGTCGGAACCAAGGTCCGGGGTGGCGGTCCGAACCAAGGTCTGGGGTGGCGGTTGGAACCAATGGCCGGGGTGGCGATCGGAACCAATCCGGGGTGGCAATCGGAACCAAGGTCCGGGGTGGAGGTCGGAACCAAGGTCCGGGGGGGCGGTCGGAACCAATGTCCGGGGTGGCGGTCAGACCCAAGGGCCGGGGTGGCGGTCGGAACTATGGTCCGGGTTGGCGGTCGAAACAAAGGTCATGGGTCGTGGGCGGAACCATGGTCCGGGGTCGCGGTCGGAACCAAGGTCCGGGGTGGCGGTCGGAACCAAGGACCGGGGTGGCGGTCGGAACCATGTTCCGGGGTGGCGGTCGGAACCAATGTCCGGGGTGGCGGTCGGAACCAAGGTCCGGGGTGGCGGTCGGAACCAAGGTCCGGGGTGGCGGTTGGAACCAAGGACCGGGGTGGCGGTTGGAACCAAGGTCCGCGGGGGCGGACGGAACCAATGTCCGGGGTGGCGTTCGGAACCAAGGTCCGGGGTGGCGGTCCGAACCAAGGTCCGGGGTGGCGGTCGGAACCACGTTCCAGGGTGGCGGTCGGATCCAAGGTCCACGGGGGCAGACGGAACCAAGGTCCGGGGTGGCGTTCTGAAACAAGGTCCGGGGTGGCGGTCCGAACTAAGGTCCGGGGTGGCGGTCGGAGCCAAAGTCCGGTGTGGCGGTCGGAACCAGGTTCCGTTGTGGCGGTCGGAACCAAAGTCCGGGGTGGCGGTCGGAACCACGGTCTGGGGTGGCGGTCGGAACCAAGGTCCGGGGTGGCGGTCGGAACCAAGGTCCGGGGTGGCGGTTGGAACCAAGGTCCGGGGTGGCGGTCGGAACCAGGTTCCGTGGTGGCGGTAGGAACCAATGTCTGGGGTGGCGGTCGGAACCAAGGTCCGGCGTGGCGGTCGGAACCAAGGTCCGGGGTGGCGGTCGGAACGAAGGTCCGGGGTGGCGGACGGAACCAAGGTCCGGCGTGGCGGTCGGAACCAAGCTCCGGGGTGGCGGTCGGAACCATGGTCCGGGGTGGCGGTTGGAACCAAGGACCGGGGTGGCGGTCGGAACCACGTTCCGCGGTGGCTGTCGGATCCAATGTCCAGTGTGGCGGTCGGAACCAAGGTCCGGGGTGGCGGTTGGAATGAAGGTCCGGGGTGGCGGTCAGAACCAAGGTCCGGGGTGGCGGTCGGAACCAAGGTCCGGAGTGGCGGTCCGAACCAAAGTTCGGGGTGGCGGTCGGAACCAAGGTCCGGTGTGGCGGTCGGAACCAATGTCCGGGGTGGCGGTCGGAACCAATGTCCGTGGTGGCGGTCGGAACCAAGGTCCGGGGTGGCGGTCGGAACCAAGGTCCGGGGTAGCGGTCGGAACCAAGGTCCGGGGTGGCGGTCGGAACCAAGGACCGGGGTGGCGGTCGGAACCATGTTCCGGGGTGGCGGTCGGAACCAATGTCCGGGGTGGCGGTCGGAACCATGGTCCGGGGTGGCGGTCGGAACCAAGGTCCGGGGTGGCGGTTGGAACCAAGGACCGGGGTGGCGGTTGGAACCAAGGTCCGCGGGGGCGGACGGAACCAAGGTCCGGGGTGGCGTTCGGAACCAAGGTCCGGGGTGGCGGTCCGAACCAAGGTCCGGGGTGGCGGTCGGAACCACGTTCCGGGGTGGCGGTCGGATCCAAGGTCCGCGGGGGCGGATGGAACCAAGGTCCGGGGTGGCGTTCTGAAACAAGGTCCGGGGTGGCGGTCCGAACTAAGGTCCGGGGTGGCGGTCGGAGCCAAAGTCCGGTGTGGCGGTCGGAACCAGGTTCCGTTGTGGCGGTCGGAACCAAAGTCCGGGGTGGCGGTCGGAACCACGGTCTGGGGTGGCGGTCGGAATCAAGGTCCGGGGTGGCGGTCGGAACCAAGGTCCGGGGTGGCGGTTGGAACCAAGGTCCGGGGTGGCGGTCGGAACCAGGTTCCATGGTGGCGGTAGGAACCAATGTCCGGGGTGGCGGTCGGAACCAAGGTCCGGCGTGGCGGTCGGAACCAAGGTCCGGGGTGGCGGTCGGAACCAAGGTCCGGGGTGGCGGTCGGAACCAAGGTCCGGGGTGGCGGACGGAACCAAGGTCCGGCGTGGCGGTCGGAACCAAGCTCCGGGGTGGCGGTCGGAACCATGGTCCGGGGTGGCGGTTGGAACCAAGGACCGGGGTGGCGGTCGGAACCACGTTCCGCGGTGGCTGTCGGATCCAATGTCCAGTGTGGCGGTCGGAACCAAGGTCCGGGGTGGCGGTTGGAATGAAGGTCCGGGGTGGCGGTCGGAACCAAGGTCCGGGGTGGCGGTCGGAACCAAGGTCCGGGGTGGCGGTCCGAACCAAAGTTCGGGGTGGCGGTCGGAACCAAGGTCCGGTGTGGCGGTCGGAACCAATGTCCGGGGTGGCGGTCGGAAACAAAGTCCGGGGTGGCGGTCGGAACCAAGGTTCGGGGTGGCTGTCGGAACCAAGGTCCGGGGTGGCGGTCGGAAACAAAGTCCGGGGTGGCGGTCGGAACCAAGTTCCGTGGTGGCGGTGTGAGCCAATGTCCGGGGTGGCGGTCGGAACCAAGGTCCGGGGTGGCGGTCGGAACCATGGTCCGGGGTGGCGGTCGGAAATAAGTTCCGGGGTGGCGGTCGGAACCAAGGTCCGGGGTGGCGGTCGGAACCAAGGTCCGGGGTGGCGGTCGGAACCAAGGTCTGGGGTGGCGGTCGGAACCAAGGTCCGGGTTGGCGGTCGGAACCACAGTCCGGGGTGGCGGTCGGAACCAAGGTCCGGTGTGGTGGTCCGAACCAAGGTCCGGGGTGGCGGTCGGAACCAAGGTCCGGGGTGGCGGTCGGAAACAAGGTCCGGGGTGGCGATCGGAAGTACGGTCCGGGGTGGCGGTCGGAACCAAGGTCCGGGGTGGTGGTCGGAACCAAGGTCCGGCGTGGCTGTCGGAACCAAGGTCCGGGGTGGCGGTCCGAACCAAGGTCTGGGGTGGCGGTTGGAACCAATGGCCGGGGTGGCGATCGGAACCAATCCGGGGTGGCAATCGGAACCAAGGTCCGGGGTGGAGGTCGGAACCAAGGTCTGGGGGGGCGGTCGGAACCAATGTCCGGGGTGGCGGTCAGACCCAAGGGCCGGGGTGGCGGTCGGAACTATGGTCCGGGTTGGCGGTCGAAACAAAGGTCATGGGTCGTGGGCGGAACCATGGTCCGGGGTCGCGGTCGGAACCAAGGTCCGGGGTGGCGGTCGGAACCAAGGACTGGGGTGGCGGTCGGAACCATGTTCCGGGGTGGCGGTCGGAACCAATGTCCGGGGTGGCGGTCGGAACCAAGGTCCGGGGTGGCGGTCGGAACCAAGGTCCGGGGTGGCGGTTGGAACCAAGGACCGGGGTGGCGGTTGGAACCAAGGTCCGCGGGGGCGGACGGAACCAAGGTCCGGGGTGGCGTTCGGAACCAAGGTCCGGGGTGGCGGTCCGAACCAAGGTCCGGGGTGGCGGTCGGAACCACGTTCCAGGGTGGCGGTCGGATCCAAGGTCCACGGGGGCAGACGGAACCAAGGTCCGGGGTGGCGTTCTGAAACAAGGTCCGGGGTGGCGGTCCGAACTAAGGTCCGGGGTGGCGGTCGGAGCCAAAGTCCGGTGTGGCGGTCGGAACCAGGTTCCGTTGTGGCGGTCGGAACCAAAGTCCGGGGTGGCGGTCGGAACCACGGTCTGGGGTGGCGGTCGGAACCAAGGTCTGGGGTGGCGGTCGGAACCAAGGTCCGGGGTGGCGGTTGGAACCAAGGTCCGGGGTGGCGGTCGGAACCAGGTTCCGTGGTGGCGGTAGGAACCAATGTCTGGGGTGGCGGTCGGAACCAAGGTCCGGCGTGGCGGTCGGAACCAAGGTCCGGGGTGGCGGTCGGAACGAAGGTCCGGGGTGGCGGACGGAACCAAGGTCCGGCGTGGCGGTCGGAACCAAGCTCCGGGGTGGCGGTCGGAACCATGGTCCGGGGTGGCGGTTGGAACCAAGGACCGGGGTGGCGGTCGGAACCACGTTCCGCGGTGGCTGTCGGATCCAATGTCCAGTGTGGCGGTCGGAACCAAGGTCCGGGGTGGCGGTTGGAATGAAGGTCCGGGGTGGCGGTCGGAACCAAGGTCCGGGGTGGCGGTCGGAACCAAGGTCCGGAGTGGCGGTCCGAACCAAAGTTCGGGGTGGCGGTCGGAACCAAGGTCCGGTGTGGCGGTCGGAACCAATGTCCGGGGTGGCGGTCGGAACCAATGTCCGAGGTGGCGGTCGGAACCAAGGTCCGGGGTGGCGGTCGGAACCAAGGTCCGGGGTAGCGGTCGGAACCAAGGTCCGGGGTGGCGGTCGGAACCAAGGTCCGGGGTGGCGGTCGGAACCAATGTCCGGGGTGGCGGTCGGAACCAAGTTCCGTGGTGGCGGTCGGAACCAAGGTCCGGGGGGCGGTCGGAACCAAGGTCCGGCGTGGCGTTCGGAACCAAGGTCAGGGGTGGCGGTCGGAAGTAAGGTCCGGGGTGGCGGTCGGAACCAAGGTCCGGGTTGGTGGTCGGAACCAAGGTCCGAGCTGGCGGTCGGAACCAAGGTCCGGGTTGCCGGTCGGAACCAAGGTCCGGCGTGGCGGTGAGAACCAAGGTCCGGGGGGCGGACGGAACCAAGGTCCAGGGTGGCGTTCTGAACCAAGGTCCGGGGTGGCGGTCCGAACCAAGGTCCGGGGTGGCGGTCGGAACCAATGTCCGAGGTGGCGGTCGGAACCAATGTCCGGGGTGGCGGTCGGAACCAAGGTCCATGGTGGCGGTCGGAACCAAGGTCCGGGGTGGCGGTCGGAACCAATGTCCGGGGTGGCGGTCGGATCCAAGGTCCTTGGTGGCGGTCGGAACCAAAGTCCGGTGTGGCGGTCGGAACCAGGTTCCGTGGTGGCGGTCGGAACCAAAGTCCGGCGTGGCGATCGGAACCACGGTCCGGGGTGACGGTCGGAACCAAGGTCCGGGGAGGCGGTCGGAACCAAGGTCCGGGGTGGCGGTCGGAACCAAGGTCCGGGGTGGCGGTCGGAACCAAGTTCCGTGGTGGCGGTCGGAACCAATGTCCGGGGTGGCGGTCGGAACTAAGGTCCGGGGTGGCGGTCGGAACCAAGGTCCGGATTGGTAGTTGAAACCAAGATCCGGAGTGGCGGTCGGAACCAAGGTCCGGGGTGGCAGTCAGATCCAAGTTCCGGCGTGGCGGTCGGAACCAAGGTCCGGGGTGGCGTTCGGAACCAAGGTCCGGGTTGGCGGTTGGAACCAAGGACCGGGGTGGCGTTCGGAATCACGTTCCGGGGTGGCGGTCGGACCCAATGTCCAGGGTGGTGGTCAGAACCAAGGTCCGGGGTGGCGGTTGGGAAGAAGGTCCGGGGTGGCGGTCGGAACCAAGGTCCGGGGTGGCGGTTGGAACGCAGGACCGGGGTGGCGGTCGGAACCACGTTCCGGGGTGACGGTCAGAACCAAGGTCCGGGGTGGCGGTCGGAACCAAAGTCCGGGGTGGCGGTTGGAACCAAGTTCCGTGGTGGCGGTCGGAACTAAGGTCCGGGGGGGCGGTCGGGATCAAGGTCCGCAGTGGCGGTCGGAACCAAGGTCAGGGGTGGCGGCGGGAACCACGTTCTGGGGTGGCGGTCGGAACCAAGGTCCGGGGTGGCGGTCGGAACCAAGGTCCGGGGTGGCGTTCGGAACCAAGTTACGGGGTGGCGGTCGGAACCAAGGGCCGGGGTGGCGGGCGGAATCAAGGTCCGGGGTGGCGGTCGGACCCAAGGTCCGGGGTGATGGTCGGAACTATGGTCCGGGTTGGCGGTCGAAACAAAGGTCCGGGGTGGCGGTTGGAACCAAGGACCGGGGTGGCGGTCGGAACCACGTTCCGGGGTGGCGGTCGGAACCAAGGTCCGGGGTGGCGGTCGGAACCAAGTTCCGGGGGGGCGGACGGAACCAAGGTCCGGGGTGGCGTTACGAACCAAGGTCCGGGGTGGCGGTCGGAACCAATGTCCGGGGTGGCGGTCGGAACTAAGGTCCGGGGTGGCAGTCGGAACCAAGGTCCGGATTGGCAGTCGAAACCAAGATCCGGAGTGGCGGTCGGAACCAAGGTCCGGGGTGGCAGTCGGAACCAAGTTCCGGCGTGGCGGTCGGAACCAAGGTCCGGGGTGGCGTTCGGAACCAAGGTCCGGGTTGGCGGTTGGAACCAAGGACCGGGGTGGCGTTCGGAATCACGTTCCGGGGTGGCGGTCGGACCCAATGTCCACGGTGGCGGTAGGGAACAAGGTCCGGGGTGGCGTTCGGAACCAAGGTCCGGGGTGGCGGTTGGAACGCAGGACCGGGGTGGCGGTCGGAACCACGTTCCGGGGTGGCGGTCAGAACCAAGGTCCGGGGTGGCGGTCGGAACCAAGGTCCGGGGGGGCGTTCGGAACCTGGGTCCGGGGTGGCGATCGGAAGTACGGTCCGGGGTGGCGGTCGGAACCAAGGTCCGGGGTGGTGGTCGGAACCAAGGTCCGAGGTGGAGGTCGGAACCAAGGTCCGGGGTGGCGGTCGGAACCAAGGTCCGGCGTGGCTGTCGGAACCAAGGTCCGGGGTGGCGGTCCGAACCAAGGTCTGGGGTGGCGGTTGGAACCAAGGACCGGGGTGGCGGTCGGAACCATTTTCCGGGGTGGCGGTCGGAACCAATGTCCGGGGTGGCGGTAGGAACCAAGGTCCGGGGGGGCGGACGGAACCAAGGTCCGAGGTGGCGTTCTGAACCAAGGTCCGGGGAGGCGGTCGGAAACAAGGTCACGTGTGGCGTTCGAACCACCTTCCGGTGTGGCGGTCGGAACGAAGGTCCGGGTTGACAGTCAAAACTAAGGTCCAAGGTGGCGGTCGGAACCAATGGCCGGGGTGGGGATCGGAACCAATCCGGGGTGGCAGTCGGAACCAAGGTCCGGGGTGGAGGTCGGAACCAAGGTCCGGGGGGGCGGTCGGAACCAAGGTCCGGGGTGGCGGTCAGACCCAAGGGCCGGGGTGGCGGTCGGAACTATGGTCCGGGTTGGCGGTCGAAACAAAGGTCATGGGTCGTGGGCGGAACCATGGTCCGGGGTCGCGGTCGGAACCAAGG
This sequence comes from Mustelus asterias, assembly GCF_964213995.1. Lineage (NCBI taxonomy): Eukaryota > Metazoa > Chordata > Chondrichthyes > Carcharhiniformes > Triakidae > Mustelus > Mustelus asterias. The sequence goes on from NW_027590166.1 coordinate 307,193, forward strand.
TCCGGGGTGGCGGTCGGAACCAAGGACCGGGGTGGCGGTCGGAACCATGTTCCGGGGTGGCGGTCGGAACCAATGTCCGGGGTGGCGGTCGGAACCAAGGTCCGGGGTGGCGGTCGGAACCAAGGTCCGGGGTGGCGGTTGGAACCAAGGACCGGGGTGGCGGTTGGAACCAAGGTCCGCGGGGGCGGACGGATCCAAGGTCCGGGGTGGCGTTCGGAACCAAGGTCCGGGGTGGCGGTCCGAACCAAGGTCCGGGGTGGCGGTCGGAACCACGTTCCGGGGTGGCGGTCGGATCCAAGGTCCGCGGGGGTGGACGGAACCAAGGACCGGGGTGGCGTTCTGAAACAAGGTCCGGGGTGGCGGTCCGAACTAAGGTCCGGGGTGGCGGTCGGAGCCAAAGTCCGGTGTGGCGGTCGGAACCAGGTTCCGTTGTGGCGGTCGGAACCAAAGTCCGGGGTGGCGGTCGGAACCACGATCTGGGGTGGCGGTCGGAACCAAGGTCCGGGGTGGCGGTCGGAACCAAGGTCCGGGGTGGCGGTTGGAACCAAGGTCCGGGGTGGCGGTCGGAACCAGGTTCCGTGGTGGCGGTAGGAACCAATGTCCGGGGTGGCGGTCGGAACCAAGGTCCGGCGTGGCGGTCGGAACCAAGGTCCGGGGTGGCGGTCGGAACCAAGGTCCGGGGTGGCGGTCGGAACCAAGGTCCGGGGTGGCGGACGGAACCAAGGTCCGGCGTGGCGGTCGGAACCAAGCTCCGGGGTGGCGGTCGGAACCATGGTCCGGGGTGGCGGTTGGAACCAAGGACCGGGGTGGCGGTCGGAACCACGTTCCGCGGTGGCTGTCGGATCCAATGTCCAGTGTGGCGGTCGGAACCAAGGTCCGGGGTGGCGGTTGGAATGAAGGTCCGGGGTGGCGGTCGGAACCAAGGTCCGGCGTGGCGGTCGGAACCAAGGTCCGGGGTGGCGGTCGGAACCAAGGTCCGGGGTGGCGGTCGGAACCAAGGTCCGGGGTGGCGGACGGAACCAAGGTCCGGCGTGGCGGTCGGAACCAAGCTCCGGGGTGGCGGTCGGAACCATGGTCCGGGGTGGCGGTTGGAACCAAGGACCGGGGTGGCGGTCGGAACCACGTTCCGCGGTGGCTGCCGGATCCAATGTCCAGTGTGGCGGTCGGAACCAAGGTCCGGGGTGGCGGTTGGAATGAAGGTCCGGGGTGGCGGTCGGAACCAAGGTCCGGGGTGGCGGTCGGAACCAAGGTCCGGGGTGGCGGTCCGAACCAAAGTTCGGGGTGGCGGTCGGAACCAAGGTCCGGTGTGGCGGTCGGAACCAATGTCCGGGGTGGCGGTCGGAAACAAAGTCCGGGGTGGCGGTCGGAACCAAGGTCCGGGGTGGCTGTCGGAACCAAGGTCCGGGGTGGCGGTCGGAAACAAAGTCCGGGGTGGCGGTCGGAACCAAGTTCCGTGGTGGCGGTGTGAGCCAATGTCCGGGGTGGCGGTCGGAACCAAGGTCCGGGGTGGCGGTCGGAACCATGGTCCGGGATGGCGGTCGGAAATAAGTTCCGGGGTGGCGGTCGGAACCAAGGTCCGGGGTGGCGGTCGGAACCAAGGTCCGGGGTGGCGGTCGGAACCAAGGTCTGGGGTGGCGGTCGGAACCAAGGTCCGGGTTGGCGGTCGGAACCACAGTCCGGGGTTGGCGGTCGGAACCAAGGTCCGGTGTGGTGGTCCGAACCAAGGTCCGGGGTGGCGGTCGGAACCAAGGTCCGGGGTGGCGGTCGGAAACAAGGTCCGGGGTGGCGATCGGAAGTACGGTCCGGGGTGGCGGTCGGAACCAAGGTCCGGGGTGGTGGTCGGAACCAAGGTCCGGCGTGGCTGTCGGAACCAAGGTCCGGGGTGGCTGTCCGAACCAAGGTCTGGGGTGGCGGTTGGAACCATTGGCCGGGGTGGCGATCGGAACCAATCCGGGGTGGCAATCGGAACCAAGGTCCGGGGTGGAGGTCGGAACCAAGGTCCGGGGGGGCGGTCGGAACCAATGTCCGGGGTGGCGGTCAGACCCAAGGGCCGGGGTGGCGGTCGGAACTATGGTCCGGGTTGGCGGTCAAAACAAAGGTCATGGGTCGTGGGCGGAACCATGGTCCGGGGTCGCGGTCGGAACCAAGGTCCGGGGTGGCGGTCGGAACCAAGGACTGGGGTGGCGGTCGGAATGAAGGTCCGGGGTGGCGGTTGGAATGAAGGTCCGGGGTGGCGGTCGGAACCAAGGTCCGGGGTGGCGGTCGGAACCAAGGTCCGGGGTGGCGGTTGGAATGAAGGTCCGGGGTGGCGGTCGGAACCAAGGTCCGGCGTGGCGGTCGGAACCAAGGTCCGGGGTGGCGGTCGGAACCAAGGTGCGGGGTGGCGGTCGGAACCAAGGTCCGGGGTGGCGGACGGAACCAAGGTCCGGCGTGGCGGTCGGAACCAAGCTCCGGGGTGGCGGTCGGAACCATGGTCCGGGGTGGCGGTTGGAACCAAGGACCGGGGTGGCGGTCGGAACCACGTTCCGCGGTGGCTGTCGGATCCAATGTCCAGTGTGGCGGTCGGAACCAAGGTCCGGGGTGGCGGTTGGAATGAAGGTCCGGGGTGGCGGTCGGAACCAAGGTCCGGGGTGGCGGTCGGAACCAAGGTCCGGGGTGGCGGTCCGAACCAAAGTTCGGGGTGGCGGTCGGAACCAAGGTCCGGTGTGGCGGTCGGAACCAATGTCCGGGGTGGCGGTCGGAAACAAAGTCCGGGGTGGCGGTCGGAACCAAGGTCCGGGGTGGCTGTCGGAACCAAGGTCCGGGGTGGCGGTCGGAAACAAAGTCCGGGGTGGCGGTCGGAACCAAGTTCCGTGGTGGCGGTGTGAGCCAATGTCCGGGGTGGCGGTCGGAACCAAGGTCCGGGGTGGCGGTCGGAACCATGGTCCGGGGTGGCGGTCGGAAATAAGTTCCGGGGTGGCGGTCGGAACCAAGGTCCGGGGTGGCGGTCGGAACCAAGGTCCGGGGTGGCGGTCGGAACCAAGGTCTGGGGTGGCGGTCGGAACCAAGGTCCGGGTTGGCGGTCGGAACCACAGTCCGGGGTGGCGGTCGGAACCAAGGTCCGGTGTGGTGGTCCGAACCAAGGTCCGGGGTGGCGGTCGGAACCAAGGTCCGGGGTGGCGGTCGGAAACAAGGTCCGGGGTGGCGATCGGAAGTACGGTCCGGGGTGGCGGTCGGAACCAAGGTCCGGGGTGGTGGTCGGAACCAAGGTCCGGCGTGGCTGTCGGAACCAAGGTCCGGGGTGGCGGTCCGAACCAAGGTCTGGGGTGGCGGTTGGAACCAATGGCCGGGGTGGCGATCGGAACCAATCCGGGGTGGCAATCGGAACCAAGGTCCGGGGTGGAGGTCGGAACCAAGGTCCGGGGGGGCGGTCGGAACCAATGTCCGGGGTGGCGGTCAGACCCAAGGGCCGGGGTGGCGGTCGGAACTATGGTCCGGGTTGGCGGTCGAAACAAAGGTCATGGGTCGTGGGCGGAACCATGGTCCGGGGTCGCGGTCGGAACCAAGGTCCGGGGTGGGGGTCGGAACCAAGGACTGGGGTGGCGGTCGGAACCATGTTCCGGGGTGGCGGTCGGAACCAATGTCCGGGGTGGCGGTCGGAACCAAGGTCCGGGGTGGCGGTCGGAACCAAGGTCCGGGGTGGCGGTTGGAACCAAGGACCGGGGTGGCGGTTGGAACCAAGGTCCGCGGGGGCGGACGGAACCAAGGTCCGGGGTGGCGTTCGGAACCAAGGTCCGGGGTGGCGGTCCGAACCAAGGTCCGGGGTGGCGGTCGGAACCACGTTCCAGGGTGGCGGTCGGATCCAAGGTCCACGGGGGCAGACGGAACCAAGGTCCGGGGTGGCGTTCTGAAACAAGGTCCGGGGTGGCGGTCCGAACTAAGGTCCGGGGTGGCGGTCGGAGCCATAGTCCGGTGTGGCGGTCGGAACCAGGTTCCGTTGTGGCGGTCGGAACCAAAGTCCGGGGTGGCGGTCGGAACCACGGTCTGGGGTGGCGGTCGGAACCAAGGTCCGGGGTGGCGGTCGGAACCAAGGTCCGGGGTGGCGGTTGGAACCAAGGTCCGGGGTGGCGGTCGGAACCAGGTTCCGTGGTGGCGGTAGGAACCAATGTCTGGGGTGGCGGTCGGAACCAAGGTCCGGCGTGGCGGTCGGAACCAAGGTCCGGGGTGGCGGTCGGAACGAAGGTCCGGGGTGGCGGACGGAACCAAGGTCCGGCGTGGCGGTCGGAACCAAGCTCCGGGGTGGCGGTCGGAACCATGGTCCGGGGTGGCGGTTGGAACCAAGGACCGGGGTGGCGGTCGGAACCACGTTCCGCGGTGGCTGTCGGATCCAATGTCCAGTGTGGCGGTCGGAACCAAGGTCCGGGGTGGCGGTTGGAATGAAGGTCCGGGGTGGCGGTCGGAACCAAGGTCCGGGGTGGCGGTCGGAACCAAGGTCCGGAGTGGCGGTCCGAACCAAAGTTCGGGGTGGCGGTCGGAACCAAGGTCCGGTGTGGCGGTCGGAACCAATGTCCGGGGTGGCGGTCGGAACCAATGTCCGAGGTGGCGGTCGGAACCAAGGTCCGGGGTGGCGGTCGGAACCAAGGTCCGGGGTAGCGGTCGGAACCAAGGTCCGGGGTGGCGGAAGGAACCAAGGTCCGGGGTGGCGGTCGGAACCAATGTCCGGGGTGGCGGTCGGAACCAAGTTCCGTGGTGGCGGTCGGAACCAAGGTCCGGGGGGCGGTCGGAACCAAGGTCCGGCGTGGCGTTCGGAACCAAGGTCAGGGGTGGCGGTCGGAAGTAAGGTCCGGGGTGGCGGTCAGAACCAAGGTCCGGGTTGGTGGTCGGAACCAAGGTCCGAGCTGGCGGTCGGAACCAAGGTCCGGGGTGGCGGTCGGAACCAAGGTCCGGCGTGGCGGTGAGAACCAAGGTCCGGGGGGCGGACGGAACCAAGGTCCAGGGTGGCGTTCTGAACCAAGGTCCGGGGTGGCGGTCCGAACCAAGGTCCGGGGTGGCGGTCGGAACCAATGTCCGAGGTGGCGGTCGGAACCAATGTCCGGGGTGGCGGTCGGAACCAAGGTCCATGGTGGCGGTCGGAACCAAGGTCCGGGGTGGCGGTCGGAACCAAGGTCCGGGGTCGCGGTCGGAACCAATGTCCGGGGTGGCGGTCGGATCCAAGGTCCTTGGTGGCGGTCGGAACCAAAGTCCGGTGTGGCGGTCGGAACCAGGTTCCGTGGTGGCGGTCGGAACCAAAGTCCGGCGTGGCGATCGGAACCACGGTCCGGGGTGACGGTCGGAACCAAGGTCCGGGGAGGCGGTCGGAACCAAGGTCCGGGGTGGCGGTCGGAACCAAGGTCCGGGGTGGCGGTCGGAACCAAGTTCCGTGGTGGCGGTCGGAACCAATGTCCGGGGTGGCGGTCGGAACTAAGGTCCGGGGTGGCGGTCGGAACCAAGGTCCGGATTGGTAGTTGAAACCAAGATCCGGAGTGGCGGTCGGAACCAAGGTCCGGGGTGGCAGTCAGATCCAAGTTCCGGCGTGGCGGTCGGAACCAAGGTCCGGGGTGGCGTTCGGAACCAAGGTCCGGGTTGGCGGTTGGAACCAAGGACCGGGGTGGCGTTCGGAATCACGTTCCGGGGTGGCGGTCGGACCCAATGTCCAGGGTGGTGGTCAGAACCAAGGTCCGGGGTGGCGGTTGGGAAGAAGGTCCGGGGTGGCGGTCGGAACCAAGGTCCGGGGTGGCGGTTGGAACGCAGGACCGGGGTGGCGGTCGGAACCACGTTCCGGGGTGACGGTCAGAACCAAGGTCCGGGGTGGCGGTCGGAACCAAAGTCCGGGGTGGCGGTTGGAACCAAGTTCCGTGGTGGCGGTCGGAACTAAGGTCCGGGGGGGCGGTCGGGATCAAGGTCCGCAGTGGCGGTCGGAACCAAGGTCAGGGGTGGCGGCGGGAACCACGTTCTGGGGTGGCGGTCGGAACCAAGGTCCGGGGTGGCGGTCGGAACCAAGGTCCGGCGTGGCGTTCGGAACCAAGTTACGGGGTGGCGGTCGGAACCAAGGGCCGTGGTGGCGGGCGGAATCAAGGTCCGGGGTGGCGGTCGGACCCAAGGTCCGGGGTGATGGTCGGAACTATGGTCCGGGTTGGCGGTCGAAACAAAGGTCCGGGGTGGCGGTTGGAACCAAGGACCGGGGTGGCGGTCGGAACCACGTTCCGGGGTGGCGGTCGGAACCAAGGTCCGGGGTGGCGGTCGGAACCAAGTTCCGGGGGGGCGGACGGAACCAAGGTCCGGGGTGGCGTTACGAACCAAGGTCCGGGGTGGCGGTCGGAACCAATGTCCGGGGTGGCGGTCGGAACTAAGGTCCGGGGTGGCAGTCGGAACCAAGGTCCGGATTGGCAGTCGAAACCAAGATCCGGAGTGGCGGTCGGAACCAAGGTCCGGGGTGGCAGTCGGAACCAAGTTCCGGCGTGGCGGTCGGAACCAAGGTCCGGTGTGGCGTTCGGAACCAAGGTCCGGGTTGGCGGTTGGAACCAAGGACCGGGGTGGCGTTCGGAATCACGTTCCGGGGTGGCGGTCGGACCCAATGTCCACGGTGGCGGTAGGGAACAAGGTCCGGGGTGGCGTTCGGAACCAAGGTCCGGGGTGGCGGTTGGAACGCAGGACCGGGGTGGCGGTCGGAACCACGTTCCGGGGGGGCGTTCGGAACCTGGGTCCGGGGTGGCGATCGGAAGTACGGTCCGGGGTGGCGGTCGGAACCAAGGTCCGGGGTGGTGGTCGGAACCAAGGTCCGAGGTGGAGGTCGGAACCAAGGTCCGGGGGGGCGTTCGGAACCTGGGTCCGGGGTGGCGATCGGAAGTACGGTCCGGGGTGGCGGTCGGAACCAAGGTCCGGGGTGGTGGTCGGAACCAAGGTCCGAGGTGGAGGTCGGAACCAAGGTCCGGGGTGGCGGTCGGAACCAAGGTCCGGCGTGGCTGTCGGAACCAAGGTCCGGGGTGGCGGTCCGAACCAAGGTCTGGGGTGGCTTTTGGAACCAAGGACCGGGGTGGCGGTCGGAACCATTTTCCGGGGTGGCGGTCGGAACCAATGTCCGGGGTGGCGGTAGGAACCAAGGTCCGGGGGGGCGGACGGAACCAAGGTCCGAGGTGGCGTTCTGAACCAAGGTCCGGGGAGGCGGTCGGAAACAAGGTCACGTGTGGCGTTCGAACCACCTTCCGGTGTGGCGGTCGGAACGAAGGTCCGGGTTGACAGTCAAAACTAAGGTCCAAGGTGGCGGTCGGAACCAATGGCCGGGGTGGGGATCGGAACCAATCCGGGGTGGCAGTCGGAACCAAGGTCCGGGGTGGAGGTCGGAACCAAGGTCCGGGGGGGCGGTCGGAACCAAGGTCCGGGGTGGCGGTCAGACCCAAGGGCCGGGGTGGCGGTCGGAACTATGGTCCGGGTTGGCGGTCGAAACAAAGGTCATGGGTCGTGGGCGGAACCATGGTCCGGGGCCGCGGTCGGAACCAAGGTCCGGGGTGGCGGTCGGAACCAAGGACCGGGGTGGCGGTCGGAACCATGTTCCGGGGTGGCGGTCGGAACCAATGTCCGGGGTGGCGGTCGGAACCAAGGTCCGGGGTGGCGGTCGGAACCAAGGTCCGGGGTGGCGGTTGGAACCAAGGACCGGGGTGGCGGTTGGAACCAAGGTCCGCGGGGGCGGACGGAACCAAGGTCCGGGGTGGCGTTCGGAACCAAGGTCCGGGGTGGCGGTCCGAACCAAGGTCCGGGGTGGCGGTCGGAACCACGTTCCGGGGTGGCGGTCGGATCCAAGGTCCGCGGGGGCGGACGGAACCAAGGACCGGGGTGGCGTTCTGAAACAAGGTCCGGGGTGGCGGTCCGAACTAAGGTCCGGGGTGGCGGTCGGAGCCAAAGTCCGGTGTGGCGGTCGGAACCAGGTTCCGTTGTGGCGGTCGGAACCAAAGTCCGGGGTGGCGGTCGGAACCACGGTCTGTGGTGGCGGTCGGAACCAAGGTCCGGGGTGGCGGTCGGAACCAAGGTCCGGGGTGGCGGTTGGAACCAAGGTCCGGGGTGGCGGTCGGAACCAGGTTCCGTGGTGGCGGTAGGAACCAATGTCCGGGGTGGCGGTCGGAACCAAGGTCCGGCGTGGCGGTCGGAACCAAGGTCCGGGGTGGCGGTCGGAACCAAGGTCCGGGGTGGCGGTCGGAACCAAGGTCCGGGGTGGCGGACGGAACCAAGGTCCGGCGTGGCGGTCGGAACCAAGCTCCGGGGTGGCGGTCGGAACCATGGTCCGGGGTGGCGGTTGGAACCAAGGACCGGGGTGGCGGTCGGAACCACGTTCCGCGGTGGCTGTCGGATCCAATGTCCAGTGTGGCGGTCGGAACCAAGGTCCGGGGTGGCGGTTGGAATGAAGGTCCGGGGTGGCGGTCGGAACCAAGGTCCGGGGTGGCGGTCGGAACCAAGGTCCGGGGTGGCAGTCCGAACCAAAGTTCGGGGTGGCGGTCGGAACAAAGGTCCGGTGTGGCGGTCGGAACCAATGTCCGGGGTGGCGGTCGGAAACAAAGTCCGGGGTGGCGGTCGGAACCAAGGTCCGGGGTGGCTGTCGGAACCAAGGTCCGTGGTGGCGGTCTGAGACAATGTCCGGGGTGGCGGTCGGAACCAAGGTCCGGGGTGGCGGTCGGAACCAAGGTCCGGGGTGGCGGTCGGAACCAAGTTCCGGGGTGGCGGTTGGAACCAAGGTCCGGGGTGGCGGTCGGAACCAAGTTCCGGGGTGGCGGTCGGAACCAAGGTCCGGGGTGGCGGTCGGAACCAAGGTCCGGGTTGGCGGTCGGAACCAAGGTCTGGGGTGGCGGTTGGAACCAAGGACCGGGGTGGCGGTCGGAACCAAGGTCCGGGGTGGCGGTCGGAAACAAGGTCCGGGGTGGCGATCGGAAGTACGGTCCGGGGTGGCGGTCGGAACCAAGGTCCGGGGTGGTGGTCGGAACCAAGGTCCGGCGTGGCTGTCGGAACCAAGGTCCGGGGTGGCGGTCCGAACCAAGGTCTGGGGTGGCGGTTGGAACCAAGGACCGGGGTGGCGGTCGGAACCATTTTCCGGGGTGGCGGTCGGAACCAATGTCCGGGGTGGCGGTAGGAACCAAGGTCCGGGGGGGCGGACGGAACCAAGGTCCGAGGTGGCGTTCTGAACCAAGGTCCGGGGAGGCGGTCGGAACCAAGGTCCGGGGTGGCGGTCGGAACCAAGGTCACGTGTGGCGTTCGAACCACCTTCCGGTGTGGCGGTCGGAACGAAGGTCCGGGTTGACAGTCAAAACTAAGGTCCAAGGTGGCGGTCGGAACCAATGGCCGGGGTGGCGATCGGAACCAATCCGGGGTGGCAGTCGGAACCAAGGTCCGGGGTGGAGGTCGGAACCAAGGTCCGGGGGGGCGGTCGGAACCAAGGTCCGGGGTGGCGGTCAGACCCAAGGGCCGGTGTGGCGGTCGGAACTATGGTCCGGGTTGGCGGTCGAAACAAAGGTCATGGGTCGTGGGCGGAACCATGGTCCGGGGTCGCGGTCGGAACCAAGGTCCGGGGTGGCGGTCGGAACCAAGGACCGGGGTGGCGGTCGGAACCATGTTCCGGGGTGGCGGTCGGAACCAATGTCCGGGGTGGCGGTCGGAACCAAGGTCCGGGGTGGCGGTCGGAACCAAGGTCCGGGGTGGCAGTTGGAACCAAGGACCGGGGTGGCGGTTGGAACCAAGGTCCGCGGGGGCGGACGGAACCAAGGTCCGGGGTGGCGTTCGGAAACAAGGTCCGGGGTGGCGGTCCGAACCAAGGTCCGGGGTGGCGGTCGGAACCACGTTCCGGGGTGGCGGTCGGATCCAAGGTCCGCGGGGGAGGACGGAACCAAGGTCCGGGGTGGCGTTCTGAAACAAGGTCCGGGGTGGCGGTCCGAACTAAGGTCCGGGGTGGCGGTCGGAGCCAAAGTCCAATGTGGCGGTCGGAACCAGGTTCCGTTGTGGCGGTCGGAACCAAAGTCCGGGGTGGCGGTCGGAACCACGGTCTGGGGTGGCGGTCGGAACCAAGGTCCGGGGTGGCGGTCGGAACCAAGGTCCGGGGTGGCGGTTGGAACCAAGGTCCGGGGTGGCGGTCGGAACCAGGTTCCGTGGTGGCGGTAGGAACCAATGTCCGGGGTGGCGGTCGGAACCAAGGTCCGGCGTGGCGGTCGGAACCAAGGTCCGGGGTGGCGGTCGGAACCAAGGTCCGGGGTGGCTGTCGGAACGAAGGTCCGGGGTGGCGGACGGAACTAAGGTCCGGCGTGGCGGTCGGAACCAAGCTCCGGGGTGGCGGTCGGAACCATGGTCCGGGGTGGCGGTTGGAACCAAGGACCGGGGTGGCGGTCGGAACCACGTTCCGCGGTGGCTGTCGGATCCAATGTCCAGTGTGGCGGTCGGAACCAAGGTCCGGGGTGGCGGTCGGAACCAAGGTCCGGGGTGGCGGTCGGAACCAATGTCCGGGGTGGCGGTCGGAACCAAGTTCCGTGGTGGCGGTCGGAACCAAGGTCCGGGGGGCGGTCGGAACCAAGGTCCGGCGTGGCGTTCGGAACCAAGGTCAGGGGTGGCGGTCGGAAGTAAGGTCCGGGGTGGCGGTCGGAACCAAGGTCCGGGTTGGTGGTCGGAACCAAGGTCCGAGGTGGCGGTCGGAACCAAGGTCCGGGGTGGCGGTCGGAACCAAGGTCCGGCGTGGCTGTCGGAACCAAGGTCCGGGGTGGCGGTCGGAACCAAGGTCCGGGGTGGCGGTTGGAACAAGGACCGGGGTGGTGGTCGGAACCACGTTCCGGGGTGGCGGTCGGAACCAAGGTCCGGGGTGGCGGTGAGAACCAAGGTCCGGGGGGCGGACGGAACCAAGGTCCAGGGTGGCATTCTGAACCAAGGTCCGGGGTGGCGGTCCGAACCAAGGTCCGGGGTGGCGGTCGGAACCAATGTCCGAGGTGGCGGTCGGAACCAATGTCCGGGGTGGCGGTCGGAGCCAAGGTCCGTGGTGGCGGTCGGAACCAAGGTCCGGGGTGGCGGTCGGAACCAAGGTCCGGGGTGGCGGTCGGAACCAATGTCCGGGGTGGCGGTCGGAACCAAGGTCCTTGGTGGCGGTCGGAACCAAAGTCCGGTGTGGCGGTCGGAACCATGTTCCGTGGTGGCGGTCGGAACCAAAGTCCGGCGTGGCGATCGGAACCACGGTCCGGGGTGACGGTCGGAACCAAGGTCCGCGGAGGCGGTCGGAACCAAGGTCCGGGGTGGCGGTCGGAACCAAGGTCCGGGGTGGCGGTCGGAACCAAGTTCCGTGGTGGCGGTCGGAACCAATGTCCGGGGTGGCGGTCGGAACTAAGGTCCGGGGTGGCGGTCGGAACCAAGGTCCGGATTGGTAGTTGAAACCAAGATCCGGAGTGGCGGTCGGAACCAAGGTCCGGGGTGGCAGTCAGATCCAAGTTCCGGCGTGGCGGTCGGAACCAAGGTCCGGGGTGGCGTTCGGAACGAAGGTCCGGGTTGGCGGTTGGAACCAAGGACCGGGGTGGCGTTCGGAATCACGTTCCGGGGTGGCGGTCGGACCCAACGTCCAGGGTGGTGGTCAGAACCAAGGTCCGGGGTGGCGGTTGGGAAGAAGGTCCGGGGTGGCGGTCGGAACCAAGGTCCGGGGTGGCGGTTGGAACGCAGGACCGAGGTGGCGGTCGGAACCACGTTCCGGGGTGACGGTCAGAACCAAGGTCCGGGGTGGCGGTCGGAACCAAAGTCCGGGGTGGCGGTCGGAACCAAGTTCCGTGGTGGCGGTCGGAACCAAGGTCCGGGGGGGCGGTCGGGATCAAGGTCCGCAGTGGCGGTCGGAACCAAGGTCAGGGGTGGCGGCGGGAACCACGTTCTGGGGTGGCGGTCGGAACCAAGGTCCGCGGTGGCGGTCGGAACCAAGGTCCGGGGTGGCGTTCGGAACCAAGTTACGGGGTGGCGGTCGGAACCAAGGGCCGGGGTGGCGGGCGGAATCAAGGTCCGGGGTGGCGGTCGGACCCAAGGTCCGGGGTGATGGTCGGAACTATGGTCCGGGTTGGCGGTCGAAACAAAGGTCCGGGGTGGCGGTTGGAACCAAGGACCGGGGTGGCGGTCGGAACCACGTTCCGGGGTGGCGGTCGGAACCAAGGTCCGGGGTGGCGTTACGAACCAAGGTCCGGGGTGGCGGTCGGAACCAATGTCCGGGGTGGCGGTCGGAACCAAGGTCCGGGGTGGCGGTCGGAACCAAGGTCCGGGGTGGCGGTCGGAACCAATGTCCGGGGTGGCGGTCGGAACCAAGGTCCTTGGTGGCGGTCGGAACCAAAGTCCGGTGTGGCGGTCGGAACCATGTTCCGTGGTGGCGGTCGGAACCAAAGTCCGGCGTGGCGATCGGAACCACGGTCCGGGGTGACGGTCGGAACCAAGGTCCGGGGAGGCGGTCGGAACCAAGGTCCGGGGTGGCGGTCGGAACCAAGGTCCGGGGTGGCGGTCGGAACCAAGTTCCGTGGTGGCGGTCGGAACCAATGTCCGGGGTGGCGGTCGGAACTAAGGTCCGGGGTGGCGGTCGGAACCAAGGTCCGGATTGGTAGTTGAAACCAAGATCCGGAGTGGCGGTCGGAACCAAGGTCCGGGGTGGCAGTCAGATCCAAGTTCCGGCGTGGCGGTCGGAACCAAGGTCCGGGGTGGCGTTCGGAACCAAGGTCCGGGTTGGCGGTTGGAACCAAGGACCGGGGTGGCGTTCGGAATCACGTTCCGGGGTGGCGGTCGGACCCAACGTCCAGGGTGGTGGTCAGAACCAAGGTCCGGGGTGGCGGTTGGGAAGAAGGTCCGGGGTGGCGGTCGGAACCAAGGTCCGGGGTGGCGGTTGGAACGCAGGACCGAGGTGGCGGTCGGAACCACGTTCCGGGGTGACGGTCAGAACCAAGGTCCGGGGTGGCGGTCGGAACCAAAGTCCGGGGTGGCGGTCGGAACCAAGTTCCGTGGTGGCGGTCGGAACCAAGGTCCGGGGGGGCGGTCGGGATCAAGGTCCGCAGTGGCGGTCGGAACCAAGGTCAGGGGTGGCGGCGGGAACCACGTTCTGGGGTGGCGGTCGGAACCAAGGTCCGCGGTGGCGGTCGGAACCAAGGTCCGGGGTGGCGTTCGGAACCAAGTTACGGGGTGGCGGTCGGAACCAAGGGCCGGGGTGGCGGGCGGAATCAAGGTCCGGGGTGGCGGTCGGACCCAAGGTCCGGGGTGATGGTCGGAACTATGGTCCGGGTTGGCGGTCGAAACAAAGGTCCGGGGTGGCGGTTGGAACCAAGGACCGGGGTGGCGGTCGGAACCACGTTCCGGGGTGGCGGTCGGAACCAAGGTCCGGGGTGGCGGTCGGAACCAAGGACCGGGGTGGCGGTCGGAACCACGTTCCGCGGTGTCTGTCGGATCCAATGTCCAGTGTGGCGGTCGGAACCAAGGTCCGGGGTGGAGGTTGGAATGAAGGTCCGGGGTGGCGGTCGGAACCAAGGTCCGGGGAGGCGGTCGGAACCAAGGTCCGGGGTGGCGGTCCGAACGAAAGTTCGGGGTGGCGGTCGGAACCAAGGTCCGGTGTGGCGGTCGGAACCAATGTCCGGGGTGGCGGTCGGAAACAAAGTCTGGGGTGGCGGTCGGAACCAAGGTCCGGGGTGGCTGTCGGAACCAAGGTCCGGGGTGGCGGTCGGAAACAAAGTCCGGGGTGGCGGTCGGAAACAAGTTCCGTGGTGGCGGTCTGAGCCAATGTCCGGGGTGGCGGTCGGAACCAAGGTCCGGGGTGGCGGTCGGAACCAAGGTCCGGGGTGGCGGTCGGAACCAAGTTCCGGGGTGGCGGTCGGAACCAAGGTCCGGGGTGGCGGTCGGAACCAAGGTCCGGGGTGGCGGTCGGAACCAAGGTCCGGGGTGGCGGTCGGAACCAAGGTCCGGGTTGGCGGTCGGAACCACAGTCCGGGGTGGCGGTCGGAACCAAGGTCCGGTGTGGTGGTCCGAACCAAGGTCCGGGGTGGCGGTCGGAACCAAGGTCCGGGGTGGCGGTCGGAAACAAGGTCCGGGGTGGCGATCGGAAGTACGGTCCGGGGTGGCGGTCGGAACCAAGGTCCGGGGTGGTGGTCGGAACCAAGGTCCAGCGTGGCTGTCGGAACCAAGGTCCGGGGTGGCGGTCCGAACCAAGGTCTGGGGTGGCGGTTGGAACCAAGGACCGGGGTGGCGGTCGGAACCATTTTCCGGGGTGGCGGTCGGAACCAATGTCCGGGGTGGCGGTAGGAACCAAGGTCCGGGGGGGCGGACGGAACCAAGGTCCAAGGTGGCGTTCTGAACCAAGGTCCGGGGAGGCGGTCGGAAACAAGGTCACGTGTGGCGTTCGAACCACCTTCCGGTGTGGCGGTCGGAACGAAGGTCCGGGTTGACAGTCAAAACTAAGGTCCAAGGTGGCGGTCGGAACCAATGGCCGGGGTGGCGATCGGAACCAATCCGGGGTGGCAGTCGGAACCAAGGTCCGGGGTGGAGGTCGGAACCAAGGTCCGGGGGGGCGGTCGGAACCAAGGTCCGGGGTGGCGGTCAGACCCAAGGGCTGGGGTGGCGGTCGGAACTATGGTCCGGGTTGGCGGTCGAAACAAAGGTCATGGGTCGTGGGCGGAACCATGGTCCGGGGTCGCGGTCGGAACCAAGGTCCGGGGTGGCGGTCGGAACCAAGGACCGGGGTGGCGGTCGGAACCATGTTCCGGGGTGGCGGTCGGAACCAATGTCCGGGGTGGCGGTCGGAACCAAGGTCCGGGGTGGCGGTTGGAATGAAGGTCCGGGGTGGTGGTCGGAACCAAGGTCCGGGGTGGCGGTCGGAACCAAGGTCCGGGGTGGCGGTCCGAACCAAAGTTCGGGGTGGCGGTCGGAACCAAGGTCCGGGGTGGTAGTTGGAACCAAGGACCGGGGTGGCGGTCGGAACCAAGGTCCGGGGTGGGGGTCCGAACCAAAGTTCGGGGTGGCGGTCGGAACCAAGGTCCGGTGTGGCGGTCGGAACCAATGTCCGGGGTGGCGGTCGGAACCAATGTCCGAGGTGGCGGTCGGAACCAAGGTCCGGGGTGGCGGTCGGAACCAAGGTCCGGGGTAGCGGTCGGAACCAAGGTCCGGGGTGGCGGTCGGAACCAAGGTCCGGGGTGGCGGTCGGAACCAATGTCCGGGGTGGCGGTCGGAACCAAGTTCCGTGGTGGCGGTCGGAACCAAGGTCCGGGGGGCGGTCGGAACCAAGGTCCGGCGTGGCGTTCGGAACCAAGGTCAGGGGTGGCGGTCGGAAGTAAGGTCCGGGGTGGCGGTCGGAACCAAGGTCCGGGTTGGTGGTCGGAACCAAGGTCCGAGGTGGCGGTCGGAACCAAGGTCCGGGGTGGCGGTCGGAACCAAGGTCCGGCGTGGCTGTCGGAACCAAGGTCCGGGGTGGCGGTCGGAACCAAGGTCCGGGGTGGCGGTTGGAACAAGGACCGGGGTGGTGGTCGGAACCACGTTCCGGGGTGGCGGTCGGAACCAAGGTCCGGGGTGGCGGTGAGAACCAAGGTCCGGGGGGCGGACGGAACCAAGGTCCAGGGTGGCATTCTGAACCAAGGTCCGGGGTGGCGGTCCGAACCAAGGTCCGGGGTGGCGGTCGGAACCAATGTCCGAGGTGGCGGTCGGAACCAATGTCCGGGGTGGCGGTCGGAACCAAGGTCCGTGGTGGCGGTCGGAACCAAGGTCCGGGGTGGCGGTCGGAACCAAGGTCCGGGGTGGCGGTCGGAACCAATGTCCGGGGTGGCGGTCGGAACCAAGGACCTTGGTGGCGGTCGGAACCAAAGTCCGGTGTGGCGGTCGGAACCATGTTCCGTGGTGGCGGTCGGAACCAAAGTCCGGCGTGGCGATCGGAACCACGGTCCGGGGTGACGGTCGGAACCAAGGTCCGGGGAGGCGGTCGGAACCAAGGTCCGGGGTGGCGGTCGGAACCAAGGTCCGGGGTGGCGGTCGGAACCAAGTTCCGTGGTGGTGGTCGGAACCAATGTCCGGGGTGGCGGTCGGAACTAAGGTCCGGGGTGGCGGTCGGAACCAAGGTCCGGATTGGTAGTTGAAACCAAGATCCGGAGTGGCGGTCGGAACCAAGGTCCGGGGTGGCAGTCAGATCCAAGTTCCGGCGTGGCGGTCGGAACCAAGGTCCGGGGTGGCGTTCGGAACCAAGGTCCGGGTTGGCGGTTGGAACCAAGGACCGGGGTGGCGTTCGGAATCACGTTCCGGGGTGGCGGTCGGACCCAATGTCCAGGGTGGTGGTCAGAACCAAGGTCCGGGGTGGCGGTTGGGAAGAAGGTCCGGGGTGGCGGTTGGAACCAAGGTCCGGGGTGGCGGTTGGAACGCAGGACCGAGGTGGCGGTCGGAACCACGTTCCGGGGTGACGGTCAGAACCAAGGTCCGGGGTGGCGGTCGGAACCAAAGTCCGGGGTGGCGGTCGGAACCAAGTTCCGTGGTGGCGGTCGGAACCAAGGTCCGGGGGGGCGGTCGGGATGAAGGTCCGCAGTGGCGGTCGGAACCAAGGTCAGGGGTGGCGGCGGGAACCACGTTCTGGGGTGGCGGTCGGAACCAAGGTCCGGGGTGGCGGTCGGAACCAAGGTCCGGGGTGGCGTTCGGAACCAAGTTACGGGGTGGCGGTCGGAACCAAGGGCCGGGGTGGCGGGCGGAATCAAGGTCCGGGGTGGCGGTCGGACCCAAGGTCCGGGGTGATGGTCGGAACTATGGTCCGGGTTGGCGGTCGAAACAAAGGTCCGGGGTGGCGGTTGGAACCAAGGACCGGGGTGGCGGTCGGAACCACGTTCCGGGGTGGCGGTCGGAACCAAGGTCCGGGGTGGCGGTCGGAACCAAGGACCGGGGTGGCGGTCGGAACCACCTTCCGCGGTGGCTGTCGGATCCAATGTCCAGTGTGGCGGTCGGAACCAAGGTCCGGGGTGGAGGTTGGAATGAAGGTCCGGGGTGGCGGTCGGAACCAAGGTCCGGGGTGGCGGTCGGAACCAAGGTCCGGGGTGGCGGTCCGAACCAAAGTTCGGGGTGGCGGTCGGAACCAAGGTCCGGTGTGGTGGTCCGAACCAAGGTCCGGGGTGGCGGTCGGAACCAAGGTCCGGGGTGGCGGTCGGAAACAAGGTCCGGGGTGGCGATCGGAAGTACGGTCCGGGGTGGCGGTCGGAACCAAGGTCCGGGGTGGTGGTCGGAACCAAGGTCCAGCGTGGCTGTCGGAACCAAGGTCCGGGGTGGCGGTCCGAACCAAGGTCTGGGGTGGCGGTTGGAACCAAGGACCGGGGTGGCGGTCGGAACCATTTTCCGGGGTGGCGGTCGGAACCAATGTCCGGGGTGGCGGTAGGAACCAAGGTCCGGGGGGGCGGACGGAACCAAGGTCCAAGGTGGCGTTCTGAACCAAGGTCCGGGGAGGCGGTCGGAAACAAGGTCACGTGTGGCGTTCGAACCACCTTCCGGTGTGGCGGTCGGAACGAAGGTCCGGGTTGACAGTCAAAACTAAGGTCCAAGGTGGCGGTCGGAACCAATGGCCGGGGTGGCGATCGGAACCAATCCGGGGTGGCAGTCGGAACCAAGGTCCGGGGTGGAGGTCGGAACCAAGGTCCGGGGGGGCGGTCGGAACCAAGGTCCGGGGTGGCGGTCAGACCCAAGGGCCGGGGTGGCGGTCGGAACTATGGTCCGGGTTGGCGGTCGAAACAAAGGTCATGGGTCGTGGGCGGAACCATGGTCCGGGGTCGCGGTCGGAACCAAGGTCCGGGGTGGCGGTCGGAACCAAGGACCGGGGTGGCGGTCGGAACCATGTTCCGGGGTGGCGGTCGGAACCAATGTCCGGGGTGGCGGTCGGAACCAAGGTCCGGGGTGGCGGTTGGAATGAAGGTCCGGGGTGGTGGTCGGAACCAAGGTCCGGGGTGGCGGTCGGAACCAAGGTCCGGGGTGGCGGTCCGAACCAAAGTTCGGGGTGGCGGTCGGAACCAAGGTCCGGGGTGGTAGTTGGAACCAAGGACCGGGGTGGCGGTCGGAACCAAGGTCCGGGGTGGGGGTCCGAACCAAAGTTCGGGGTGGCGGTCGGAACCAAGGTCCGGTGTGGCGGTCGGAACCAATGTCCGGGGTGGCGGTCGGAACCAATGTCCGAGGTGGCGGTCGGAACCAAGGTCCGGGGTGGCGGTCGGAACCAAGGTCCGGGGTAGCGGTCGGAACCAAGGTCCGGGGTGGCGGTCGGAACCAAGGTCCGGGGTGGCGGTCGGAACCAATGTCCGGGGTGGCGGTCGGAACCAAGTTCCGTGGTGGCGGTCGGAACCAAGGTCCGGGGGGCGGTCGGAACCAAGGTCCGGCGTGGCGTTCGGAACCAAGGTCAGGGGTGGCGGTCGGAAGTAAGGTCCGGGGTGGCGGTCGGAACCAAGGTCCGGGTTGGTGGTCGGAACCAAGGTCCGAGGTGGCGGTCGGAACCAAGGTCCGGGGTGGCGGTCGGAACCAAGGTCCGGCGTGGCTGTCGGAACCAAGGTCCGGGGTGGCGGTCGGAACCAAGGTCCGGGGTGGCGGTTGGAACAAGGACCGGGGTGGTGGTCGGAACCACGTTCCGGGGTGGCGGTCGGAACCAAGGTCCGGGGTGGCGGTGAGAACCAAGGTCCGGGGGGCAGACGGAACCAAGGTCCAGGGTGGCATTCTGAACCAAGGTCCGGGGTGGCGGTCCGAACCAAGGTCCGGGGTGGCGGTCGGAACCAATGTCCGAGGTGGCGGTCGGAACCAATGTCCGGGGTGGCGGTCGGAACCAAGGTCCGTGGTGGCGGTCGGAACCAAGGTCCGGGGTGGCGGTCGGAACCAAGGTCCGGGGTGGCGGTCGGAACCAATGTCCGGGGTGGCGGTCGGAACCAAGGACCTTGGTGGCGGTCGGAACCAAAGTCCGGTGTGGCGGTCGGAACCATGTTCCGTGGTGGCGGTCGGAACCAAAGTCCGGCGTGGCGATCGGAACCACGGTCCGGGGTGACGGTCGGAACCAAGGTCCGGGGAGGCGGTCGGAACCAAGGTCCGGGGTGGCGGTCGGAACCAAGGTCCGGGGTGGCGGTCGGAACCAAGTTCCGTGGTGGTGGTCGGAACCAATGTCCGGGGTGGCGGTCGGAACTAAGGTCCGGGGTGGCGGTCGGAACCAAGGTCCGGATTGGTAGTTGAAACCAAGATCCGGAGTGGCGGTCGGAACCAAGGTCCGGGGTGGCAGTCAGATCCAAGTTCCGGCGTGGCGGTCGGAACCAAGGTCCGGGGTGGCGTTCGGAACCAAGGTCCGGGTTGGCGGTTGGAACCAAGGACCGGGGTGGCGTTCGGAATCACGTTCCGGGGTGGCGGTCGGACCCAATGTCCAGGGTGGTGGTCAGAACCAAGGTCCGGGGTGGCGGTTGGGAAGAAGGTCCGGGGTGGCGGTCGGAACCAAGGTCCGGGGTGGCGGTTGGAACGCAGGACCGAGGTGGCGGTCGGAACCACGTTCTGGGGTGACGGTCAGAACCAAGGTCCGGGGTGGCGGTCGGAACCAAAGTCCGGGGTGGCGGTCGGAACCAAGTTCCGTGGTGGCGGTCGGAACCAATGTCCGGGGGGGCGGTCGGGATGAAGGTCCGCAGTGGCGGTCGGAACCAAGGTCAGGGGTGGCGGCGGGAACCACGTTCTGGGGTGGCGGTCGGAACCAAGGTCCGGGGTGGCGGTCGGAACCAAGGTCCGGGGTGGCGTTCGGAACCAAGTTACGGGGTGGCGGTCGGAACCAAGGGCCGGGGTGGCGGGCGGAATCAAGGTCCGGGGTGGCGGTCGGACCCAAGGTCCGGGGTGATGGTCGGAACTATGGTCCGGGTTGGCGGTCGAAACAAAGGTCCGGGGTGGCGGTTGGAACCAAGGACCGGGGTGGCGGTCGGAACCACGTTCCGGGGTGGCGGTCGGAACCAAGGTCCGGGGTGGCGGTCGGAACCAAGGACCGGGGTGGCGGTCGGAACCACCTTCCGCGGTGGCTGTCGGATCCAATGTCCAGTGTGGCGGTCGGAACCAAGGTCCGGGGTGGAGGTTGGAATGAAGGTCCGGGGTGGCGGTCGGAACCAAGGTCCGGGGTGGCGGTCGGAACCAAGGTCCGGGGTGGCGGTCCGAACCAAAGTTCGGGGTGGCGGTCGGAACCAAGGTCCGGTGTGGCGGTCGGAACCAATGTCCGGGGTGGCGGTCGGAAACAAAGTCCGGGGTGGCGGTCGGAACCAAGGTCCGGGGTGGCTGTCGGAACCAAGGTCCGGGGTGGCGGTCGGAAACAAAGTCCGGGGTGGCGGTCGGAACCAAGTTCCGTGGTGGCGGTCTGAGCCAATGTCCGGGTTGGCGGTCGGAACCAAGGTCCGGGGTGGCGGTCGGAACCAAGGTCCGGGGTGGCGGTCGGAACCAAGTTCCGGGGTGGCGGTCGGAACCAAGGTCCGGGGTGGCGGTCGGAACCAAGGTCCGGGGTGGCGGTCGGAACCAAGGTCCGGGGTGGTGGTAGGAAACAATGTCCGGGTTCGCGGTCGGAACCACAGTCCGGGGTGGCGGTCGGAACCAAGGTCCGGTGTGGTGGTCCGAACCAAGGTCCGGGGTGGCGGTCAGAACCAAGGTCCGGGGTGGCGGTCGGAAACAAGGTCCGGGGTGGTGATCGGAAGTACGGTCCGGGGTGGCGGTCGGAACCAAGGTCCGGGGTGGTGGTCGGAACCAAGGTCCGGCGTGGCTGTCGGAACCAAGGTCCGGGGTGGCGGTCCGAACCAAGGTCTGGGGTGGCGGTTGGAACCAAGGACCGGGGTGGCGGTCGGAACCATTTTCCGGGGTGGCGGTCGGAACCAATGTCCGGGGTGGCGGTAGGAACCAAGGTCCGGGGGGGCGGACGGAACCAAGGTCCGAGGTGACGTTCTGAACCAAGGTCCGGGGAGGCGGTCGGAAACAAGGTCACGTGTGGCGTTCGAACCACCTTCCGGTGTGGCGGTCGGAACGAAGGTCCGGGTTGACAGTCAAAACTAAGGTCCAAGGTGGCGGTCGGAACCAATGGCCGGGGTGGCGATCGGAACCAATCCGGGGTGGCAGTCGGAACCAAGGTCCGGGGTGGAGGTCGGAACCAAGGTCCGGGGGGGCGGTCGGAACCAAGGTCCGGGGTGGCGGTCAGACCCAAGGGCCGGGGTGGCGGTCGGAACTATGGTCCGGGTTGGTGGTCGAAACAAAGGTCATGGGTCGTGGGCGGAACCATGGTCCGGGGTCGCGGTCGGAACCAAGGTCCGGGGTGGCGGTCGGAACCAAGGACCGGGGTGGCGGTCGGAACCATGTTCCGGGGTGGCGGTCGGAACCAATGTCCGGAGTGGCGGTCGGAACCAAGGTCCGGGGTGGCGGTCGGAACCAAGGTCCGGGGTGGCAGTTGGAACCAAGGACCGGGGTGGCGGTTGGAACCAAGGTCCGCGGGGGCGGACGGAACCAAGGTCCGGGGTGGCGTTCGGAACCAAGGTCCGGGGTGGCGGTCCGAACCAAGGTCCGGGGTGGCGGTCGGAACCACGTTCCGGGGTGGCGGTCGGATCCAAGGTCCGCGGGGGTGGACGGAACCAAGGTCCGGGGTGGCGTTCTGAAACAAGGTCCGGGGTGGCGGTCCGAACTAAGGTCCGGGGTGGCGGTCGGAGCCAAAGTCCAGTGTGGCGGTCGGAACCAGGTTCCGTTGTGGCGGTCGGAACCAAAGTCCGGGGTGGCGGTCGGAACCACGGTCTGGGGTGGCGGTCGGAACCAAGGTCCGGGGTGGCGGTCGGAACCAAGGTCCGGGGTGGCGGTTGGAACCAAGGTCCGGGGTGGCGGTCGGAACCAGGTTCCGTGGTGGCGGTAGGAACCAATGTCCGGGGTGGCGGTCGGAACCAAGGTCCGGCGTGGCGGTCGGAACCAAGGTCCGGGGTGGCGGTCGGAACCAAGGTCCAGGGTGGCGGTCGGAACGAAGGTCCGGGGTGGCGGACGGAACCAAGGTCCGGCGTGGCGGTCGGAACCAAGCTCCGGGGTGGCGGTCGGAACCATGGTCCGGGGTGGCGGTTGGAACCAAGGACCGGGGTGGCGGTCGGAACCACGTTCCGCGGTGGCTGTCGGATCCAATGTCCAGTGTGGCGGTCGGAACCAAGGTCCGGGGTGGCGGTTGGAATGAAGGTCCGGGGTGGCGGTCGGAACCAAGGTCCGGGGTGGCGGTCGGAACCAAGGTCAGGGGTGGCGGTCCGAACCAAAGTTCGGGGTGGCGGTCGGAACCAAGGTCCGGTGTGGCGGTCGGAACCAATGTCCGGGGTGGCGGTCGGAACCAATGTCCGAGGAGGCGGTCGGAACCAAGGTCCGGGGTGGCGGTCGGAACCAAGGTCCGGGGTAGCGGTCGGAACCAAGGTCCGGGGTGGCGGTCGGAACCAAGGTCCGGGGTGGCGGTCGGAACCAATGTCCGGGGTGGCGGTCGGAACCAAGTTCCGTGGTGGCGATCGGAACCAAGGTCCGGGGGGCGGTCGGAACCAAGGTCCGGCGTGGCGTTCGGAACCAAGGTCAGGGGTGGCGGTCGGAAGTAAGGTCCGGGGTGGCGGTCGGAACCAAGGTCCGGGTTGGTGGTCGGAACCAAGGTCCGAGGTGGCGGTCGGAACCAAGGTCCGGGGTGGCGGTCGGAACCAAGGTCCGGCGTGGCTGTCGGAACCAAGGTCCGGGGTGGCGGTCGGAACCAAGGTCCGGGGTGGCGGTTGGAACAAGGACCGGGGTGGTGGTCGGAACCACGTTCCGGGGTGGCGGTCGGAACCAAGGTCCGGGGTGGCGGTGAGAACCAAGGTCCGGGGGGCGGACGGAACCAAGGTCCAGGGTGGCATTCTGAACCAAGGTCCGGGGTGGCGGTCCGAACCAAGGTCCGGGGTGGCGGTCGGAACCAATGTCCGAGGTGGTGGTCGGAACCAATGTCCGGGGTGGCGGTCGGAACCAAGGTCCGTGGTGGCGGTCGGAACCAAGGTCCGGGGTGGCGGTCGGAACCAAGGTCCGGGGTGGCGTTCGGAACCAATGTCCGGGGTGGCGGTCGGAACCAAGGTCCTTGGTGGCGGTCGGAACCAAAGTCCGGTGTGGCGGTCGGAACCAGGTTCCGTGGTGGCGGTCGGAACCAAAGTCCGGCGTGGCGATCGGAACCACGGTCCGGGGTGACGGTCGGAACCAAGGTCCGGGGAGGCGGTCGGAACCAAGGTCCGGGGTGGCGGTCGGAACCAAGGTCCGGGGTGGCGGTCGGAACCAAGTTCCGTGGTGGCGGTCGGAACCAATGTCCGGGGTGGCGGTCGGAACTAAGGTCCGGGGTGGCGGTCGGAACCAAGGTCCGGATTGGTAGTTGAAACCAAGATCCGGAGTGGCTGTCGGAACCAAGGTCCGGGGTGGCAGTCAGATCCAAGTTCCGGCGTGGCGGTCGGAACCAAGGTCCGGGGTGGCGTTCGGAACCAAGATCCGGGTTGGCGGTTGGAACCAAGGACCGGGGTGGCGTTCGGAATCACGTTCCGGGGTGGCGGTCGGACCCAATGTCCAGGGTGGTGGTCAGAACCAAGGTCCGGGGTGGCGGTTGGGAAGAAGGTCCGGGGTGGCGGTCGGAACCAAGGTCCGGGGTGGCGGTTGGAACGCAGGACCGAGGTGGCGGTCGGAACCACGTTCCGGGGTGACGGTCAGAACCAAGGTCCGGGGTGGCGGTCGGAACCAAAGTCCGGGGTGGCGGTCGGAACCAAGTTCCGTGGTGGCGGTCGGAACCAAGGTCCGGGGGGGCGGTCGGGATGAAGGTCCGCAGTGGCGGTCGGAACCAAGGTCAGGGGTGGCGGCGGGAACCACGTTCTGGGGTGGCGGTCGGAACCAAGGTCCGGGGTGGCGGTCGGAACCAAGGTCCGGGGTGGCGTTCGGAACCAAGTTACGGGGTGGCGGTCGGAACCAAGGGCCGGGGTGGCGGGCGGAATCAAGGTCCGGGGTGGCGGTCGGACCCAAGGTCCGGGGTGATGGTCGGAACTATGGTCCGGGTTGGCGGTCGAAACAAAGGTCCGGGGTGGCGGTTGGAACCAAGGACCGGGGTGGCGGTCGGAACCACGTTCCGGGGTGGCGGTCGGAACCAAGGTCCGGGGTGGCGGTCGGAACCAAGTTCCGGGGGGGCGGACGGAACCAAGGTCCGGGGTGGCGTTACGAACCAAGGTCCGGGGTGGCGGTCGGAACCAATGTCCGGGGTGGCGGTCGGAACTAAGGTCCGGGGGGGCAGTCGGAACCAAGGTCCGGATTGGCAGTCGAAACCAAGATCCGGAGTGGCGGTCGGAACCAAGGTCCGGGGTGGCATTCGGAACCAAGTTCCGGCGTGGCGGTCGGAACCAAGGTCCGGGGTGGCGGTTGGAACCAAGGACCGGGGTGGCGTTCGGAATCACGTTCCGGGGTGGCGGTCGGACCCAATGTCCAGGGTGGCGGTTGGGAACAAGGTCCGGGGTGGCGGTCGGAACCAAGGTCCGGGGTGGCGGTTGGAACGCAGGTCCGGGGGGGCGTTCGGAAACTGGGTCCGGGGTGGCGATCGGAAGTACGGTCCGGGGTGGCGGTTGGAACCAAGGACCGGGGTGGTGGTCGGAACCAAGGTCCGAGGTGGAGGTCGGAACCAAGGTCCGGGGTGGCGGCCGGAACCAAGGTCCGGCGTGGCTTTCGGAACCAAGGTCCGGGGTGGCGGTCGGAACCAAGGTCCGGGGTGGTGGTCGGACCCAAGGACCGGGGTGGCGGTCGGAACCAAGGTCCGGGGTGGCGGCCGGAACCAAGGTCCGGCGTGGCTGTCGGAACCAAGGTCCGGGGTGGCGGTCGGAACCAAGGTCTGGGGTGGCGGTTGGAACCAAGGTCCGGGGTGGCGGCCGGAACCAAGGTCCGGCGTGGCTGTCGGAACCAAGGTCCGGGGTGGAGGTCGGAACCAAGGTCCGGGGTGGTGGTCGGAACCAAGGTCCGAGGTGGAGGTCGGAACCAAGGTCCGGGGTGGCGGCCGGAACCAAGGTCCGGCGTGGCTGTCGGAACCAAGGTCCGGGGTGGCGGTCGGAACCAAGGTCTGGGGTGGCGGTTGGAACCAAGGTCCGGGGTGGCGGTCGGAACCAAGGTCTGGGGTGGCGGTTGGAACCAAGGTCCGGGGAGGCGGTCGGAAACAAGGTCACGTGTGGCGTTCGAACCACCTTCCGGTGTGGCGGTCGGAACGAAGGTCCGGGTTGACAGTCAAAACTAAGGTCCAAGGTGGCGGTCGGAACCAATGGCCGGGGTGGCGATCGGAACCAATCCGGGGTGGCAGTCGGAACCAAGGTCCGGGGTGGAGGTCGAAACCAAGGTCCGGGGGGGCGGTCGGAACCAAGGTCCGGGGTGGCGGTCAGACCCAAGGGCCGGGGTGGCGGTCGGAACTATGGTCCGGGTTGGCGGTCGAAACAAAGGCCATGGGTCGTGGGCGGAACCATGGTCCGGGGTCGCGGTCGGAACCAAGGTCCGGGGTGGCGGTCGGAACCAAGGACCGGGGTGGCGGTCGGAACCATGTTCCGGGGTGGCGGTCGGAACCAATGTCCGGGGTGGCGGTCGGAACCAAGGTCCGGGGTGGCGGTTGGAACCAAGGACCGGGGTGGCGGTTGGAACCAAGGTCCGCGGGGGCGGACGGAACCAAGGTCCGGGGTGGCGTTCGGAACCAAGGTCCGGGGTGGCGGTCCGAACCAAGGTCCGGGGTGGCGGTCGGAACCACGTTCCGGGGTGGCGGTCGGATCCAAGGTCCGCGGGGGCGGACGGAACCAAGGTCCGGGGTGGCGTTCTGAAACAAGGTCCGGGGTGGCGGTCCGAACTAAGGTCCGGGGTGGCGGTTGGAGCCAAAGTCCGGTGTGGCGGTCGGAACCAGGTTCCGTTGTGGCGGTCGGAACCAAAGTCCGGGGTGGCGGTCGGAACCACGGTCTGGGGTGGCGGTCGGAACCAAGGTCCGGGGTGGCGGTCGGAACCAAGGTCCGGGGTGGCGGTTGGAACCAAGGTCCGGGGTGGCGGTCGGAACCAGGTTCCGTGGTGGCGGTAGGAACCAATGTCCGGGGTGGCGGTCGGAACCAAGGTCCGGCGTGGCGGTCGGAACCAAGGTCCGGGGTGGCGGTCGGAACCAAGGTCCGGGGTGGCGGTCGGAACGAAGGTCCGGGGTGGCGGACGGAACCAAGGTCCGGCGTGGCGGTCGGAACCAAGCTCCGGGGTGGCGGTCGGAACCATGGTCCGGGGTGGCGGTTGGAACCAAAGTTCGGGGTGGCGGTCGGAACCAAGGTCCGGTGTGGCGGTCGGAACCAATGTCCGGGGTGGCGGTCGGAACCAATGTCCGAGGTGGCGGTCGGAACCAAGGTCCGGGGTGGCGGTTGGAATGAAGGTCCGGGGTGGCGGTCGGAACCAAGGTCCGGGGTGGCGGTCGGAACCAAGGTCCGGGGTGGCGGTCCGAACCAACGTTCGGGGTGGCGGTCGGAACCAAGGTCCGGTGTGGCGGTCGGAACCAATGTCCGGGGTGGCGGTCGGAACCAATGTCCGAGGTGGCGGTCGGAACCAAGGTCCGGGGTGGCGGTCGGAACCAAGGTCCGGGGTAGCGGTCGGAACCATGGTCCGGGGTGGCGGTCGGAACCAAGGTCCGGGGTGGCGGTCGGAACCAATGTCCGGGGTGGCGGTCGGAACCAAGTTCCGTGGTGGCGGTCGGAACCAAGGTCCGGGGGGCGGTCGGAACCAAGGTCCGGCGTGGCGTTCGGAACCAAGGTCAGGGGTGGCGGTCGGAAGTAAGGTCCGGGGTGGCGGTCGGAACCAAGGTCCGGGTTGGTGGTCGGAACCAAGGTCCGAGGTGGTGGTCGGAACCAAGGTCCGGGGTGACGGTCGGAACCAAGGTCCGGCGTGGCTGTCGGAACCAAGGTCCGGGGTGGCGGTCGGAACCAAGGTCCGGGGTGGCGGATGGAACAAGGACCGGGGTGGTGGTCGGAACCACGTTCCGGGGTGGCGGTCGGAACCAAGGTCCGGGGTGGCGGTGAGAACCAAGGTCCGGGGGGCGGACGGAACCAAGGTCCAGGGTGGCGTTCTGAACCAAGGTCCGGGGTGGCGGTCCGAACCAAGGTCCGGGGTGGCGGTCGGAACCAAAGTCCGGTGTGGCGGTCGGAACCAGGTTCCGTGGTGGCGGTCGGAACCAAAGTCCGGCATGGCGATCGGAACCACGGTCCGGGGTGACGGTCGGAACCAAGGTCCGGGGAGGCGGTCGGAACCAAGGTCCGGGGTGGCGGTCGGAACCAAGGTCCGGGGTGGCGGTCGGAACCAAGTTCCGTGGTGGCGGTCGGAACCAATGTCCGGGGTGGCGGTCGGAACTAAGGTCCGGGGTGGCGGTCGGAACCAAGGTCCGGATTGGTAGTTGAAACCAAGATCCGGAGTGGCTGTCGGAACCAAGGTCCGGGGTGGCAGTCAGATCCAAGTTCCGGCGTGGCGGTCGGAACCAAGGTCCGGGGTGGCGTTCGGAACCAAGATCCGGGTTGGCGGTTAGAACCAAGGACCGGGGTGGCGTTCGGAATCACGTTCCGGGGTGGCGGTCGGACCCAATGTCCAGGGTGGTGGTCAGAACCAAGGTCCGGGGTGGCGGTTGGGAAGAAGGTCCGGGGTGGCGGTCGGAACCAAGGTCCGGGGTGGCGGTTGGAACGCAGGACCGAGGTGGCGGTCGGAACCACGTTCCGGGGTGACGGTCAGAACCAAGGTCCGGGGTGGCGGTCGGAACCAAAGTCCGGGGTGGCGGTCGGAACCAAGTTCCGTGGTGGCGGTCGGAACCAAGGTCCGGGGGGGCGGTCGGGATGAAGGTCCGCAGTGGCGGTCGGAACCAAGGTCAGGGGTGGCGGCGGGAACCACGTTCTGGGGTGGCGGTCGGAACCAAGGTCCGGGGTGGCGGTCGGAACCAAGGTCCGGGGTGGCGTTCGGAACCAAGTTACGGGGTGGCGGTCGGAACCAAGGGCCGGGGTGGCGGGCGGAATCAAGGTCCGGGGTGGCGGTCGGACCCAAGGTCCGGGGTGATGGTCGGAACTATGGTCCGGGTTGGCGGTCGAAACAAAGGTCCGGGGTGGCGGTTGGAACCAAGGACCGGGGTGGCGGTCGGAACCACGTTCCGGGGTGGCGGTCGGAACCAAGGTCCGGGGTGGCGGTCGGAACCAAGTTCCGGGGGGGCGGACGGAACCAAGGTCCGGGGTGGCGTTACGAACCAAGGTCCGGGGTGGCGGTCGGAACCAATGTCCGGGGTGGCGGTCGGAACTAAGGTCCGGGGTGGCAGTCGGAACCAAGGTCCGGATTGGCAGTCGAAACCAAGATCCGGAGTGGCGGTCGGAACCAAGGTCCGGGGTGGCATTCGGAACCAAGTTCCGGCGTGGCGGTCGGAACCAAGGTCCGGGGTGGCGGTTGGAACCAAGGACCGGGGTGGCGTTCGGAATCACGTTCCGGGGTGGCGGTCGGACCCAATGTCCAGGGTGGCGGTTGGGAACAAGGTCCGGGGTGGCGGTCGGAACCAAGGTCCGGGGTGGCGGTTGGAACGCAGGACCGGGGTGGCGGTCGGAACCACGTT